>NC_073390.1:43110555-43450555 GCF_028641065.1 Leucoraja erinaceus
TGATACTAAGATAGGTGGGGTTGTGGATAATGAAGTAGATTTTCAAAGTCTACAGAGAGATTTATTCCAGTTGGAAGAGTGGGCTGAAAGATGGCAGATGGAGTTCAATGCTGATAAGTGTGAGGTGCTACATCTTGGCAGGACAAATCAAAATAGGACGTACATGGTAAATGGTAGGGAATTGAAGAATGCAGGTGAACAGAGGGATCTGGGAATAACTGTGCACAGTTCCCTGAAAGTGGAATCTCATGTAGATAGGGTGGTAAAGAAAGCTTTTGGTGTGCTCACCTTTATAAATCAGAGCATTGAGTATAGAAGTTGGGATGTAATGTTAAAATTGTACAAGGCATTGGCGAGGCCAATTCTGGAGTATGGTGTACAATTTTGGTCACCTAATTATGTCAACAAAATAGAGAGAGTACAGAGGAGATTTACTACAATGTTGCCTGGGTTTCAGCAACTAAGTTACAGAGAAAGGTTGAACAAGTTAAGGCTTTATTCTTTGGAGCGCAGAAGGTTAAGGGGGGACTTGATAGAGGTCTTTAAAATGATGAGAAGGATAGACAAGAGTTGACGTGGATAAGCTTTTCCAACTGAGAGTAGGGAAGATTCAAACATGACTTGACTTGAGAATTAAGGGACAGAAGTTCAGGGGTAACATGAGGGGGAACTTCTTTACTCAGAGTGGTGGCTGTGTGGAATGAGCTTCCAGTGAAGGTGGTGGAGGCAGGTTCGTTTTTATCATTTAAAAATAAATTGGATAGTTATATGGACGGGAAAGGAATGAAGGGTTATGGTCTGAGCGCAGGTATATGGGACTAGGGGAGAATACGTGTTTGGCACGGACTAGAAGGGTCGAGATGGCCTGTTTCCGTGCTGTAATTGTTATATGGTTATAATGGCTGAATGACCTCTGTTATATTACTTTATGATCGTCTGGACGGATCTATATTTTCAGTGTTAAAGACCACTTACTCTGGAAAGTTGCTACTTCTTGCACATACTTCCCAAACACACATCCAATCAGCACATTATTCATAAATCATTAAACAATATGCTACCAAGCATGTTCAACAAATTCAACATTTTCAAGCTGAAGAGCCTCTAATAATTTCTTTAATCTTGAAATGCATGACCCAAGTATAATTTTATTTGATTCTCATTCTTTGTTCTCAGAAGAAAAATCTAGCTTGCCCCAACTCATATCTTTAACCCTTAAATCTTATTTCTAACATAATTGCTTTCCCCTGAATGGAGTCTCCGTGAATCTCTACTCGGTTGCATCATTTTCTCCTGACCTTCGAAACATGGTAAAATCTTAGAAGTCTTTCCCAAGATGTACAAAAAGCTAAAATTAAACTGCTGAAACTGTGTTCTTTTAACCATGATGGACGGAAACTTCCATTTTCTTACGGCATTTGTCATTCAGAAACAGAAGGTCTGCAGCTACGAGTGAACAATGATCTGGAGGGGAATGATTTAGGTGCTTGCGGGAGTTGCATTAAATTAATGCATAAGACCCATCAACAGAATCGGAATGAAGGAGAATTTGAGTCAAAGATGAATATGATGAAGATGAGAGACTGGTGAAAATTATGCCTAGTTAACTATTTAAATGAATGGAAAGAAAATCCCAATGGATTTGACAAGTGTATAAAATAGGCAGCCCATCTGTTACCCACTATTTTATGCTTTCTTGAAGTTGATTTTATGCCAAGTATGCTTATTGTACGAAAAATGCTGAAAATTGAGTTTAGTGCAGATGATAAATTGTTTTCGAGCTCTGATCCAAATTTTTTTTTTTTTTTTTTTTTTTAATATTTTATTTTAAGTAAGTAGTCATATGGCACCAAAGTGCCTAATATATATTTTCATAATACATTTTATGTACAACTTATTTTTTTTTGCTACATTGAAAAAAGATTAGAATAAGAAAAAGAAGTTAGATAGTAAAGGATAGAAAGATGTGAAATATATAGTGTGTGAAGAAAGAAAACGAGTAAATGAAGAAAGTTGAGAGAGAAAATAGAGAAAAGAAAATAAAATAAAAAAGAAAAGGAGATCATTATTTATAATCTTGACCAACCCTCGTCCAGTCCTGAAACAGCTATTTTTTACAATTGTGTTGCACCATAAGATTCCAAAAAAAACGACGAATGGAGACCAACTCATTATGAATTGGTCTGATTTATCCATTAGGAGGAATCGCATTTCCTCAAGATGAGCGGTGTCCAACATACTTGCAATCCACATTTTAAGAGTTGGTATTGATGTACCCTTCCAAAATTTAAGTATTAATTTTTTTGTTATTATTAAACCATAGTTAAGGAATAGATTTTGAGATGTGTTCAATTAATTCCCATCTTCCATTACACTAAATATAATCATTTCAGTATTAGGTTCCATTCTTGTCTTGAATAATTTTGTAAATATTTCAAAAATATAATTCCAAAATCTACAAAGTTTTATGCAGGAAACTAAGGAGTGTGTTATAGTTGCCTTTTGGGCTAGACATTTATCACAAGTGGCGGATATATTTGGATAAAATTTGTTCAATCTTGTTTTTGAATAATATAATCTATGTACAATTTTAAATTAAATTAGATTATGTCTTACATTAATTGAACATTTGTGAATATATATCAGGTATTTTTCCCATTTAACCTTCGTAATTTTTATCATTAGTTCCCGTTCCCACTCTTCTCTAAGTACCTCTGTCGATGGTAGGTCTATATTTAGAATATTATTATATAAATATGATATTAATTTTTGTGAGTCAGCTTCAATATTCATTGCTTCTTCCAATAAATCAGGAGTTACTTTTTGATATCCTTGTATATATTTTTTCACGAAATCGCAAATCTGAAGATATTTAAAATATTGATTGTTTTTCAATTTAAATTTTAATTGTAGTTGTTGGAATGATAGTAGGTTTCCCATTTCGTACATATCTCCGATCCTTCTAATTCCGAGACTTTCCCATTGGTTATATGTCTTATCAATAAGAGATGGTTTAAATAAAGGGTTATTCGCTATTGGCATTAACAGTGATAGATTTCTTAATTTTAAAGATAATTTTATTTGTTTCCAAATTCTTATTGTACCATATATAATTGGGTTCTTCTTATATATTGTGTTATTCAGTTTTTTTGGGGAGAAGGGGATCGTTCCTATATTACAAGGATGGCAATCCTCCTTCTCCATTTTTATGCATTCTGTCTGTTGGGTAGAACTATCCAACCAATAAATCATATTCTTAATATGCACTGCCCAGTAATAATACATAAAATTCGGAAGTGAAAGTCCCCCGACCTCTTTTGGTTTACATAAGTGTTTTTTTTGTGATTCTATGTGATCTATAGTCCCAAATATAATTAGTAATATTAGAGTCTAATTTAAAATATATATATTTTGGTATATATACCAGTATAGACTGAAATAGGTATAGTAATTGTGGTAGAAAGTTCATTTTTATTGCATTTATTCCACCTAATAATGATAAGGGAAGTGTTTTCCAAAATTTAATCAGCGTATTGTTTATTTAATAAAGGTATGAAATTAGCATTGAATAATGTTTTATATTTTCTAGTAATCTGAATACCCAAATATTTAAATTTTTCTGTTGCGATTTTAAAGGGGAACTTCAATAAGTGTGTAGGTTCTTGAGGTTTTAATGTCATGATTTCACTTTTATTCCAGTTTATTCTATATCCAGAAAAATACCCAAATTCCTCTATTAAGTTTAATAAATTTGGTATGCTCGTTTGTGACTTTGTAATATATAAAAGTATATCGTCTGCATATAATGAGATTTTATTCTTTGAGTCCCTGGTATTATAGCCCTGAATATTCGGATGAATTCTTATACTTTCAGCCAGGGGTTCTATCATAAGGGCAAATAGCAGGGGTGATAGTGCACATCCCTGCCTATTACCCCTTGATAGTTGAAATTTTTGAGATAACATGTTATTAGTTAAAATTCTTGCCATCGGTTTATCATATAATAATTTTACCCATTTTATAAAATTCTCTCCCATATTAAATTTTTGTAGTACTTTATATAAGTATTGCCACTCTACCTGATCAAATGCTTTCTCTGCATCCAAAGAAATAATTGATATATCTTCTTCCTCTACTTTATGCGAGTACATTATATTAAACAGGCGTCTCAGATTATTAAATGAGTATCTTTTAGGTATAAACCCCGTTTGATCAGGGTTTATCAATTTACTAATATATTTGCTTAATCTTCTTGCTAAAATCTTTGCTAAAATTTTCTGATCTGTATTTAAAAGTGATATAGCTCTGTACGAGCCCGGATCTTCTAAATCTTTATCTTTTTTTGGAATAAGCGTAATAGTTGATTCTGTTAGTGTTTCAGGTAGTTTGTTTTCTTTAAAAGCATGGGAGTATAAATTAAATAAATAAGGGGTCGTTATCTCATGAATTTTTTTATAAAATTCATTATTAAAACCATCTGGAACGGTGTCTTACCATTTTTCAGCGATTTTATTGTTTCACCTATTTCTTTGATTGTAATTTGAGCTCCTAGTTCCTCTTGTTCCAAAAGGTCCAGTATTGGAAGATTACAGTTATCTAGAAATGTTTTTATTTTGCTATCTTCTTTTTTAATTTTAGATGTATGTAAGTTTTGGTAAAATTGGGCAAATCTATTATTAATATCTTTAGGTAGTATTAGTAATTCACCTTTCTCTGATTTAATTTTGGTTATAGTATTTTCCTTTTCTTGTTTTTTCAATTGGCGAGCTAAAAGCTTATGTGGTTTGTCACCAAACTCAAAATGTTCCTGTTTTGTAATTTGGAATAGTCTTATTACTCTTGCCGATAAAATTCGATTAAGTTTAAATTTCAGTAATATTATCTTATTGTGTTTATCTGTCGTGGAATCTTTGGCATTATCCAACTCTAACTGTCTGATTTCTTGTTCTAACAACAATTGTTCTGTCTTATTCTTTTTATTTTGAAAACTTTGATATGAAATTATAATTCCTCTCATAAATGCCTTAAAAGTTTCCCATAATAAAGAAGGCAAAGTACCTGGTATATCATTTGTATCGAAAAAAAGTTTCATTTGTTGTTTTAAATATTGATAGCCTTGCACGTCATTTAAAATATGTGTATTAAACCTCCAAAACATTTTTTTACTCGGCATTCCCTCAAATTTTACTGAAAATGTCAACGGAGAGTGATCTGAGATATTACTAATGTGGTATGTTGGGTTGTTTGTATATGGCATTAATTTCATATCCACTAAAAAATAATCAATTCTTGAATAAGTTTTATGCACCGAAGATTAAAACGAGTATTCCCTTCCAACTGGATTAGCAGATCTCCATACATCTATTATATTAGTATTTTTATATATATATGTATTTAGAAATTCGCTAGTCTTAGATTTTAAATTACTCTTCTTTTGTTTTGCTGATTTATCTAGATATGAATCTAAAACACAGTTAAAGTCCCCCCCTATTATCACATTTTGGTAATTAAACTCTGATATTATGTCAATAATTTTATCAAAAAATTGGGGGTTATCAAAATTCGGAGCATAAATATTTATCAAAGTTAGTGGGGTTGCATAAATTTCACCCGAAACTATAATATACCTTCCCTCTTTATCTGATATAGTATTCTTTAATTTAAAAGGAATACCTTTCCTAATAAGAATAGCTGTACCCCTAGATTTAGAAGTAAATGAGGAGTAGTATGTTTGGCCTATCCAATTCGCCTTTAATCTTATTTGTGTTTGTTGTTTCATGTGTGTCTCCTGCAAAAACATTATGTCGCTTTTCAACGATTTTAGTTGGGCAAATATTTTACCCCTCTTAATTGGTTCGTTGGCACCCCTTATATTCCAACTACAAAATGTAATTCCTCCATTCTTTATTTGTCTATCGTCTTGCATTGTAAATCAAGGTAATATTCCTGAATCATATGGTGCAACCAAATACCTCAGAATTTTAGGACTTGGGTGGTCATCCTGGTTTATTAGATTTATATTGCATCTCCTTCTTGTAAAGTGCCTTAGAAAAAGAAAGAAAGAATGTGATATACAATTACTTTCAAAAAAATTAAACAGATAAAAATCTTGATTGTGCTTTTAAAAAAAAGGTGCTATTAAGGTATCTAAGGGAAGATACCTTAAGGCCGAATAGCCATCAATGATGGCAAAAAATGTATAGACCTCCGTGATGTTGTTATACATTGAGCTCCTCCCCCTTGGTGAATCCTCATAAAAAGTTACATACCGTTTCATATTTTGTCTTTTCTTATATGAGTTTATCAAACCAGCGCCAGTGACAGCCGAGAGAAAAAATAAAAAAATAAAAAATTATCAGGAAGAGACATAAGGAGTAAAAAAAAAAAAAAAAAACAAATATAGAACACAACATATACACGATTATATAAGTATATATGTCCTTCCAATTTATCCAATCTTAATCTAATCTAAACTTTCCAATATATATCCACCCAGGATTCTTACATAATATCCCATTCTATAACTACCATACATCATACAAGCCGGTACCAAAGGGTTAACTACCGTACAAGCAGGTGCCAAGGGGTTAAACTTTGAGCTTTTCATCCAAGGTTGAATATAACCAAGCTCTCTGAATAACACATTCCAACGAGATAAGCTTTTTAATTGTCTGGGTAGCTCGGCCATTTTAATCAGTTCAAAACTCTGTAAAAAGTTCAATCTTCTTCCTTGTCGGCAGCTTGCCCCGATGTTTTCTTAACGATATCCTCTGCATACTTTAAAGCTTTTCCGGGATCTGCAAATGAGCGTTCAACGCCGTTATAAGATACCTTCATTTTTCCGGGAAAGTAAATTCCATATCTTACTCCCGGGACATCCCTCAAAGTGTGTCTTGCCGGTGTAAACAATCTCATTTTCTGGACTACTTCAGGAGAGTAATCGCGAAATATTCGCACATTATCCCCACGGTATGTCAGCTTCTTCCCATGAGTGATCTTTTTCAATATAAATTCCACTGAAGAGATGTCACAGAATTTCACAATTATCTGTCTTGAATAATTTGTTCCTCTTGCAGCATACCCAACTCGGTGAGCGACATCTATTCTTGGTTCTTCCGAGAGTTCAAAGACATCTTTGATTAAATCAGTAACGAAAGTACATGCTTGAGATTCATGTCCCTCTCGTCCTTCCTTTACTCCGAGAAACCTCAAGTTATATCTCCGAGTTCTTGATTCCAGGTCCAGACATTTATCAGTCATTCTTCCAAGTTTTTCCTCTTCAGTTTTCTGTGATTGTTTCAAACTCTTTATTTCCGAGACAATCTCTTTTATCTCATTCTCCATCTCTTCCATTATCTCATCCAGCTTTCCGATATCATCCTTTACACCTTTAAATTTCTTGTTGTAATCATTTTCAATTCTGACACACTCTGATTTTAATCTCTTATCAAATTCCTTATACTGCTTTTTCAGTTCTTTTAACTCACTGCAAGTATTATCAATTTTTTGAGAAATTCTCTCCATGCTAGTCTCCATACTCTGCTTGTTACTCTCCATGCTAGTCTCCATACTCTGCTTGTTACTCTCCATACGAGACTCCATACTTTGCATCTTCTCCAGTGTAATGTTGATTGTAGCAGTCATATCTAAAAGCATTTGCTTTATCTCTTTCTCCTTCTTGTCTCCTTTTGTTGCAATTTCAAGCAGAGACCCTTGGCTGTAAGATTCTTCTTCTTCTGAACCTTCTTCTGTCGTTTGCAGAGTATCCAATACTTTCTCGAGCTGAAGACTGATAGTATTTTTCTCTGGCACCCTTGAACGATTATCTCTGCTCATTTAAACTAATTTAAACACCCGATTTCGCCATTAATCTCCCCGATTTTCATGTCACCTTCTGATGATATCACCCTTATACAACACCAGGCGACTTCGGTGAGTTTTTTTAAAAATCGGTGCTGACTTAAAACGGCTTTCACAATTATTTTACAGGGGAGAAGCTCAATGCCGCGTCTTAATTCTCCACCGGAAGTCTCCAAATTGTTTCTGACTGCCACTAATCATCTTTCTTAGTTTTGTGTCTTATACCAAACCAGGTGTTTTGCCCTTTTACTCTGTTTCACTGAGGAGTGATTGTAGCCAAGAAATAGCTAGAGCAGCAAACAAACCTTTTACAAATTTATCATCGTTGAAAACATTAGCGACACAATAGTGCTGACTTCCGACAGGAACGGTGATGGACGCACCACACATCTCTGTCCTCTAGCTCCTGCGGACTTAAGCCGCTAGAAGTATAGTATTTTGGCGTGTGTGTTTTATCATCATTACCTGCAATGCTATGTACAACAGTAATCGCAACTTCAGAGTCCAGAACTAGGGGCCACAGTCTTAGAATAAAGGGGAAGCCATTTAAGACTGAGGTGAGAAAAAAACGTTTTCAACCAAAGAGTTGTGAATTTGTGGAATTCCCTGCCACAGAGGGCAGTGGAGGCCAAGTCACTGGATGGATTTAAGAGAGAGTTAGATTGGCTAGTGGAATCAAGGGATATGGGGAGAAGGCAGGCATGGGTTATTGAATGAGGACGATCAGCCATGATCACAATGAATAGCGGTGCTGGCTCGAGGGGGTGAATGGCCTCCTCCTGCACCTATTTTTTATGTTTCTATGTTCTACTGAAGTGTGGGTGGCCGTTGGCTCGCTGGAAGCTCATCCGCCCTTTGACAGGTCTTGTTTTTGGTCCTGCTGGGGTCCATAGGCCCCTCCTCACCTGGCAAACCAGGAGAGGAAGACGGTTTAGTCGCCGACTATCCAACCATGGAGCTGGTAGCATGGGATTACATCATACCCGTGGCGAGGGGAACTCCCCCCGACTTGACCTTTTACAAATGTAAATACAATAATTGCAAACAAAATACTCTGTTAAAACTATCACCTTAGAACTTTTAAACTACATTTTTTTAAAACACAGACTAATTACATTTTTTTTTAAATAATTACATTTACATCAAATCATATGAAAATAAAATGGAGAAAGGAATGATGTCCCTGTCAAAGAGCAAAGAGCCTACTGTCTCTCGGCAAATCTACATGCTTTTTAACGAGTGCTTCATGACAAAAGATTGGCATCCACATGGTTTATTACAATATGATTTAAAAAGCAGAGGGATTCTCAATAAATTATCTGAGTTGTACAGGAATTATGCAATTTACAGATGCAGCAAGCAGCATCTGATTTTCAGATACAATAAATTAGAATTCTCAAATGTATATCAGGACATTATTAACCCCTTCTGTGGTATTGGATGACTGAAAATGGCAGGTGGTGAAAAATAAGTCTCTGCTGATTTTTAATCTTCCTTGTCGTTGAAATTATAGCCCATCAATTTTACACAATAGTTGTCGTGTTGCTAAAACAAATGTAATGTTTTTATCAGTCTTACTTTTGGAGGCTCCTGCCAGCGTGCAGTGACTGCTTCAGGACAGATGAACTTCCTTCCATTCTTGGCTCTAAGCATGGTCGGTCCTTGATTAATAACGGTGCTTCACGATAGCCTTGCATTTACAATTTATTAGTTGCTGGATATTCTGGTTGTTTCCACCAAATAACCCTCCGCATACTCTGGTGGAGAAACAAGCATTTCTTCACAAGTGTTGATTATGATGGACTTCAAGACAGAACTGATATTGTGGACAAGTGCTGTTGGTTGAGCATTTGCTGTAAGGTACTGATCTGTGCTCTCAACTCATCTCTCAAAAACTAAAAGTCAACAAAGGGTAGCACAGTGGTGCTGTGGTAAAACCAGTGCCTCACAGCTGAAGATACCTGGGCTCAATCGTAGCCACATGGGTTCCCACCAGGTGCTTTGGTTCCCCATGTCCCAAATGGTTTGTGGACTGGCTGATTAATTGGTCACTGTAAATTGCCCCCAGTGAGTAGGCTAATGACAGATTCTGGGGAGAGTTAGGTACATTTTGAGAGAATAAAAAGGGTTTGGGTAGAATTAGTTTACAGTGAAAGGTTGGTGGTTGATGTAGATTAAGTGGCCTTAAGAGGCTGTTTCCATATTGTGTCTCTCAAAACTCTCCCTCCATACTCCCAAACCTTTGGAACAAATTTAATCCATGGAGTATGAAAATGCTTCCATTAGTGGGACCTTTCCATGAGTGGAAGAGTCTAGACAGAGATGGTCATAGTCTCAGAAATAAAGGACATTCTTTTACGAAGGAGATGAGGAGACATTTCTTCAGTCAGAGGGTGGTGAATCTTTGGAATTCTTTGGAATCAACTCCGCCGGGTTGGTGAGCGTCTGGCCAGGCCTCCGTTGGGTTGGTGAGGGTCTGGCTGGGCCTCCAGTGGGTGCGGCGAGCGGTCAGTCGGGCTGTCAGGCTACCGGTGTTGCAGCAAGCGAGCGGGCGATCTGACGGAGCTGGCGCTATGGGGTGCTGAAGGCGGCCAGCGCGGCGTGCAGGGCAGTGCTGTTCCCCACCATCATCATGATGATCCAGAAGGGCATGCTGGCCGAGGTGGACGAGCTGGGGGGCCGCACGTACGGACCCCACAGCCGGTCCCAAAACAGCTCCAGCTCCAGCCTTGGGCAGCTCTGGATGGGGGGGCGAGTTAAGGTTAGGCATTTTCCTGCCTTAGCCTTCCCCCAGCCTGGCACTGCCCCAGTCCCACTATGGTCATGTCACCCACTTTGCACACTGGCAGTCAGTGGGTTCAGTAAACAGGGGAACCCACAGGAACTGCACTCACCCATTAATCAGACTGGTTCAAGAGGACCTCTGCAGCAGTCTCATTAAAAAAAACCTCACAATTATATTCATTATATTATTTTTATATAATATCATTATACATAATTATATATAATTATATATATAATGTATATTAATTATACATAATTATATATTACAGTCATATTCACGTCATATATATATATATATATATATATATATATATATATATACACATATAGATGGTATAATGATATATGGTTAAAGAGACTGCAATACGGAAATACGCTCCCCATAGTGTAATATGGGCATTGGACACTAGATGGCGCTTACTTTTTCAATCCCATTTTCTAATTAGTTTAATTAATTAATGTGCAACTTTTGGCACTGACGAGTTATGACTTCCTTCTCAATTATATTTTATCTAAATCTGTGCAAAATTTTGTGTAGTTCCGAGACATGGGTCACGAAAGTTGATTTCTAGACACATTTTTGATGCTTAGCCCACAGCCTATTGTGTATTATCAAGATGATCAAAAATTAATTTTTATTCTTCATAAGGCCAGTGACTCCCCCCAAAGACATAATGCCTTTTAAGACTAGGGTAGAGCAAGCCAGTGTTATTGCATGAATCTTTTTCTAATGTTCATTGCCACAACACTTCATATCACCATCAACAAGCTTCTTTCTGGAGAAGAGTTGATCCTGAGATTAAACAGAAGACTCTTCAACTTCCATTACCACCTCTCCAGAGCCAAGATTACCCAAATGACATTAGTGCGCACATTCAGCCAGAGTCTCGTCGGCATTGTCTGCATCTTTACTGAAGTGTCACACACAAATCACCCAGAAGACAAAAGTCCTTCACTGACCACCTCACATCAAACCCGCACCTCTGTTAATAAAGATCCATGACAAATCTTTGGAAAATGAAGAGCAGTTTCCAAATCTCAGAAGCCATTCCTCAGCATGGACGATGCTGATGATGACACTGGTGAAAATTGCTAGCTTCCAGTGAGCTGGGGTAGCTTTCAGCTATCTGATGTCAGACAATGTTCAAAGACCAAGACCTCAAACTATAGCCAAACTCACAATTTCCTCCCTTAAACAGACAATGCACACAAGGAGGCCGTGATTAAACACCTCTGTTGAGCAGGCCACGTTGTCCATAAACATGATACTAGACTGTGAAGCAAACATTCTATTCAAAACCAAAATGGAAAAAGCTGGCAACATTCAATATGTCAGGCAGCATCTCAAGAAAATGGCACAAGAGTTTTTGTTTCAGGTCAAGTCAAGTCCAGTCAAGTCAAGTTTATTTGTCACATACACATACGAGATGTGCAGTGAAATGAAAGTGGCAATGCTCGCAGAACAACGAAACAACCAAACAAATTATAAACACAATCATAACACACATATTATTTTACATAATAAATAATAGAAGGAAAAACGTTCTGTACAGTTAGTCCCTGGTGAGAAAGGCGTTTACAGTCCGAATTGCCTCTGGGAAGAAACTCCTTCTCAACCTCTCCGTTCTCACTGCTCTCACTGGTCAGATACTTCATCAGAATTCTACCACAGCAAGTGATCTTCAGAATGCTTCAAAGAAGTTCAGAGAACCTCTGAAAAGTACATCATCAACACAAATCCACGCAGGACCCATGCCAAAAACTACTCAAACTAGGAGAGATATATTTGAGCACTGAGACTGCTTCAATGAAACTGCACAGAAACCAAACAGAAACAATGAAGCAATATTGAGTCGTTTAAATCATTTCACAGTTCATCGTCCCACGCACCTCATGCCCTTGCTATGGAACACTCTTTAGCTCTGTTCATAGGGCACCTTCAGAACCCATAAAAATCAAATGGAAACACGTTATGCTTAAACTCAAGGGACCATCAATGAATAACACTTGCCAAGGGCCATAAAATGGTAAAATAGGAGTATTCACCTCCAATTCTTTTCTACGATTTCAGTATAGGAATTGAAAGTAATATCTGCATTTTCTTATTAACTTTCCAATATATCTCACATGACAATATTGTTCCTTACCTTCAATCATTTGATCCATAACAGAATCAAAACAAGGACATTTCAAGGACATCAATCCCCAAAGAAGTTAAAGAAGCATCAATTCCAATTGCTCAAAGGCATGCTGTTTTAAAGTGATTTGCAGAATTTCTGCTCATTCACTCCCATTACTTAACACAGCCTCCTGCCTAAATTTTAGCTGAAATTTTAAAAATTCCTTCGCTCCATAGATGCTGCCTTACCCGCTGAGTTTCTCCAGCATTTTTGTCTACTTTGATTTTTCCAGCATCTGCAGTTCTTTCTTAAACATTTGAAATTTAAAAAAAATTGATCCAAACAAAAATATCCTCAAGCAAGTACGCAAATGGACAGAATGAGTTTAACGAACACGAATGGAAAGTGTTTTGTTTAAACAACCTATTTGCCAAAGATTGACTGCCTATTCTCCCAGATATTTTAATTAAAACATCCATTACTCCCAGCTTTTCCACAAAAATTTGCTTAAAAATCATTAACAAGGCTGCGCATTGCAGCCATGCTGTGTTGTACAAATGATCCAAAATGGAACTGTCCAAGATGCTCAATTCCAAATGATCGCTCAGTAAAGAGGTTAATTTGAATCCTGTTAATCTACTCTGCACATTGTACATTAACTGTAAGATTTTCTGGTAAAGAGAGCTTCACTGGAATAATCAGGCAGAAGACTCGACTGTGATAGGAAAGAAAATTAAAAAGCTCCCTACTAATTTGTAAAGCTATTTATATCATTAAATCATGCTGTCATAAACCAAATACAGGGTATGGGATAACCAAAACATATCTTTCTAAAAAAATCATTACAATATAAAGGGAGGCAATTTAAAATTTAAATTGATGAACTTTCAAGTTGTTACTTTTTTTTGAGCCTTACGAATTATAATTATATTCAACAACTTCAAGATTTTGGTTGTGCTTCTCTGATGATCTGTATTGGACCTACACCCAGATGGCCAACACCATGTCGAAAAAGTGTAGTGCAGAAAAGCAGAGTTGTGACCAGAACATTAGGCCATGGAACAGGGTCCAAAATTGAGGCAAAAAGGGATGGAATTCATAAATATAAATTGAGGGGTTTCACCACACCCCTGATGATGGACGGAGTATAGTTAATCATTTATGTTGTAATGCAAGTGTTTACATAAAAAATATTAATCAAAATGATGACAAAAGAAAGTTATATGAAGCAATACTTAATGCAAAATACTTAAAACTGTTCAGAATTACTTGCATCTTGCAGATGCGTGAAGATGGTTAGGCTTGAACAAGACAATGGTGAGGGCATATTTGGACTATTGGGTTCAGTTTTGGTCATCCTGTTATAGGAAAGATGTTATTAAGCTGGAAAGAATGCATAGTGGATTCATGAGGATGTTGCCAGGATTCGAGGGCCTGAGTTAGACAAGCTAGGCAGTCTGCTCTGGGAGACATGCCACCGAATCCATCGAGTCCTTTCCCTGCAGTGCCTGCAGGACGTTCCGTGCTGATCACTCCCCAATGTACGTGGTCAAAGGTGTCGGGCCAGAAGAACCTTTCCACGAATGACAGGTGATACGGCAATGTCCAGCTGACTGGCGCATTGCGTGGCATCTGCACCAGGCCCATCCTTCGCAACATCGGGGACAGGTAGAACCGCAGCAGGTAGTGACACTTGGTGCCCACGTGCCTTGGCCCTACGCTCCGCCTGATGCAGCCACACACGAAGGTGGCCATCATGGTGAGGGCGACGTTGGGGACGCTTTTACCCCCGTTGTCTGCCGACTTGTGCATTGTGGCCTGTCGCACCCGGTCCATCCTCGACCCCCAGATGAACTGGAAGTCGGCCCAGGTGATCCCTGTAGCATAGGAGGGAGGGACAGGTCACACTTGCGCCAAGTACAGCAGCCCCAAGAGCACCTCACACCTGATGACCAATTTATTTTCTGCTATAGAGAGGGAACACTGCTTCCACAGCTCCAGTTTCTTCCCCACCTTGGCTATCCGCTCCAGCCAATTCTTGTCACACGCCTCAGCCCCCCTGAACCAGATCCTCAGTACCTTCAAGGAGTCAGGCTTGATGGTGAAGGGGACGGAAGATCAGTCGGGCCAGTAGCCAAAGAACATGGCCTCGCTTCTCCCCCGGTTCACCCTCAGTGATGGCGAAGCTCCTTCCACGCAGCAAGACTGGAAGGAGCGACAGTTATTGCCCCCAGACCAAACCAACAGGCTGATCTATGTTTTGGGTCTTTGAGCTGATTATTTGTACCTATGTGCTGTGCGCATTCCTGTGTATGTCCGTTTCTTTTTGTGATTTTAGCTACCTGCTCTGGTCTGTACAGCACTTTGGTCAACGTGGATTGTTTTTAAATGTGCTTTATAAATAAATTTGATTTGATTTGATGTGACAGTCCGAAGGGGCCACCATCGCGCCCACCTCCGATAGCCGCGGAGGTGTGGCAGCTCGCACACCTGCAGAAAAGTCAAATCCGCCTTGACCTTGGCCAAGTACTGCAAGGCGTTTACACATCGTGCAGTGTTCTTCACTGCGCAAGTTTAGCGATACCAGTTTTAGCTCCATTGTCCTTAAAATGTCACTGACCGTCATCTTGTCCTCTCATGCCCACCGCTTTGGTGAATTGCAGCACCGTTTCGGGGCTCAGGTACTGGGTGCCGGCATCCTCAAGAAGGAGGATCTCCTCTGGTGTCGCTGGAGTTGTTGTCAGAGGGACCGTCCTTGTTCCACCCTTTTCTGGGCACAACGCCTTCTCCGTCCCCTGTAGATGTTGGGGAAGTCCAGAACTAGGGGTCACAGCTTAAGGATAAGGGGGAAATCTTTTAGGACCGAGA
Source organism: Leucoraja erinaceus (assembly GCF_028641065.1). NCBI lineage: Eukaryota > Metazoa > Chordata > Chondrichthyes > Rajiformes > Rajidae > Leucoraja > Leucoraja erinaceus. The sequence continues at coordinate 43,126,188 of NC_073390.1, forward strand.
TAAGAAAAACATTTTTCACACAGAGAGTGGTGAATCTCTGGAATTCTCTGCCACAGAAGGTAGTTGAGGTCAGTTCATTGACTATATTTAAGAGGGAGTTAGATGTGGCCCTTGTGGCTAAAGGGATCAGGGGGTATGGAGAGAAGGCAGGTACAGGATACTGAGTTGGATGATCAGCCATGATCATATTGAATGGCGGTGCAGGCTCGAAGGGCCGAATGGCCTACTCCTGCACCTATTTTCTATGTTTCTATGCTGATTAATTTCTCCCGACTCCCGGAGCTGGGGCCCATTGGCCGCTGCACATGTTGCTATTGCCAAGTGGTCCAGATCAGAAAGAAGAGCTAGCGAGGTTACGTCCATTGTCAATCTGTTGTGACGGAAGATGAATTGAATTGGCTCCAGATCCCTACTAAGGCAGGAGCTGATATGCATCATAACCAGCCTCTTAGAGGACATCATCCAGCCTCATGGAGGACTTCATTAGCGGGGATCTTATTGAAACATATAAGATTATTAAGGGTTTGGACATGCTAGAGGCAGGAAACATGTTCCCGATGTTGCGGGAGTCCAGAACCAGGGGCCACAGTTTAAGAAAATGGGGTAAGGCATTTAGAATGTAGATGAGGAAACACATAGGGCTCTTAAAGATAGCAGAGTCAGGGGATATGGGAAGAAGGCAGGAACGGGGTACTGATTGTGGACGATCAACCATGATCACATTGAATGGCCGTGATGGCTCGAAGGGCCGAATGGCCTACTCCTGCACCTATTGTCTGTTGATCGCAATGGATTCGATTGTCACCGATCAGCTGTTGTTCAGGCATGCCACCTTGCTCTTTTTGGGTATTGGTATCACAAATAGACTAGTAGGACCTCGGACCATAGTAGTGATAGGTTGAAGATATCCACAAAAACATCAGCCAGTTAGTCTGTGCAGGTTTTAAGAAGGTGGCCAGGTACACTATCACTGAATACACCAAAGCACATCCCAGCCAATTGTACATGTTGAAATGTGGTATATATTACAGTGAAGAGTAAGTGGATAATGTTCCTATAATGAGATAACAAGAAAGGATAAAGAAAAATGTCTAACAGTCATTTTTTTTATATTGTTGGTTGAGAGATAAATGTTGCCCAGGCTGAAGGATACCCTATTCTTCAAATTGTTTCATGGAATTTCAAATGACAATCTAGAGCAGATTGGAGCTTCAGTTAATATTTCATCCAAAACCAGCATTTCAAACAGTGCAATGATATGTAGGTCTACATTACAGATATTTTCAGGCATTGCAGAAAGAATGTCAGCTACCTTGGTTTTGAGGAAATACTGGATAGATTGGTCTTTTTGGCTGAGAAAGGAAGAATCTGAAACCGTGAAATAGATATACATGTGACTTTAGGCTTTTATGAAAAAATGCAAATTTTCTGGGCAATGGCCCATTTGTTAATCCAGCTGGCAGAGATGAAACCACCTTTGAGGCTGAATAAAAATAGCAAAATTGAGAAACCACAGGCCAATTCCAATCACTGAATACTACATGTTAAAAACTGAAAATAAATAAACTAGATTATTGCAAGTGAGGCAGGATGAAGACAGTCTTGTTTTGTGTGTGGAAGTTTCTCATCCATCATATGGTCACGGTGGCGCAGTTTTAATGTGCTGGGATCGCTGGTCGGCGCAGACCCGGTGAGCCGAAGGGCCTGTTTCCGCGCTGCATCTCTAAACTAAACTAAACTATACTAAACATAGATTTATTCAATGCAACTTTGATAAATGAGCAACAGGGTATATTTGTTTTAGGAAACAATGAAAAACAACTGCTTTTTTTGTCTATTAAATGTTCCACACAATTTTACCTTCATCTTTAATTCACAAGAGTAACCCTCTCTAATCCAGCCCTTCTTTCTTGTTACAGCATGGCCTCCAAAACAGTGTGAGCAAAGCCACAAGAGATCCTTAGTAGCAATAAAAGGAAAGGCAATTTCTGGTTAAAAATTCAAGAGTATGAACTTGTCAGTCAGGTAGAATCTACCCCAATTGACACCACAGTTGTGCAGAATTAGGGCAGTGGGCGGGTGCTATAGGCCTGCACGGGAAGGTAGACGCTCTCACCCCCATGAGTCTCGGACAGATGGGGCTCGTCAGCCAAGGGAAAGGCAGTCCATCTAGGAGAGGGAAAACTCTGATTTAAAACCTCCACTGCCTTGTGGCTATATCCAGTCATGGAAAAGGCTGGGGAGTAAACCTCAAGAAAATCCGGAGTCGGAGTCCCTAAGGCAGTTTGTCATTGGCCACAACCTCGCTCTGGCGACGGCGCTGGTGCCAAACTGTAACGTCCCTGCTGTTCCTTTGGATCGATCAGCAACGTGGAGAGGGGGGACGTGCTGCTTGGGCAACAGCCTGTCCTCCATATGACATCGCCCAGGCTTGCATCCGACCATACATCACCTGCAAATCTACACCTACAATCTGGAGAGGACACTCCAGCTTCGCCTGCAGGATCGACACAACACGGGGAGCAACAGTTACCGGTTATAAGTCATCGCTAGATTGGCGTAAAGTGAGGCGCCAGGGGATGCTCCCGGCGGTGGGAGGCATTTTCGGATCTCACTGGACAGCTACCGCCCGCCTCAAGCTGGCCAGCCCCCAGCCAATAAGGTGCTGTCCCGCCATGGTCTGCTATCCTCACTGGGTGCACGGGGATTAGGAACCATCTGAACAGCAGATCGCAACCTTCGCACCTAACAACAAAAGAACACGTCAAAAGAGACCAGCTCTAAAACTGGGAACTTGGAATGTCCGGCCTCTCTGAAAACCTATAGGACATCAGCGATTGCAGGAAAACATCTGTCATAAACGACGAGCTCGAGAGATTCAACGTAGACATAGCCACCCTTCAGGAAACAAGGCTGGCAGACTGGGGCACACTGAAGAAGGAGTACACGTTTTACTGGCAGGGGAATGACTCCTGAGAAGCCCAGAGAGCACGGAGTAGCCTTCACAGTAAGGAACAGCCTGTTGAATACGGTGGAACCAGGCAGTAATGGCTCAGAGCGACTCCCGACTCTCTGCCTGAACACCACCGCAGGCCCAGTCACTCTTGTCAGCGTGTATGCCCCGCCACTGTCCTCCACATCACACACAAAGGATGGGTTTTATGAGAACCTCGCATTCATCATCAGCAGCATCCCCAGCAAGGAAGAACTTGTACTCCTGGGCGACTTCAAAGCCAGAGAGGGTCTTCCTGCCTTGGGCAATTTGGTGTGGGCAAAATGAATGAGAACGGACAGTGACTGCTTGAGCTGTGCACTAACCATGACCTCTGCATCGCCAACTCGTATTTCCAGACAAAGCTCCAGCACAAGGTTTCTTGGAGACACCCAAGCTCAAAGCATTGGCATCAACTGGATCTGATCCTAGTCAGACGTGCCGCCATCAAGAACGTTCTCCACACACGCTCCTACCACAGTGCGGACTGCGACACAGACCACTCCTTGGTGTGTTGCAAGATCAGGCTGCAGCCAAAGAGGTTTTACTGTACCAAGAAGCAGGGGAACCCCCGCATCGATGTCAGCAAGATGCCCTGTTCGGATTTCGTGCAACAGTTTGCAGAGGCGTTTGAGAGCGAACTCGGCACCTCGTGTCCTGGAGACTCTGCAACCGAGAACTGGGAAATTCTGCAGGACACCATGCACCGCACAGCCTTGGCTAGCTTTGGGAAGAAGACCTCAAAGACGTATGACTGGTTTGAGGACGTCGACCGAGATGATTCCCGTCATCGAAGCCAAGCGCTGCGCCCTAGCAGAGTACAAGTGGTCAGCTAACGAGAAGAACCTGCAGATTCTCAGGGCTACCAGGAGCAAGGTTCAGCAGACTGCCAGGCGTTGCGCAACGACTACTGGACACAGCTTAGTGAGGATATCCAGACGGCCATAACAGGGTACATCAGGAGAATGTACGATGGCATTAAGAAGGCATTAGGACCAGTCCATAGCAAGACAGCCCCCTCAAATCATTCACTGGGAAAGTAATCACAGACGAATGTCAGCAGATGGAGAAATGGGTGGAACACTACTCCGACCTCTATTCGAGATAGAACATTGTGTCCCCCTCAGCCCTTGATGCCATCGAGTGCCTGCCAACCACGGATGAATCAAACGCAGAGCCGACAGTAGAAGAACTCAGCAAGGCCATTGACAGCCTGGCCCCAGGCAAGGCCCCAAGCAAGGCCCCAGGCAGCGACGGGATTCCCCCTGACCCGATCAAGCATTGCAAGACTACCTTACTGCTTCCTTTGTATTAAGTCCTCTGCCAGAGCTGGCAGGAAGGAGTTGTGCTGCAGGACATGAAGGATGCCACGATCATTACCCTATACAAGAACACGGGCGAGAGAAGCGACTGCAACAACTGCAGAGGCATCTCCCTCCTCAAAATCGTCGGCAAGGTCTTTGCTCGGGTCATCTTGATCCGCCTGCAGAAGCTGGCAGAACGTGTCTACCCAGAGTCACAGTGCAGTTTCCGAGCTGGAAGGTCAACAGTAGACATGGTCTTCTCCCTTCGCCAGCTCCAGGAGAAGTGCAGAGAGCAACGGATGCCCCTGTATGTTGCTTTCATTGACGTCACCAAGGCGTTCGACCTCTTCAGCAGAGATGGCCTATTTAAGGCTCTGCCAAAGATCGGCTGCCCACCAAAACTGCAGAGCATGATAGAATCCTTCCGCAGTGGCGTCAAACAAGGCTGTGTCCTCGCTCCCACACTCTTTGGGATTTTCTTCGCTCTGCTCCTGAAACATGCCTTCGGCACTGCAATAGAGGGGATCTACCTGGGTGCTAGACCAGATGGCAGGCTCTTCAACCTCACCCGCCTCAGAGTAAAGACAAAAGTACGTAAAGCTCTCATCAGAGACATATTGTTTGCCGAGGACACCGCAGTTGTGTCCCACACCCAGCAGGAACTACAGACACTGATGGACCACTTCTATAGGGCATGCAAGGACTTCGGGCTGACCATCAGCCTGAAGAAGACTACTACAAATTTGATGCTGTCCATCAGTTCACGTACCTCGGCTCCACCATCACCGACAACCATTCCTTGGACACAGAGATTGATAAGAGGATCGGGAAGGCAGCTACAACCCTCACTCGCCTCACAACTTGAGTGTGAACCAACCCAAAGCTGACAGTGAAGACAAAGATAGCAGTCTACAACGCCTGTACCAACAGCATGCTGCTGTACGGCTGTGAGACATGGACTACATATGCCAGGCAGGAGAGAAGACTCAACACCTTCTACTGAGAAGCATCCGCCATATCCTGGGCATATCCTGGCAAGACAGAGTGTCAACGCCGAGATCCTGTCTCGTGCTGGCCTTCCCAGTATGTACACTCTACTCAGGCAGCGCAGCCTGCGGTGGCTGGGCCATGTCCACCGCATGGAGGATGGCCGTATTCCAAAAGTCATCCTCTATGGGGAGCTAACATCTGGGAGGAGAACCATTGGCCGCCCCCAGCTACGTTACAAGGATGTCTGCAAGAAAGATATGAAGGCACTCGACATCGATGTGGAATCCTGGGAGAGCCTTGCAGCCGACCGCACGAGGTGGAGAGGTACCCTGAACCAACATCTCAAAACAGGGGAAGAGAAACTGTTGAACGCAGCGGCGGACAAGCGGGTACACAGGAAGGTGCGCAGCAACTTTAACAAACCAGAGATCACACACGAAAGTGACCGTTGCGACATAGACTGTCACTCCCACATTGGTCTCTTCAGCCACAAGCGACGCTGCTCCAGCCGAGGTGCCAACAACTAGGATGCATCACCCATGGTCTGTCATGACCGAGGGGGGCCTTTGATGATGATGTGCAGAATTAATTGCAGGATTGAAATTTCATGTTTATCACATCAATTCCTGCAGAATTTGTCAGGTGCATCAACACAAATTGTGCAGATCCAAAGCACAATCATTAACAGTGACTCCTATCAGCAGATTTCTTTCAACACAGTCAAACAGCATATTTAAACATCGACACATGGAACTGCAGATGCTGATTTACATACATATTTAAACAATCCAGCAATAAATGGTAGGCTTAATTTTCCAGAACATGTTAGCCTGACCAAAGAAACTCAGCTTCACATCAATAATTTGTAACCACCTGTTGAGTGTACATGCTCAGAAGAAACACATGTTTTGATGTTAACTGGAAATGCGATTCAGTACCACTAAGACAGCGAGTGGCTGGCAGTTCATGTTGGAAAGTTTAATGGAGCACAATGCTCTAGCTATTTAATGCAGACAACATCAAGGTACTGAAGGAAAAGCCTTAGCTGTCATCTTTGACAGAATTTGTCAAATTATTTGTCATGTTAGGCTAGCTAACCGGATCTTGTACAATTATACAGCATAATACCAGATGTGTTGTGAAATCATACAGCAAGACTCAGAAATATTGGATTGAATGATTGGAATCACAGCTTGCCTGTACATACACAAATATCAATTGATTAAATCAAAAACTGCTAATTAAATTATCATAAACAGTAATTAAGAAATCTGCCACATTAAGTTTTATACCAAGACTTAACTAATGAAGGATAAAATAAAGAATTGCTCCACATGAATCGTCATTTCACATTTTTAAGAACTTAAGAGACATTAAATATAATGGTACACCACTGTTACAAAGTGGTGAGACATTAAAATCTACCTGGTCTGCTCGATCATTACATTTTAACTTTCACGATTCCTGGGAGACAGGTTAAAATAAGCATACTTGCAGATTGCCTTTACAAATTCAAATAATCATTTTGGGTGTGGGACTGCAACTTTAATTGCTTCCAACATTTGCTATTGAACCCAGTGTTGTCCTTTCTCATTTGCGAGCCTCATGGATTACCTTTCCATTATTCTCACCCCTCCGCAATGCTCTCCAACTCATCTTCATCTCTCCATACCCTTCCATCACACAGAGATCCCTAATGCTCAATTGATTCTACGGTAGCAGGAATAAGACCCAATCACCTATTACCTGGAGTTCAGTACCTGCCGGACAGGTAGGAGATGAGATACTTTGTCAGTTTCACTCCTAGATCTTATGCTAGTTGCCACAGTGACAGTGTGTCCACAAGGTGGGGGGGGGAAGGTTTTTTGGTAATTGTTACAATTGGCTCCCAATAATGTGCCTGATTGATTTTTTCCATTTACATTAATTTTAATTACATACTTTAATGGCAATTAACATCTCTAAATGTGCTCACTTTTCTGCAATAGATTCATTTCTTTGGGATTATTAACTAATCATGTCTCACCATAAAAAACAAAGTCCAAACTTGGCTGCTCTCTTGTTATTTCAATAAATGTACTGATCCAGGAAGCTATTCTGAATGAATTTATACTTCAAATTATCTTCACTAATTTGATTTGCCCAGTCTATTTGAAGATGAAAGATTCTAAAAAGATTGTATTAACTTTGCTAAGATCTCATTTCTTGATTGATTCATTCTCCAACAGTGAAGCATCGGCCATCTCTGCAGCTATTATAACACATCACTTGCCATGCCATCGTTAAGCATTTTTGTTTTATATATCCAATTCGTTGAAAATCTCTATTCATTTGATATTTAACTAGTTTTCAACTAGTTCAAGTTCAAGTTTTCATTTATTGTCACTTAACCAATTGGTACAGTGAAATTTGGGTTACCATACAGCCATACGAATAAAAAGAACACAACACACAATAGAATTTTACATGAACATCCCCACACAGCTGAATCAGCGTTTCCACTATGAGGGAAGGCAATAAAGTTCAGTCATCTTCCTTCCTCGTTGTTCACCTGTGGTCGGGGTCTCGAGCCCTCCGCAGTCGATGCCACGGCGGCCCAATGTTCAGGCCCTCTCGCCGGGATGATTGAAACTCCGACTAATTAGTTTATCTATTAGAATTAACCAAATTGGCTATGATGTTATTGAATGATGGAGGAAACTGGATGGCCCTAAAACCTCCCTCCTGATTATTTTTCTTGTTCCACTAGTCATTTCATCATCTATATAATTAAATGTCTCATCTTGACCACTTCCTGTCTGCGCTGTATATTGATTTTAGAAAAAACGCTACCCTGTATCCCTGTGATTTTTGGCCATCTTACTCACAGTCCACCTCTGCTGAGCCAGCCTTGAGGATTTTTCCCATCGATGAAAAATAAAAAAGTTATGAGTGTTTAAAAAACCTTGAGATCAGCTGATTGGTCCTCTCGCCTGTCAATCACCGTGATGAAGGTAACGCCCCTTCCGGGGGGGGACAAGACTATAAAACCCCAGATGCCTGGATGTGAGTCGGTCACTCTGCAAAATCGCGAGGGAGAGGCCATGACTGTCATTCTAAGCTGTGAATCAACTGACTGTCATTCTAAGCAGCGAATCAACAATGTATTTGCAATAAATGATTTGTCAGCCCTTAATGACAATGCCATGAGTTGTTTGGTCTGATGCCCTGCCTGTGCTTGAAAGTGCAATGTTTTATTGGAAATGAAATGAAATGACAATGCCATGTGTTGTTTGGCCTGCTGCCCTGCCTGTGCTTGAAACTGCAATGTTTTATTAGGTCCGACTGTGTTTGGAAGGAATAAATGCTTTAATAGGTCCGACTGTGTTTGGAAGTAATAAATGCTTTATTGGGTCCGACTGTGTTTGGAAGGAATAAATACTTTATGACGTCCGACTGTGTTTAGTCCAAAAGTCCCGCTCATTTTGTGACTTCCGCTTAGTGGACAGGTCGCGATTATCGCGTAAATTCCGGTGAGTGCAGAGGTCACGCTGATTGCATAATTTCTGGTAAGTGCAGAGGTCACGCTGATTGCGGAAAGAACAGTACTCATAGTTTTGAGACACAAGGAACTGCAGGTGCCGAACATAGGCATGATGTCAGACCCTTTTTCGCAGGATGGATTCATCCATCCTAGAGGACATAGCTTTAACGTGAGAGGAGCAAAGTTTAAAGGAGATGCGCGGGACGAGTTTTTTTTTTACAGAGGGTGGCGAGCGCCTGGAACACGCTATCGGGGGAGGTGGCTGAGGCAGACACAATAGTGGCATTTAAGAGACCTTTCAATAGGCATATGAACATGTTGTGAATGGAGGGATATAGATTATGTTCAGGCAAGTAAGAATTGGTCTTGGCATCATTCTCTCACAGTAAAGGGCCTGTTCTTGTGCTGTACTGTTCTAAGTTTTTTATTCTATGTTCTAACACAAATTGCTTGAGTAACTTAGCGGGTCAGGCATCTACAATCCGACTGTCCCGACTCGAAACATCACCTGTCTATGTCCCCTAGATAAGCAGTCTGATCCACTGAGTTAATCCAGTACTTTGTATTCTACTCATAACTTTGAGTCAGTCTTTTGAATACTTTTTTGAAGAAGGTGTCTGGATCGTCACCCTCTATCCATATGAAGTATCTAAAGTTGCAGAAGCTCTTCATCACTTTTAGATCTTCAACTGGATCCTTAACAATCCCAATAACTCGAGTCATGAACGCTCTTTTCTCATGGGTAAGGATTTCAAACAAGAACATCGCCATAATAAGCGAGACATGATAGGCAGGAGAGAGCAGTTTTAAAGAACTCCTTCTCCAGGTGAGGCAAACCAGAATCAGAATTCCACCTTCTCAAAATGAGCAACTCTCCCACAAAACTAAACCTTTGGTTCATTCTAAACAGAATCAAAACATTGCAGTTATCAGTGCATATATTCCAACCCTAGAAACTTTAGGCGAGGCCAAGAATGAAAACAGAATTCTACTCCCTATCACTAAAGTAAGAGAAATTGATCCTCCTGAACAACTATATTCTGGAGAAGAAATAGCACCCGAGATAAGGTGTGATTACAAGATATGGGGAAAGCTAACGCCAATGCAGTCTTCGCCCGACAAAATTCATGTACATCATAACAAACACACTGGTGCATCAAAGGGACAAGCAACACCCTGGTCCAAGCACTGCCACTTGGTAGATCATTTTACTGTCCAATTGTGCAACTGCAAGGAAGCCCATGTAATCTGGGCTGATAATGGTCACTGACCACTGCTGCACCAACTACTTTGCTCTGCTAACTCCATCAAAATGGCCCAAAACATCAGTTTCCATTTTTTATTATTAAAGAGAAAACAATAGTATGTTATTTAAATGGAGGGAGAACTTAGCCAATCCCCATTCCATTCTCACTTTATACACAGTCATCTTCCAACCAATATCACTGGACAATAACACAAAACCGAAATCCTACCCGAATCTTCCTCTATCACACTTGTTGCTCACCCTAGACCAATTTCAGCATTAATATCACAATTTTAAATTAGGATCATTTATTTCTACACAGTCCACAAACAGAATGGGGGAACGTATCTTGTCACTTTGGTAAAACTTCTCAGAATATTTTCAATTGAATACTAAATTTCAGCAAGTATGAAAGTCCCACTGAGTTGACACGATAGTTGTTTGAACAATGACTCAATTGCAGTCACATGCAATGGCAACAGTAATTAAAACATAACATCTCTTAGTCATGGCTACGTGCTAATTTTCACTTCTAATCTTTAAAAATGTGATGCAAAGCCCGTTAACTTGCGAGTTAACCACAAAATTTCAGCTAACATTGAAATATTGAAGGACTACTGCACTATTAAAACCTCCGCCTTCCCACTCAGATGGTTTTAGACGACCACCACAGATTAGAAGATCATGTCAGCCACTAGAAATATAGTCCACATACCAATCAATTATGATTTTGGTTATGGTGGAGTGATATTTTCAATTCAGCTGAACCCTCTCCAATGCCAGCACATCCCTCCTCAGATATGGGGCCCATAAACTGCTCACAATACCCCAAACGTGGTCTGACCAGTGTTTTATTAAGCCTCAGCATTACATCCCTGTTTTTTTTATTCTAGTTCTTTCAAAATGAATGCTAACATTGCATTTGCCTTCCCTACTACCGATTCAACCTGCAAATTACACTTTTGGGAATTTTGCACCAGCACTCCCAAGTCCCTCTGCACCTCAGATTTCTGAATCCTTTCCCCATTTAGAGAATAGCCTGAATATTTTCCATTCAAATTTGGCTGCATAAATTAATTTACAGAGATGATTTGCCAGTGGTACTAATTATTGCTTAGTTTGAAACTGAAAATAAATCTTCATTAAATTAAAATATAATTAGGCGTTGAAAAGAAAAATCAACAAATTCTGTACAAAGCATCTCAGAATGGGTTGGAAACAATAGGGCTTCAATATAATTGTATTGTGTTAATCTCATTATTTATGTTTAATGGCTGGAGTTAATGATGATGCATATCTGCATATCTTAGTTGCACCACTAATTATTGTATAAACTACAGAATGAGAGATAAATATTCCGCCTTTCACATCAACTGACTACAATTAAAAGATAGTCTTTTTTTCATAAGTACAGATGCAACAAAGTTTACTATTTATTTTCTGTTATAGGCTGTGGGCCGAGGAGCTTTTTCATTCGTTCGAAAATATTATATAAATCATATTATATAAATCATACCTGAAACTCGTCAAGAACAAAACCTGCACATTTTTTAAAAATATGACAAAAACTTCCAATTTTCAGAGTAGTAATTGTCCAATCAATGCACGTTTGACATTGAGGTCGGGCACAAATTGACCAATCCCGCACTTTGTTTTATGGTCACTAGGCAGCGAGGACCCTGGGATCATGGCTGCCTCTACATTACATCAAAACAATAGCAAGGTTTCCAAGAAATAAAGGTAATGCTAACCTTGCTGATCATTTTGTTTTTCAATTGATTTATCTTTATAAATTTATGATGTGTACTGTTAAATAAAAATGATATATAACAAATGTAGAGCTAGGGCTAGGGTCAGGGTCAGGGTCAGGGTCAGGGTCAGTTGGTCAGTCTGTCATTCGGGCTAGTCGGTAGGCCGATGGACGCTGTGGAGGATCGGTCGGGCTGTCGGGCCTTCTGGCCACCCGACCAATTCAACTGGATTCCAATCCAAAGTTAATAATATTGGGAATATCAGAACAAAGTATAAAACTTACAACAAATCAAAGAAATGTTCTTAATTACAGTATAATTACTGGGGAAAAATGAATACTAAGATTTCAGAAAAATCCAACAACCCCCACAATTAAAATGTGGATTACAGAAATGTCTGAGACTTTACACTTGGAAAAAATTAGATTTGTTTTAATTGACAAACCAGAATTATTTGTTAGAATATGGTCTCCATTTATTGATTTTTTAAAGAGGTAAACTGGTTCAACACAGAAGCTGGACTGAAACCCAAGCTCAGGATTGGATGAATAACTACGTCTTACAATCTATGGACATATTGTAGCGGCACCAAACGTGGTGAATAAAGGTGAGACGTCAGGCCGGTTCAAACAGTCGTTTATTCAGTGGTGACACGTTAGGTTGGTGCACTAACTATAATAACAGTGTTGCTGTAGCTGAGCGAGGTTGTTCACTCGGGCTCAGCTACCGGTTGACTCCTTAAGGTCTCGAGGTGAGATGACCTTAAGTACCAGGACACTCCCTCTAGCCCATAACGTCACGTGCCTGCCCTCATACCTCCTGTCGAGGGTTCGAGCATAAGTGGCTCGTGTATAGGCTGATGCCACAATATCTCCAAAACTGTTATTGGTAATTTTGTTTGTTTGTTTTTTTTCGTTTTTTCTTTCTCTCCTTTTTTTTCTCTTTATCTCTTCCCTTCTATTGGTTTATAGATCATTCTTTTCAGTTCTATCTTTTAAAAAATTCTATAAAGAACAGAAGCTTTGTATGAATGTAATTGATAAACAAACCGTGATGCTATTATGTGTTTACGCTTCTACTAAAAACAATTAAAACATTTTTTTTAATATTGATTATATTATTTTTATATAATATATTTATACATAATTATATATGATTAGTCATATACACATTATATATATATATATATATATATATATATATATATATATATATATATAGGATAATAATATTTGGTTTAAATAGACGGCAACAGAAATAGGCTCCCCATGGTGTAATATGGGCATTGGACACTAGATGACGTTCACTTTTTCAATCTCATTTTCTAATTAGTTTAATTAATTAATGTGCAACTTTTGGCATTGACGAGTTATGACTTCCTTCTCAATTATATTTGATATAAATCTGTGCAGAATTTCATGTAGCTCCGAGACATGGGTCACGAAAGTTGATTTCTTGACACATTTTCGATGCTCGGCCCACAGCCTATTAGAAATCCCAATCATCACAACTCTAAATTATCAACATGATATTATCAACTTATTTTGTCTCTCTAACTTTGTAACCTAGTCCATCCTATGATCACTTCTCATTGCAGACCTCAGCATTGTATCAGTTTCAAAGGTCTGATATCAGGTATGTGAATTGTGTGCCCTGACCATCACGTCGCACATGACCAAACAGAATGACGAAAGCTTGCTGCCCAATGCACTCAACAGTGTGTGAGGAAAGAAGTCTAAGTAAGTAAGACCATCAGAACCTACAAATATTAGTAGCGATGCTACAATGCCGTTTTGTACTGCCCATCGGAGGCAGACTTCCTCGGGCTGCTAGCTGCTGAAGAATAATCGATCCGCCACCCATTCACGCTATATTAAAAAATACATTTTTTAAACGCTGGACAATTTAATATTTGGATTAAAATAAAAAGTGACTTTGAATGCCCTCAACGCCTACAACGTGATGGATCGCAAGAACGGGACGAAACAAAGTGCAAGTCGGATATTTTACATATAATCTTGCTTCTTGGGATGGCTTTAATCTAATTTTACGTTGCGAAAATGTGATTTGAGCCCCATACGAACCAGCAGTGTTTTTCCTGCCGATATGGGGTTCAAATTCACCGCAAATGCAACGTTCCAATCGTTCGCGTTCCAGAAGCAAGATGATTAAAATGCCCATTTTTTGGGGAGATTAGCCATCCAAATAGTCTATATTTTGTCTTATTCTCTCTCTCCATGATCATTATTTTTAAACTAAATATTCACAACAGTTTGAGTCGCATGTATTGTGCAAAAAACAATAATTTGATTATATTTTGGGTGGATGTTTCTAGATTAATTTTTGGGAATTAAACATTAAATTCCTTCTACCTGGGAAATAAATTCATGACAGTGAGATTTAAAAATCATGTTATATTGTGAATTCTTGTGTGAATGGGATTAGTTTGTTATTTGGATACTTAGGCTATTTTTTTTTTTAATCCTTTTCTTAAGAAATGGAATCTACAGGACATTGTTAATGGGAAATTAGTGGGCAGAAAGGCATGTCATGTGTGGTTTGAAGAGCAAAAACTTGTAGTTTACAATGCCAAAATTGAAACGTTGAGGAAAAACAAGGTGTACAGAGTTGCTTATTGGTTACAATCTGAGGAGTATGATGATGCTACTGATTATGATATGCCAATGTACCAGCTAGCAACTGATCTTCTCCATAAAGACTTGGTCTATTGCTAGAAATTGTAATTTATTTACCTATCTGTTACGAACTACAGCATATTATACAACAGGTCATTGCATTTTCATTTCAATTCAATTGCAGTTTCAAGCACAGGCAGGCCAAACAACTCATTTCATTTTCATTAAGGGCTGACAAATCATTTATTGCAAGTACATTGCAGACTCACAGTTCAGTTGATTCACAGCCTAGATTGAGTCGTGGCCTCTCTATCGCGATCTTGCAGAGTGACTGAGTCATGTTCAGGCATCCGGGGTTTTATAGTCCTGCCCCCCACCACCTCCCCGGGAAGGGGTGTTACCTTCATCGCGGTGATTGACAGGCGAGAGGATCTCAAGGTTTTTTAAACACTCATAACTTTTTTATTTTTCATCGATGGGAAAAATCCTCGGGGCCTGCTCAGTGGAAGAGGACTGTAAGATGGCCAAAAATCATAGCGATATATGGTAGCATTTTTCTAAAATTAATATACAGCGCAGATAGGAAGTGGTAAAGATGAGACTTTTAATTATATTTGATGGTCACTTTTCAACTATCAGCACAATATGTGTATCCAAAATGTCCATATTGCCTACTCTTTCTAAACCATTTTATCATTACAGGTACCTGCAAAATTTTGCTGTATTATTTATTGCACCATGTTCTGCTCATCATTGTTCTTTGGTCAATACCAACGAACGATTCAACCAAAAAAAGCCATTACGCGCAGCAGTAACTCTACAGTTCAGGCATCATCTCTGGAGAAGACAGATGATTCAACCAAACTGCTGGTCATCCCTCAATTTCTGGAACCTCCTTAAAATTAAATTCTCTAGTGTTGCAAGTAAAATCCATTTAAAGGCATTTTGGAATTCAATTTGAATTTAGATAATGTTTCATTGGACACCACAAGCAAATCTGAGCCAAGGCAAACATAATGCTTAAGCCTGGGAAACAGTAATATTTTAAGAATGCAACTAAAGAAAAGCAAATATTTAAGCATCATTGTTTGTGATAATTGCAATGATTTGGAATATTGCCTTTTTTATTACAGAAGACTGAGGTACAATTTACAAGAATGGTATTTCCACAGTCCACATAAATGCAAGTGGATGAACCACATTATTTTCAAATAAAAACTGGATATGTTGCCCTACTCTCATCGCACTGCATGGTATTCACATGTATAAATATACATAAAGCTCACTATGTGCAAATCAATAGTTACTGAAATTGGTGCAAATTAACCATGCCAGAAAATATTATGACTGAGAATTTAAACCCTTCTTCAGATCAACATATTCATTAAAAGCCGTTATTTTCTGCGTAACTAATAGGCATGTGAGATCTCAAACATATCGGTCTAAGATAAGGCACTTGAAAAGAGAAATGAGTGAAGTGCCTTTGGAAGCTCTGCTTTTGGAAGGGATGAATATAAAGGAAAAGCTATGTTAAAGTAGAACAATACTGTACAAGCAATCAAGTCCACCATTGTACTTGTTTATAAATTACTTTTATAGATTACTTTTTGGAATTGAATCCATTTAAAAAAACACATCTTTGCCGTAACTTCTTTCAGATTTTAGCATTACCATACCATTCGCACGAAGCTCCTACTGTTTTTTGTTGGCAATAGAAGCAGCAATTCAAACAATTCTGGTATTTCAATATAGTCAATTCTTATGGTGCTTACCTCTAATAAAATGGAGGAGACTCCACCCATCCTAAAACTATTGACTGCTGAAGACGGCAAAACCTGTAATAGAGCAACAGGGGCAGTTTGTGGCAAAGTTGACATACGATAAGCTTTAAAGACTGATATCAAATGTGACATTTTTCATTTATTTGTAAATGCCTCTTTTATAATGCACTGACAAGAAGCGACAGTTGCCTCTTGCAGGATAACCCAGGTGATGACGAAGTGGACAAGTCCTGACAGGTTCTTTAATGAGATTCTGCATTAGGACCACCATCTAATACTTTCTACCAACAAAAATCAAAGCCTTCACTTTCACCCGTATAACCTGATAATTCAGCAAGGATTATCACCAGACAAAGCCAAATTAACTCATTGAGTACTGGCTTCATTCCTATTTTTTATGTTTCTATTTATTGATTGGGGACGATCAGCCTTGATCACAATGAATGGTGGTGCTGGCTCGAAGGACCGAATGGCCTCCTCCTGCACCTATTTTCTATGTTTCTATGTTTATTTTCTATCATTTTGATGCAGTTATTCAGAGAATTAAATCCTTATAGCTTTAACCATTAAATGTTGTTATTTAAATAATTTTATGCATTTTATCAGCAAAAGCTTTTTACTGTACCCCGGTACACGCGACAATAAACTATACTGAAATGAACTAAATGCAATAAACATAGAGAAATAGGTGTAGGAGGAGGGCATTTGGCCCTTCGAGATCATTGTGATCATGGCTGATTATCCACAATCAGTAACCAGTGCCTGCCATCTCCCCATATCCCATGATTCAGCTAGCCCCTGGAGCTCTATCTAAATTCATCTTTTCTCTTTTAAATTCATCCAGTGAATTGGCCTCTAATGCCTTCTGTGGCAGAGAATTCCACAAATTCACAACTCTCTGGGTTCTCATCTCACTTTTAAATGGCCTCCCCTTCATAACATTTTTCCTGCATCCAGCTTATCCAGTCCTTTTATAATTTTACACGTTTCTATAAGATCCCCTCTCATCCTAAATTCCAGTGAATACGAGCCCAATCTTTCCTCATGTGACAGTCCCGCCATCCCAGGGATTGACCCTATGAACCTACGCCACACTGTCTCAATAGTAAGGATGTCCTTCCTCAAATTAGGAGACCAAAACTGTACACAATACTCCAGATATGGTCTCACCAGGGCCCTGTACAACTGCAGAAGGACCTCTTTACTCCCATGCTCAAATCCTCTCGTTATGAAGGCCAACATGCCATTAGATTTCTTCACTGCCTGCTGTGCCTGCATGTTTACTTTCAGTGACTGGTGTACAAGGACACTCAGGTCCCGTTGCATTTCCCTTTTTCCTAATCTGACACCACTGAGATAATAATCTGCCTCCTTGTTCTTTCCGCCAAAATGGATAGCCTCACATTTATTTACATTATACTGCATCTGCCCACTCACCCAACCTGTCCAAGTCACCCTGCAACCTCCTAGCATCCTCATTGCAGTTCACACTGCCACCCATCTTTGTGTCATCTGCAAATTTGCTAGTGTTACTTTTAATTCCTTCATAAATCATTAATATATATTGTAAATAGTTGCGGCGCCAGCACCGAACCTTGTGGAACTCCACTCGCCACTGCCTGGCATTCTGACAAGGACCAGTTTATTCCTACTCTTTGTTTCCTGTGCCAACCAATTCTCTATCCGTATCAATACCCCCATTACAGTGTGCGCTAATTTTACTCACTAATTACACACATAAAAGGCAGGTTCTCTGGATGCTTTCAAGAGAGAGCTAGATAGGGCTCTTAAAAATAGCAGAGCCGGGGCTCGAAGGGCCAAATGGCCTACTCCTGCACCTATTGTCTATTATCAGAGAAGTTAACAGGCAACAATGTCTTAGAATGCCACTATAAGGCAGCCTCTCCACAGCCTATCTCGTCCCTTTCCTCTTTTGTTGGTTTTAGTCTGTTTTTACTTGTATGTTTTAGTGTATCTTTAATTTTTGTATTATGTGGGGCCCCAGTGGGGGTGTGGAAGGGTTGAGCAAACTGTTTTTATCCCTTCCCTCGACGGAGATGCAACTTTTTCCGTATCGTTTCTCCATCCGCACTGCGGCCTTAACATTGATTGGGCACTGCGGCCTTAACATTGCTGGCTGTCCCTTTGTTAGGTGAGATGAGGTGTTCCAAACCAGGGCATCGCAGATGTCCTCATTCTTTAGGGAACAGGGGTTCACCTCTTCGACTGTAGATGAGGCTAACAAGGGCAGAGTCCCCCTTGTCCTCACCTTCCACCCTACCAACCATCACATACAACAGATAATCCAACGGGATCCCACCTCTGGCCACATCTTCCCATCTCCTCCCCTTTCGGCTTTCCGCAGAGTTACTCCATCAGTAACTCCCTGGTCAATTCGCCCCTTCCCACCCAAATCACACCCTCCCCTGGTACTTTCCCTTGCAACTGCAGGAAATGCTACACTTGTCGCTTTACCTCCCCCCTTGACTCCATCCAAGGACCCAAGCAGTCTTTCCAGGTGCGGCAGAGGTTCACCTGCACCTCCTCCAACCTCATCTATTGCATCCACTGCTCTAGGTGTCAGCTGCTCTACATCAGTGAGACCAAGCGTAGGCTTGGCGATCGCTTCGCCTAACACCTCCGCTCAGTTTGCAATAACCAACCTGATCTCCCCGTGGCTCAGCACATCAACTCCCCCTCCCATTCCGAATCCGACCTTTCTGTCCCGGGTCTCCTCAACGGCCAGAGTGACTCCCACTGCAAATTGGAGGAGCAGCTCCTCATATTTCACTTGGGTAGTTTACACCCCAGCGGTATGTACATCGACTTCTCCAATTTCAGGTAGTCTTTGCGTTCTCCCTCTTTCTCCTCCCCTTCCCAGCTCTCCCACAGCCCACTGTCTCCGCCTCTCCCTTTCCTCTTCCCTCCCCCCCCCACCCCCACATCAGTCTGAAGAAGGGTCTCGACCCAAAAGTCACCTATTCCTTTGCTCCATCGATGCTGCCTCACCCACTGAGTTTCTCCAGCACTTTTGTCTACCTTCGAAGTGAAAGAAGTATAAGGAAAGAGAAGTATTAGGAAAGAGTCAAAATATTTTTCCAATGCTCAGTCTATGAAAACAAGAGGGCAGAGTTTTGTTTGGACTTTTAAGAGTGATATGAGAGGTATAAAAAATGCTGCCAGAGGTGCTGGTGAAGCACCTTGCGATAGACGTTCAAATAGGCAAGGCTGGCGGGATATCAGCAAATTAGTGTAGAATGGCAAAAGGTCAGCCTGGACGAAAGGCACACCTGTGCTATACAACTCAATGGCTCTATGGCTAAATAAAAGACAAAACCAATGTAGAGCATTTTAATGTTACACTGAAAATATATCTCGATGTAGTGAAGTTAATGTACTGTGTAATCAACTAAAGTAAAGGAGTTTGCTTTCAAGCAGATTATGTATTACTTCTGAACTTTATAAATCTGTTTACAGCTACAAATTCGATCAAACTTCAGATGCATTATCAGTCTAACTGCTCTCAGTTGAGTTATCTATAGGAGGTAGAAATATGACATTGAGAGTTATGAATTGGAGGAAAATCCATTGTAGCTCCTCTTGTACATTTCCTAAAAATCACACTTCATAAGTCATGTGAAAACATACCTGACCTATCCATTGTCTTCTTGGCCAAAGAGCACATAGTAGCAATGTTACAAAATTTTGAGATTTAAAAAATCAAGTCTGCAATTTATCCCATCAGATAAAGCATAACAATAAGTTTAATTTGACACCTAATTCACTTTCATATCTCAAGTAATAAAAAAGTTATGGCCATTTTCATACTCGGAAATTAGCATCTTGTTCCCTATTGATTTTCTATGGACATAACAAAAAAGCTGTGATCGTGGACAGTCAAAAGCCCATAACCTTCTTAAAAATTAAGAGAACTGAATGAAATTTTCAGTTATCATAGATTGAAGCATTCTGAAACAAATATAAAATAATCTTACTTGGATGACCTGAAATTAAAGCATATAATTAGTTAGTTACCCAATTGTAGCTAATTTCAAACTTCAATTATTAGATCTAAACATCTATCCATTTCTTAATAAATGATTAACATTTTTAAATAGCCCAAGTGTCCAAATAATATTCACAAATAATTCACAATAAAACATGATTTTTAAATCTCATTTACATCAATTTATAGGCCAAATGGAAGGAATTTAGTGTTCAATTGCTGCAAATTAAAGTCCATTTAAATCGGCTTTCTAGTGGGTTCCTGTGAACGCCCTCAAATGCCCAGAAAAATACTGCGGGATGTAAAGAGCCCAAAATGAACTACTCGCTATAGAAAACTTTATATACAGGGTTATATACAAGCCCTATTTAATGTAAAAATAAGGTACATACCTTTAATTGTTTGCTTTATAATACCCTGGGGCTGCGAGAGGTTGCGGATTGAGAGAGTGATTTTTAAACTACTATAAATATTATACAAGGCCATAAAAACTAATAATACCTTTTGCGACGGGGTCTTTCAGCGATTTTCCGTTAATGATTTACTAGGCTGAACATTTTCGATTGGAACAGCCTAGTAAAAATCGCGTTTTAAACCCGCCCCCTCTAAACAGCGCCAAAATCGCGCACACGGGGTAGGGCAGATGCTCAGACACGATTCAGGTAGGTTTTGTAACATACCTACCATAGCAGAGGAAAACCTTGATTCACAGCCTTGTATTTTGTTGTATTTTGACTACCACTTAGATTCTTCATATACATCCACCACCTACCACGTTGCCTCCCCTCCAATCTGAGGTTCTAACATTTCATACTGCAAATGCATTGCATTTGTTTTGGTGCCCTGAGGTTACTGTTCCTTGTAGTGTCAGAAAGAACACATTCAAATAATTTCCTACATCCAGGACACATTTTAGTTGATTCAAATTTTGGTCATATGAAACCAGGACAGAAATGCTAGAAGTTAGATGTTCACATCCAACTGATGAAAAGATTAATTAAAATAAAATTCCATTATTTGAACTGAAAAACAAGCATGCCCTCCTTCAGCATCAAATCTCAAAATTGGTATTGATGCAGCTTAGAGCAAGAGAAAATAAAATAACCATAGTGAGTTGTGTGAATGTGAGATAGTTAATTAGTTGATTAACCAACAAACACAACTGAAAAAAAGCAGAAAATTGAAAGAAAAAAAAACAATCTACTAGCTGCAAATAGGCCTCAGCTAATGCTGTCAAAGGCCTTTTCAAATGTTTCCAGATGTCTGCTATCAGAGACAATTAAAAACAGATTAAATAGAATTAAATAATTAAAAATGAATTTAAAAATAACTTTAAACCGACAGAATTAATTTAAAACATTACAATGAATACAAATAGAGCAAAAAAAATTGTTTTCCCCATTCAGGTTGGTGACCTCATTCATTTCAATGCAGTTGTTCTTAATACACTAGCCTTGGCAAATGGTTGGCACTAAACTGAAGATCTACAAACAAAGTGTTTTACAAAACTAATATGAAGAATGAGAATTAAACATGTTATCTTATTCTGAAAGCGGTTGGATGTGAGGGTTATTGGCACTGCTCTTATTCAGCAAGTGGAGCATATTCTGTCACAGCTCAGGTTTGCCTTGGAAATAAACAATGGAAATATTTTCACACAGAGGGTGGTGGGAGTATGGAACAAGCTGCCAGAGGAGGAAGTTGAGGCAGGGATTATCCCAAAATTTAAGAATAATTTAGACAGGTACATGGATAGGACAGGTTTTGAGGGATACAGGCCAAACGCAGTCAGATGGGACTAGTGTAGCTAGGACATGTTGGCCTGCGTGGGCAAGTAGGACCATAGGGCATGTTTCCACACTGACTACGACTCTCTCTCTCTCTCTCTCTCTCTATTTGGAGGAATCAGGAATTGAGTTACTCAATACAGGTACTTTTATACATGTATAACCAAGTTACAGATTCGTGGCAGCCCACTTAATGTTGATAGATGGAACACAATTAAGCCCTTGACAGCCAATTAAGCCCTTGACAACTAATACTAACGTCACATTCCACCTTTCAGGAGATGATCATTGCTTTTCATTGAATGTTATCTGCCACTTACTTAAATATTATCCAGAACTTTCAGCATGCTTACCCAGAAGTTTCATTTGTGGAAATGAAAGTGTGACAGAAAACCCTTCACATGTTGGATATGAGCAGTTCCAATAATCCTCAGATACAACTGCATTCAGAACAAAGCAAACTACTTGAAGGTGGTTGGAGCTAAGCAAATGCTTTGAGAAACTTCAGCAGCAACGTCCTGAAGCTGACGATGGACCTTAAATAACCACAAACATCTCTGCTGGCAGAGGCAAACTTCTCTCAAAGAGAGAATTAATTTTACGCTTTGATTCTCATCAGCTTGGGGCATTTAATGCTCGTGATAAACCTGTCAACATGAACAAAATTCATTGTACCCTTTATGAAAAGTTATACATGTAATAAATGACAAATTGTGAGCAATAGTATTTCCCATATTCAACATTTATTTCAGACTATTATCCTTGCGTTAATAAAAAGAGACAATAATAATTTTCTTGACTGTATTTAAAGAAGACATTGCTAGTTCAGATGTCATACATATTTCAAATAATTAATTTCAGAAACACATCTAAAGTACTCTCTCCAGAACTCCACTATAATTCATCTGGATTACAACAAAAAGATTCCCTTGGCTAATTTCTGCTTTCAGACATTTATACGCATGTATTTTCCATTCCTGAAGATCTTTGTTCTGGTCTTGAGCCAGAAGAAACAGCTTTCTCACCTCCTCGTGAAATTATCTTAGAATTTGACTACTTAGAAATTCAACTGTGTTGTGCCATGTTTCCGTGTTACACTGGACACAATCACAATGAAAAATAAAACAGGACATCAAGCAGCAATCCATGATTTTCCTTACAGGATCTCCATCCATCTGAACAAAGGGATTAACATAATGGCATTCACGATTTGATGCTTGTCTGCCAGTTGCCACCCACACCCCTTCCTGAGATGGTAACTCTTATCTGAAACTGTCGGAAGCTGCACCCCCACCATCAATCTGCTGACCAGACACCAAAAACCTAACAACGTTCTTCTATCTCACATACCACCAAATGCTGAATTACCAACCTTCACTCGAATATCAGCCTCACCCTCAAAATCAGCACCACCTTCCAAACACTGATTCTCATTCCCTCCTAACTATCCAAACCATCCCAACAACCAAAATCTTCAGCAGCCAACCTTCAACGCAATCCTTTTGTCAACCATCTGCCACAACTAATTACTTAACCCAGCTCCAAAACCTTTACCACCAATTAGGCCTGACTCTACTACCTACTGACCAACCCTCTGTCACCTCATATTCTTAGCCCTTCCCTCCATTCCCTTTCCATATCTCTGCCACCCTCAGATCCAACCCCATCTGACTCCTTTCCTGTGCTTCATAGTGGCAGACCATGCAAAAGAAAGGCCTTTCACTATATTAAATCAATTAAGTGCAGTTTAAAACTGTGTGCCTTGTTTGCTACAAATTCCCAGCATCTGGCCCTCAAGTGTAACATTGACCACAAACTGTTTAAAGTGCCTAAGCACTATCTTTTGATTTCTAGACATACAAGTTTTAATGAGATCATGTCACATTGCTCTAAACTCCTGAAATCATCAATAACTCCATGTCGGACAGTGAGCATTCATTACAGATCCTCTGGGACATGCGTGTCTTCATTCAGTAGAGAAGCCAAAGTCACATGCAGTAGTCCAGGTGTGGTCTCACCAATGCCCTGCACAGTATTTTGTGAGACTTCCCTCAAGTACCCAAACTATCTTGTCATTTGCCATCCTACTTGCTTGCAGCACCTTTAAGTCAAGTTATTTTGTCTATTGTAATATCCAAATCCCTCAGAATAATAATTAGCAGTTTCTCATTGTTTTTTAAATTACTTGGGCAGGAATAAATTATGAGGAAGGATTATATAATCTAGGCATATATTCCATGGAGCTTTGAAAATTAAGGTGCATTGACTGAAGTTTCAACAACTAAAAATTGTGATAGCTATAGATAAACTACTCCCGTTCATTGGAGACACAAGAGACTGCAGATGTTGGAATCTGGAGCAACAACTTGCCGGAGGAAATCAGCAGATCTAGAATCATATTGATGGGCGGAAAAAGGAATTGCTGATGTTTTGGACTGAATCCTCCATGGCCAGAGTGAGGACCACCGTGAATTGGAGGAGAAGCACCTTATATTTTGCTTGGGTAGTTTACACCCCAGAGGTATGAACATTGACTTTTCCTATTTCAGGTAGTCCCTGCTTACTCCTTCTTTCCCCTCCCCTTTGCAGCTCTTCCTCAGCCCACTGTTTCCGCCTCTTCCTTTCTTCCTTCCCACCCTCACATGAGTCTGAAGAAGGGTCTCAACCCGAAACTTCGCCTATTTCCTTTGCTCCATAGATGCTGCCACACTGGCTGAGTTTCTCCAACATTTTTGTCTACCTTCGATTGTCCAGCATCTGCAGTTCCTTCTTAAACATAGTCTTAAGTCTAGATCCCTTTATACTGCAATGCCTGGATTTTAAATAACTGAGAATCTAGCATTTGATTCTTGTGGATCATCATTATTGATCGTCTGCTATTCAGGAAAATAATAATAATTTTATTTTTCTGTTCTTTAGTCCTTTGGCCAATTTCTATCCAGGTTCGTGCCTTATTACCATATGTCCTTATTTTGTATAAAATTATTGTCACCATTGTAAATTCATATAGACTTAACAAGTCAATCCAGGACTTCCCAGCTGCAGAGCTATGTATTTGCTGTGCACACAGAGCTTATAGAAACTAGTTATCAAGATTTTTGTTGCACAACCTGTACCAACTATCATTAGCGACACTCTTCACAGCACATGGATCAGACAATGGAGACAATAAGTCATAGGATTGTCTTAAATTTTTTGATAAATAACCAAGCAATAAATCCAATTCAGCCAAAAATATTCCAAAACAATAATGACAAAAATAACTGTTAAGTTAGACCGCATTAAATACTTCAAAAAATGTATATACTCAATTAATTTAGAAACAAATGACCAAATGCTGACCTTGGTTCCTTGCAGCTATCCTTCTCTATTGTAATAGAGGGAACTGCTGTTTCTGTTGTGTATGTCCACACTGGTGCTTGTCCAGTGGACAAATACCCTATGTTGAGAACTGCCAGATCTACAAGCTTTGCTGCTCCACTGCAGTGTCAGCAAGTTCAGGACTTCCATGTTCATACAGCTTGCGCATGTATTTTGAACTTTCTGACAGTTTCCTCCAGAAATGCCACCAACCCAATCCAATATTGTTGACATTCATTCTCTGGAAAATTCGGGCCAATGTTAAGAAGATTCTATTATCACCCTCAGGTACTTTCTATCTTGTCTTGTCTTTCCATAATATCTATCTATTTCTTGTCTTTCCATAATATCTATCTATTTATCTATACTACTACTAAAACTCTCATCTTGACCACTTCCAGTCTACGTTGTTTTTAAATTTGTGCAGAAATGGTACCCTATATCGCCACCTTACCTGTCTCCTCTGCTCCAAGTGCACCGGGTTTTGTTCCGATCGGTGGAAGATTACAAAAGTTATGAAGGTTTAAAAAAATAATGAGATCCGTAGATTGGTCTTCTCGCCTGTCAGTCACCATGAATGTAATGCCCCTTCCAGCACCCGCTGGAGAATAAAGCCCCGGAGGCGGGGCTGAGTCCGTGAGCATGTCCAGTAGCCGCCCGTCCAAAAGCCGCCAAGAATAAAGCTAAAACAGCGGAGTGTGGGCAGTGTTCCGCGGGCGGGGGCGGGCTGTGTTCGGCGGGCGGGAGTGGGCTGTATTCGCGGGCGAGGGCGGGCTGTGTTCGCGGGCGGGGGCAGTGAGTGCGACAGGCGCTGGGGATGGGAACAGTTGAGTGAGTCCGGAGCCGGGTCCTGGAGCCAGCAGTGCGGTTTGAGCTGGGACCGGGAAGCATTGAGCCCACACACCCACACCCCCTTCCCCACACTCCCCCCTACCACCAACACCCCTCCCCCCTCCCACATACACGCCCTCCCCTACCCCCAAAACCCCCCCACCACACATACAACCCCACACCCCCTCCCCCACACCCCCGTCCACCACACTACCCCCTACCACCCACACCCCTCCCGCCTCTGACATACACCCCCTCCACTGCACACACACCCTCCCCCACTCCCCCCACCACCCAAACCCCTCCCCTTCTCACATACACCCTGTCCCCCCCACACACACACCCTCCCCAACACACACACCCTCCCCCCCCCCCCCCCCCACCCCCCCCCCCCCCCCCACACTTCCCCCTCCCCCACACACACCTCCCCTCCCCCACACACACCTCCCCCTCCCCCCCCCCCCCCCCACCACCACCAGCCCCCAGCAGGCCCCGCCTGAAGCCGCCCACTCCCCTGGCTGCAGGACGCTTCCCGCCTGAAGCCATCCCCCAGCTACAGAACGCTCCCGCCGTTGCGTTGGGGCAACAGGTGAGTGGTGGAATGTTGCATTGGGGAATGGGTTGCGTTGGTGGATCAGGCTTCCAGTGTGACTGGGGCCCAATGGTTCCCACTTAGTCTAGTACTTAAATACAACTGTTAACATTTGCTAATGCAGCTGACATCTAGGCATATGCTTTCATTCATAAAGTAATCCACAAAGTAAAAACTATTTCTCAGCAACCTTTTCAGACTGATATTGTATCTCATGTTTCTGAACATATGTAGCTCCCAATTCAACATTAAAATGCAATCATCCGTCTACACATAACTTAAGTAATTTGCTTTCTTGAAAGACATGATTGCACCAATATACATGAACTTCCTTTAAGACAGAAAACAGATTTATCAAGGTCAGAAAGTATTGCAGCAAACAGGGAAAAATGCTGCAAATATTTTTTTCATTTCAAATTCTGCATTACAATAGGAACAAACCTCCTAAAAATGTCAGTGTTGTCTTTAGATGCTGTATATTAATAGTCAAATGGTCAGTCATATCCTTGAGATGTGGGTATTATAATGCCCTGCAGTTAATTTTTGACAATCAGTTTCTGCTTAGAAATGTCAGGAAAATTAAGGAATTGGTCCACTAGTTCAAATTCTAATTACCGTATATATATTACATAACTTTAAATGTATTTAATGTAACAAGATGCAAACTGCAGGCTTCATATTAGATAATTCCACATGAGACCATAGGTTTTCCAGATAGTCTAACATCTAACAAACCTTTTAAGAACTGAAGATAGACACAAAATGCTGGAGTAACTCAGCGGGACAGGCAGCATCTCTGGAGAGAAGGAATTGGTGACGTTTCAGGTAGAGACTCTTTTTCAGACTGAAATAGTGCAATTAAGAACTGAAATAGTGTAATTCCTCCAATACATTTACTTGAACTTCATCTTTTGGCCACCTACTGCATTGTTAAGAAAGTTTGGGCATCTTAATAAATGTTTTCAATAATTTTTGATCAAATTATCTTTGTATGGGAATTAGTTCAAAACAATAAAATTCCTCAGTTCACAGAAACTCTTCTTATCTGACTGGCACAACAACCATTCCTTCTTTTAAAGTCTGAGTCGTACAGCACAAACATGCTCTTTCTATCTATCTATCTATCTATCTATCTATCTATCTATCTATCTATCTATCTATCTATCTATCTTTCGCCATCAGTTCCACGTCGACCCATTTATCCCATTTGCCTGCATTAACCGCTGTGTCCTTTTATGCTTGCCAATTTAATGATCTCTCTAAATGCCTCTAAACCTACTACAGTAATTGTATCCAATGCCACCACTTCTTCTGGCAGCATATTCCAAATATAATAATAATAATAATAATAAATTATATTTATGGGCACCTTTCAAAAGTCTCAAAGAAACCTTACAAAAATTTAGCAGGTAGAGGAAAAACATGTAAGGGGAATGAAATAAATAGTAGAGACATGACTAGTACACAAAGTAAAGACAGAATTCAATACAAAACACAATATGAGGCAATTAATGCACAGATGAAAAGGGAGGGGGACGTGGGGCTAAGGATAGGCAGAGGTGAAGAGATGGGTCTTGAGGCGGGACTGGAAGATGGTGAGGGACACGGAATTGTGGATCAGTTGGGGGAGGGAGTTCCAGAGCCTGGGAGCTGCCCTGGACAAGGCTCTGTCCCCAAAACTGCGGAGGTTGGACTTGTGGATGGAGAGGAAACCAGCTGATGTGGATCTGAGGGACCGTGAGGGTTGGTAGGGGGAGAGGAGGTCAGTGAGATATGGGGGGGGCAGATGGTGGAGGGCTTTGTAGGTGAGGATCAGGATTTTGTAGTTGATCTGGTGGGAGATGGGAAGCCAGTGAAGTTGTTTGAGGACTGGTGTGATGTGATGCCAGGATTTGGTGTGGGTGATGAGTCGGGCGGCTGCGTTCTGGACCAGTTGGAGTCGGTTGATGTAGGTAAATATCAACCACTTTCTGTGAAAAGACCCATCCCTCAAATCCTCTTTAAAACGTATTTCTCTCATCTTAAACCTATGCTCTTTTGTTTTGGATATCTCTATTAGAAAATAAGTTGACCATCTACACTACCTGTCCTTTTACTAATCCTTTTCCTAAAGTACTTCTATCCCATCAACCTCAGTCGTTTATTCACAAGAGGGAAAACAAGATTCTAAAAAAGCCTCAATCTGAAATATTAACACCATTTCTCTCTCGAAAGGTGCTGCTTGCATGATTTTTTTCAGCATTTTCTGTCTATTTTAGATCTGAAATCTTAAGTATTTTGCTTTTGTACATATTCATAAAACTGCTTTATCCACTAGAATGCACAATCCCACTTTCAGGAGAGCATGAAGTTATTTTAATGCAATCTAAAGTAAAGATTTCAATATATTCCATCTTAAGTTTCAAATATGCTTTTAAATTAAATTCAGTAACTTAAATTAGGGTTGAAATTTTTGTTTTTTAAAGTAGGATCAATATTTATGTAGTCTGCAAACATTACAGCAAGTCAAAAAGGATACACTAACCTATTTAATGCAAATTAGTAGAATGACAATAAGCTTCTTTATGCAAAGTTCTCCACATTATGTAAATCCATCTGCAACCGTCTCTCAGTTCCGATCCAAATAAATTCTATGCAACAGAAAGATCAGCCTATTTTCCTTCAGCTTGGAATTTATGCCAATACTGAAAATTATTCAAGTGAACATTCAGTGTTGGGTCAGCTAATAACATTTAGAAAGCACCATGCAAGCAGAAAGCTCTGCAAACAGCGAGGGAAAATGCCTAAGATTGATTAAACCATGCCTGATTTGGGAGCAGTTCCAACTTCTCAGGCCGTCACCAACTTTATTTTGTCCAATCTATGATGTTATCAGCTCTTTACATTTCTGTTAGTAACTGACTTCAAGGACAAATCGGCAAACTGCTCAAAACTTGTTTACATTCAAGAGGCACAAAATGCTGCAGTCACAGTGGGTCAAGCAGCATTTCTGTAGAAAAGGAACATGTGACATGTCGGTTGAGACAATAGGTTTGCTGATCTGTACTTTAGTCATTATTTCAATTGAGCTTGCATTTTTTTTAATTCATTAACATATCCCTGCATTTAAAAGTGAATCCATAAAATCTATTATTAGCACTGAAACGTATTCAAGTAGGGAAAAGCTGTAAAACTGAATAATTTACACACTTCCTATCAACATTTCCTGATTTACTTAGTTAGCAACTTACGTTAACTCGGTTTCTATTCAGCAAATTCTATACAAAATGAATAAAGGGTAAATATTACACATTTTTGAAAAATTACAATATACAGTATTTAAAATTATGCATCTTTTTAATAGTCTTGCTTGGGGTGAATCAGGGGTTTTGCCTGTAATTATTACCAGGGACCCTAATTTGCCGGAATTAGGACTTGCTAGCAAAGAGAAGCCAAGGGTATGATTGCACTCTTTCAGTGTTCATTTAAAAAAGTGTACTCCAAGAACGCAATTCCTGGAGAGGATACCATGGTTATGAGAAAATGAAGAAAACAAAGTGAACTCATTATCTACTTAGAAACATAGGTGCTGGAGTAGACCATTCGGCCCTTCGAGCCTGCACCACCATTCAATATGATCATGGCTGATCATGCAAAATCAGTACACCATTGCCGCGTTTTCCGTGTCCCCTGATTCATTTAGCCCCTAGAGCTAAATATAACCCTATCTTGAAAACATATTACTTGAGTAATATTTGCAGTTATTCTGCAAAACTGGGATGACTTTGTAACTCATGCAAGACAAATGTAGATCATGCAACCAAATAGGCACGCTTCACTCAATCCATCGTAAAACCTTAAAAAATGAACTTGTTTTTTTCCCCACTGAATAAATTGAACAAATTTTGGATTATAAATGAATATTTTTTTTAAATTCATACAGCTTCCAAAATTTACTGTTAGCATTTAAATCACTCGCAAATGATTTTTTTCATCCAAATTATAAAGGTACACCGGGATATGATTAGATCTATTCATTGCTAAGTGGATAGCCTTCTTCCAGAACACAGAGTGCTAGTTAAATTGCAAGAACTCAATGTAAAACCATTAGCAGGAGACAATAATTCTGGAAACCCAACCAACCAGATACCATTAAAAAGTCAAAGAGAAAGTGATTTAACAATTACAATAACAACATTCCATTGGATCAACAGAAATTAAACAAATTACACTTGCTCTGACTGCAGGGTCTGACTTAACCCAGAAAGTCACATTCTGACACAAAACTCAAAACCAAGTTCAGGACAATTTTGTAAAAGCTAAAATTGCCAAGCAAAATCAAAAATAAAAAGACTGAAAGACACAAATAATCAGAGAGTTAAATTTGCCAAATTATTGTTAAGTGGAGCATTATAATATATTGTGTTACACAGCCAATTAAAAAAAAAATACACTTTCTTAAGAAAAGCATGATATGCAGCATAAAATGATTCATTTGGTTTAATTTTTTGTTCTTGACTGTTGGTTGTCACAAATGACACGGAGTCTTTGAACTTTTCTTCCACATGCTTTGCTCCATAACTCCTACTTATACGGAGAATAATTTACTGATGTCTTCCTTCGTAATAAAGAACGGTCAATAAAATGTGATATCTCAAGTAGAAAGTAGCACTTTTATAAGAAACCCTCCTAAATGCAAGGTTTCTTGTACATACAAGGGTTCGCAAACCCTCTCTGGTGTGACAAGTAAATCAGATTGCTGTTTTCTAAGGTCAGAATATGAAGGATAGATCAGTACAGGTGACCTAAGTTCAATGACCATTACCTTAAAAGCCCTGTCCTACTGTTCATTCTCCTGAGTTTGCCCTGATTCGAACTCGGAGAATTACGGTAATGGCCGCTCACAGGTACTCGGGGCTCTCGTGGCCATTTTTCAACATGTTGAAAAATGTTCACGAGTCTTCCCGAGCTACCGCGTTTCCCGAGTACCTGCCGTTAGTGTTACGAGCCGTTAAGAGACATCCCCGAGCTCCGAAGTGCATTCTACGTGCTTCCACGAGTTTGATTTTTTTTTTAAACTCGGGAGAGCTCGAGTGAACTCGTACAATTGGACAGGACTTTAAGGCTACAAAGTTTAATAATCTTTGAGAATGCAAGTTTATTCAAATTGCACCAAGGCACTTAGGCAATGTGATTCACAAATTATATGATCCTGAAGTGCTGCCTTGTTTCTTTATGTTTTTGTGTACTATGACATGACAAGTGCCAGTTAACAAAGTTAGTGTAGTCATGTGTTATAAACAGAATTCAGGTTTGGATGTATTAGTTTTGTATAGCAATAGCCTTGATGATAACTAAATATTCATGTTCAAAAGTGATAAGAGCAGTATGAGGCCATTCGGCCCATCAAGTCTACTCCGCCATTCAATCATGGCTCGGTTCATGGTTTCTTGGTCCTACAAAATATTCCAAATGGAATTTAAACTGGAGGTGGATCTATCTTTCCCTCTTAACCCTATTCTTCTGCCTTCTCTCCATAACCCTGACATCATGATTACAAAGCTGTATTACAAGCTATTGCTAAATCACGCAAATTGGCCTCCTTACCATCCATTTTAAAGTCCTTTTTTTTTAAATATTGAAAACATACAAAGAACCATTGGCCATTGTCTAAACTTGATGAAAGCAGGAATAAGAGCAGAGTAACATTTGGAGCAAGGCCAATTTCAAAAGCTGACATCAGAACCATATTAAATCAAAGCCCTAATTCATCTTTTATTTTACTTTGTCAGGAGTCAGAGCTGTTAAAAGATGAACATATTCTTGTATTACTTCAATCACATTAGCCAAAAGGAAGACAAATGGCAAATACACTTCTTTAAATTACATTAGTGAATGTGTTTTATGAAAATCTACGACTTTCATAGTTAAGGATTTCCAGACCATTTCCCTATCAATTGTATCAATATGCGTAGATAGACACAAAAAAGCTGGAGTAACTCAGCGAGCCAGGCAGCATCTCTGAAGAGAAGGAATGGGTGACATTTCAGGTCGAGAACCTTCTTCAGTCTATCTTTAGTTGAAACCAGCATCTGCAGTTCCTTCTTACGCACACCATCTATTGTGTGTCTGAATTACTGAGTAACATGACAATCTATATTACTATACTCATGTAGCTAATTTGGAAAATAATCCATTCTAACACATCAACGTGAGAGCAAGCTATCATTGGTCATGGAGAGTCCGAATCTGGGGTAATGATACTTCATGTTTCCCTGGAGTAATAAAGTCCCATTATGAGGTATGGCTAGCCAAAAACCCTTTTCCCGTGGTAGTGGCATCAAAACCAAGAGACAATAGTTTTAAGATAAGAGGTGAACCTCACATAGTCACGGCATGGATACAGGCTTTTCCATCCATCAATTCTAGACCAACTATTAACCACCAATTATGCTGTAAAATCCTTATGACCTCTATGAAATAGGTGACCCATCAAGTCTATGTTGGCTTTCACAGAAACCCCATTCCCACATTTATTTTCACTAAACATACACCCACATTAATTTCTCATCCATTTACCCTAGGGGCAATTTACAACTGTCAATTAACCAGCACATCTTTTTACGTGAAAGAAAACTGGAACAACTGGGGGAGAATATGAAAACACAGAGGTAAAGATTGAACTTGAGTCATTAGAGTCTAAGACAGCATATCTATCAGTACGCTACCCTATAATAGCCTGAACTATTCAGAACTTCAAGTGTGCAAAAATAAAACATGAAGTTTTAACTACTGTGTCCAGATTTGAAATTATTAGGCTTGCTTTTGGTTTTTGGGAGCCCATTGAGGTCAAAGCTTGAGAGAAACAGTTACGTTTCACTTAGGGCTGTGGTCAAATGTCAAAATTCATGGTAACGGATGGATTCTATTTTAACAGAAGTCTGTAGATCCAAAAATTGTTGTGGCAATTAAAAGGGGGAGGGAGGGGAGGGGGAATCAGATTCAAATTTGTTTATTGTCATATACACCAGGATATGATGAAATTCCTCATTCACATGAAGATCAGAATGTGACGATAGGCTATAAGACTGATAAACAGACTTAGCCCCCTGCCAAAGTATCGCGCACCAACCATCAACCTGGACACACTGCAGCAGCTGTCGATCGGAACGCCTGTTGATGTTTAGTAGAGAGTAGAGTGTTTAATTTAATTTGTTCATGATATATGTATTTTTATTTCTATTTATTTGTTGTTATTTGTACTGCACACTGAATGGACACTGGTTGAGCAACGTTTTTTTGTTTCCTCTGGGTATGTGAGTACTCAGGAAATGACAATAAAGATATACTGATACTGATACTGATGTAAACATTTACATGGCATTGATAAATACAACAATAAACACAAAGCTTAGTACAAAGGGCCAAGGGGTGCTGCTCAATGGCAGCCTTGCCAGTCTGTCTGTTTTTTCTTTTTTTGTTGTTGTTTTAGGTGTGTTTTAAAAGTTTGTGTTAATGTTCTCTGGTTTGTTTTATGTGGGGGTGGGGGGTGGGGGAGGGAGTCGGGGAAAGCTTTTACCTTGCCGGAGATGCAATTGTTTTCCAGATCGTATCTCCCGTCGCTCTGCAGCCTAACAATATGGAGCTGGAGGCCTTGCTCGGGACTGACTTTGAGCCCCACCGCGGGAGCGTGGACATACCATCGGAGCTGATCCCTTGCCTGCAATCGACGCTCCAAACGCGGCCTGCGGATTTCAACATCACGGAGCTCAAAGTCTCAGGTAGAGGCCGAGTCGGGAGCTCCAACAACGCAGAAGGTTGGACTAGCACCCACCCAGGGTCCGATCACGCGGCGCGGGGGAGCTGACATCCCCCCGATGCAGGAGCTTGATCGCCCTGTCAACGGAAGGCTCGTGGCCCCCGACCGCAGGAGAACAAAGGGAAGAGATTGAACTTTTTTTTCGCCTTCCATCAGTGAAGGAATGTGGAGGAATCAGTGGTGGATGTTCATGTTAAAATGTATTTTGTGTGTTTTGTTGCTTTTTAATGGTATGACTGTATGGCAAATCAATTCCTTGTATGTTGCAAAACATACTTGGCTAATAAAGTATGATTATGGCAAAACAGCAGAATGGTGCAGTCAAATGAAACAATGTGAGAGCCAATTTGAAAAGTGCCAATTTAGTTTAGATAGTCCCAATTCAAGATGGGGAGGTGCAGGAAAACACAGTGATAAAAGTAAATGGGACCAGGAGGATTTAACTAAAGGAACCCCACATCAGTCTGAAGAAGGGTCTCGACCCGAAACGTCGCCTATTTCCTTCGCTCCATAGATGCCTGACACGCTGAGTTTCTCCAGCATTTTGTCTACTAACAGGAAAAGGTGTATTTCCATCATAGTTCCGTATTTAGTAAATATCATGAACATATAAACATTCCACCATCTTTCAACAACAGAAAAGTATGAAACATTAGATGGACACAAAAATCTGGAGTAACAGGCAACATCTCTGGAGAGAAGGAAAGAAACATTATTTTGCTTCAGTACATTTGTTATGAGACAGCAGTAGATTATTGTTGACAGAGCAGACTCAATTTGTGGTTTCCTTATCAGCAATTCCTTACCCTTGGTATTGGTCTCTCTGTTGAAGTATAAAAATTTGAGCACTTTCAAATTATTTTCAATCACCACTGCCAACAAATCACCACAGCAACCAAAGTAAAAGCCCAAAAAGTCTAAAAGTATAACTGGGAATGACTAATGTCAACAATACTGTGTTTTGCAGATTTCCTTGCTAATACTATTTAAACTAGTTTTGGGACTTGATAATATGAGAAGTGAAGAGATATTGCGAGTCAAAATTGATCTGTAAACAGATTAGAAGAAAGTAAGAGGTCACAAGGCAGAGATTTAACTATGGAATGCTTAATTGATGGCCCTAAAGGAAAAAATATTTTTATTTTAAGAAACCCCATTCAGGATATTATTGTAAACGGCTTTAGATTTTCAACAACTTTTATTTCCCACGCGTGAGATCACTGAGTATCAGTGAAAATGCCACTGGCATTGTGAACGGCCCCAACAATACCCTTGCTGAAACATAAAGTTATGCTGAGGTGCAAGTTTTCACAGTTTGTAGAAAGTATTTCAGTGCCCAGCAAAAGCAACCTGACTCCTTGTGATTTAAAGCTGTTCTACTTGTTGACATTGTCTCACCATGATCAAACACTCTCTCTCTCTTTTCAAGGGGCTTCATTCTTTTCCGGCAGCAGTCTCCTGACAACGCCGGGTGACTGACTGATTGACTGACTGAGCTGGAGCGCCGGGCCGGGCCGTGCCGGGCCTAGCGCAGGCCGGCGGCCTGACTCCCCTCCGTCCGAGGCGAGTCCCGCGCCGCCGCGCTGACTACGCCCGGGGGACCGTTGGTGGTCACCGGGGCAACGCCGGCCGGGCAGGCGGCTCGCGCCGAGAGCGGGAACTGAAGGGAGGGGGGCGGAGAACACGGCCGCCGTATCCCGGGGCAACAGAGGGGCTCCCTCCATCCCCGCGAGCTCCCGGGAACGGGAGAGGTCGCGCCTGGACCGCCCGCGCGCCCGCCCAGCCCCAGCTGCAGCTCCCACTCTGCACCCACCCACCCGCTTGCTTGCTTGTTTGTTTGTTTGTTTGTAAGAAACAATCACCCACCTGCCTTGCAACAAAGTGCCGATGCCATTTCTTTTATTTTCCGCCTTTCTCTCGGTTACAGTCCGACACACCCCTTCAATTTGCTTCATTCCCTGCAGCAGGTTCCCAAACTCGCTCCCCTCCTACCTCACTTGTTAACAACAGGAGTGGCAGCGCACACGCATGCAACAAACTTCGAGCGCTCTAACTTCTAAGAAGTTGCAGGAATTACTCCAGCTCCAGTTTTAGCAACGAATTCATATTATAGAAACTCTAAATTATTACCAAAGATGGCTCTAAATCACAACGTAAAAAATATAATCAATTATGTATTCTTTGAGAAAGAGTTCGATTATCTGTTAATTACAAAAATAATCATCAATATATCGCGGGTCGCAAATATTAGCAATGTTACAAAATTTTGAGATTTAAAAAATCAAGTCTGCAATTTATCCCACCAGATAAAGCATAACAATAAGTTTAATTTGACACCTAATTCAATTTCATATCTCAAGTAATAAAAAAGTTATGGCCATTTTCATACTCGGAAATTAGCATCTTGTTCCCTATTGATTTTCTATGGACATAACAAAAAAGCTGTGATCGTGGACAGTCAAAAGCCCATAACCTTCTTAAAAATTAAGAGAACTGAATGAAATTTTCAGTTATCATAGATTGAAGCATTCTGAAAAATATAAAATAATCTTACTTGGATGACCTGAAATTAAAGCATATAATTAGTTAGTTACCCAATTGTAGCTAATTTCAAACTTCAATTATTAGATCTAAACATCTATCCATTTCTTAATAAATGATTAACATTTTTAAATAGCCCAAGTGTCCAAATAATATTCACAAATAATTCACAATAAAACATGATTTTTAAATCTCATTTACATCAATTTATAGGCCAAATGGAAGGAATTTAATGTTCAATTGCTGCAAATTAAAGTCAATTTAAATCAGCTTTCTAGTGGGTTCCTGTGAACGCGCTGGTTTAGAACGTTCACATTGCGCTGGATTTGTGCCCTCAAATGCCCAGAAAAACACTGCGGGATATAAAAAGCCCAAAATGAACTACTCGCTATAGAAAACCTTATATACAGGGTTATATACAAGCCCCATTTAATGTAAAAATAAGGTACATACCTTTAATTGTTTGCTTTATAAAACCCTGGGGCTGCGAGAGGTTGCGGAGTGAGAGAGTGATTTTTAAACTACTATAAATATTATACAAGGCCATAAAAACTAATAATACCTTTTGCGACGGTGTCTTTCAGCGATTTTCCGTTAATGATTTACTAGGCTGAACATTTTCGATTGGAACAGCCTAGTAAAAATCGCGTTTTAAACCCGCCCCCTCTAAACAGCGCCAAAATCACACACAAGGGGTGGGGCAGATGCTCAGCCACGATTCAGGTAGGTTTTATAACATACCTACAAATATGCAACAAAAGTACAATCCAAGCACCTAAATACAGTAATCTTCAATTTTTAAGCAGATAGAGCCACCGTGCAGTGAATCCTCGATAGCATTGTTAATTTCAGTTTCCCCATTGGCATTTATGTTGTTTTTCACCGATTAATTATAATTACGTTCTACAAAAGGAATGAAGAAATACTGATGGCAATTTACTATCAGAAATAACCTCATAAATAAAGAGCTTT
Organism: Leucoraja erinaceus; assembly: GCF_028641065.1. Lineage (NCBI taxonomy): Eukaryota > Metazoa > Chordata > Chondrichthyes > Rajiformes > Rajidae > Leucoraja > Leucoraja erinaceus. Next base: position 43,164,298 of record NC_073390.1, read on the forward strand.
TGAGAGAATTAGAATTACTTTACCCACAATACAGTACTTCAGTATCTAATGTGCACGTTATTGGTAGATGGTAAAAGTAGTGTGTCTTTGAAAGTGAATTTCTAATTCCGCTGATAAAATCATGTTACTGAATATGTGAAAATTGTTAGAAGCAGGTTATAAAAAAATAAGCTGATAATTTCAAGACAGCCTCAATCCACATATGAAGTGTTTATTGGCTAACCCTTGAAGTTCTAAAAAAGATATGCTAAAATTACTCAGCAGGTTAGGCAGCATCTCTGGAAAACATGGAAAGGTGGCGTTTCGGGTCGGGACCCTTCTTCAGACTGATTCCTTTCTGACTTCAGTCTGAAGAAGTGTCCCGACCCATAGCGTCACCTATCCATGTTCTCCAGAGATGCTGTCTGACCTGCTGAGTTAAGCCCCTGTCCCACTTATGCCCTTTGCGCACCACCCAAGGTTTCCGTGAGGCGGCACGCACACCCCCATCCACATTAACGGGACGGAGGTGGAACGTGTTTCTAGCTTCAGGTTCCTGGGAGTCAACATCTCCGATGACCTCTCTTGGACCCACAATACCTCTACTCTGATCAAGAAGGCTCATCAGCGTCTCTTCTTCCTGAGGAGACTGAAGGTCCATCTGTCTCCTCAGATCCTGGTGAACTTCTACCGCTGCACCATCGAGAGCATCCTTACCAACTGCATCACAGTATGGTATGGCAACTGCTCTGTCTCCGACCGGAAGGCATTGCAGAGGGTGGTGAAAATTGCCCAACGCATCACCGGTTCCACGCTCCCCTCCATTGAGTCTGTCCAAAGCAAGCGCTGTCTGCGGAGAGCGCTCAGCATCGCCAAGGACTGCTCTCACCCCAACCATGGACTGTTTACCCTCCTACCATCCGGGAGGCGCTACAGGTCTCTCCGTTGCCGAACCAGCAGGTCGAGGAACAGCTTCTTTCCGGCGGCTGTCACTCTACTCAACAACGTACCTCGGTGACTGCCAATCACCACCCCCCCCCCAGACACTTATTATTATTTATTCAAATCGTTTGCTATGTCGCTCTTCCAGGGAGATGCTAAATGCATTTTGTTGTCTCTGTACTGTACACTGGCAATGACAATTAAAATTGAATCTGAATCTGAATCTGAATCTGAGGTTCCCGGAGGTTTTGGTCACTCTCCCTAAAGGTCACAAGTGGTTTCCGCGTAGGCGAGGCTTCTATGTTCCTGCGATTATTTCAACAAAACCAAAACCGGCCTCGACTAAAAATAGGTTGCCGTTTCGTCGAAGCCAGTGGAGTGGGGTTGCTATTTACTTACAGGCAGTCGAAGGCAATCTCCGTCGCTGACTGGCCATTTTGATTGGCTCATTGGAGTTTTCAGCAAAGATCCTTTGGTTTTCAGGACCTAGAAGATCCGCCGGAAGGTAAAATACCCGCTAACTTTATTAAACTTCTTAAAACTATCTCCACTCCTTCTCCCCTCCCCCCCTTCTCCCCTCCCCCCTTCTCTCCCCCCTTCTCCCCACTTCTATCCCCTTATCTCTTCCCTTCTCTCCACCTTCTATCCCCTTATCTCTCCCCTTCTTCCCCTTCTCTCTCCCCTTCTCCCCCCCATCTCTTCCCCTTCTCTCTCTCCTTCTCTGTCCTTCTCTCCCCTTCTCTCCCTCCCTCCCACACTCTCTAAAGGACTTACCGTGCTCTGTGGCAGCCGTTTACCTTCATCTTCATCGTGCAGACAGTGCTCCTCTGCTATCCTTGGCCCCCACCTTCATGACGTGTTTGTTTGTGTGTGTGTGTGTGGTCGGTAACAAAGATCCTGTAGGATCTTTGGTCAGTAGATGCAGCTCTCGCTTCGGTCGAGGCTTTCCAGGCGAGTGACCAAAACCTCCGGCGACTCATGGAAACCTTGGGTGGGGCGCAAGGTCACCAGAGGTTTCCATTCAGATTTCCTAAGTGGGACAGGGGCTTTAAGCCCTGCCCCCCCATGTGACTGGGACCCAACAGGTCCCACTTAGTCTAGTGTGCTCTAGATTTGTCCACTAATGATGGTGGGGAAGATGCTAGAGTCAATTATAAAATATGGCACATTTGGATCGTAGTAACAGGATCGGTCCAAGTCATTCAGCCCACAATGTCCATACTAGCCCTCTGGAAACCAGTCCCTTCGGCCCACAACACCCATACTAGCGCTCCAGAAAGCCTCCCCCCCCCCCCCCCCCCCCCCCCCCCCCCCCCCCCCCCCCCACCCCCCCCCCCCCCCCCCCCCCCCCCCCCCCCACCCCACGGATCAACGGAGAGGAAGAAAAACTATTTCACCCAGAGAGTTGTGAATCTAGAATTCTCTGTCTCAGGCAATAGAGGCCAATTCTCTGGATGCTTTCAAGAACGAGTTAGATAGAACCCTTAAAGATAGCGGAATCAGCGGATATGGCGAGAAGTAAAGAACGGGTACTGATTGGGGATGATCAGCCATGGTCATATTGAATGGCGGTCCTTGCTCGAAGGGCCGAATGGCCTACTCCTGCATCTATTGTCTATTTGTGTCTTTGTTTGTAAACCAACATCTGCATTTCTTCGTTTCTGAAGTTTTCAGACTGACTCAGGGAATCCTCTCCTAATTACACCTTGAAAGATTATTTTCCCCTGCAAAGATTGTGATCACAATAAATTGTCACGAAAAGGAAGCTTAATTTGCCACCTGGAAAGCAGAAGTTTATTTGTGCAAATGGTTGCAAACAAGACCCATGTTAATCAACTGGAAATTCTTGAGTTTGCATGTCAATTTCAGTGGCCACCCGTGGTTAAAGTAGCAGCTGTGTTCTTAGGGGACAATTGTGTCTGATTACTCCGGGGAAATTACAGGGAGAGAATGGCAGCATTTTTTTCTGCTTTGTCAATTCTAAAGTAACTTTTGAGTGGTTCTCCCGTTCCCGCTCGAAATTGAGATATAATAAATGTGGCCCGCATAATGCGGATATCATTCCACAATGCATCACTATCGTTCCATCCAATTAGCATTCGGGAAACACGTGTTTTAGCAGAACCACCTGTAGATTTGCTAAAAAGAAAGTGATATAGAGCTGTAGTCTGCATTGATGTACATACTTATTGGGTGCAAGCACCTCAATATATTGTGAAGACAGACACATATAACTGGACTAACTCAGCGTCTCTGGAGAAAAGGAATAGTTGATGTTTCGGGTCGAGATCCTTCTTCAGATCCGAAACGTTACCTATTCCTTTTCTCCAGAGATGCTGCCTGACCTGCTGAGTAACTCCAGCATCTGCAGTTTCTCCCCACACTCTATATATTGTGCTATGTTTTGGACTGGTGTGAGGCATTAATAGTGTTCTCAGATATTGTCAAAATTAATACAAGTAGTGGGTACAGGCTGCTGCAAGTTATGGGCACCTGACATATGGACTCGGCTACATTAAATCAAGTTCCTATAATATGAATTATTTCATACAACGTGGGCGGCTCTGACAAGGCCAGCATTTATTATCCATCTTTTACTTTGCAAAGCACTTGATTACGAATCCCCTCTTTAACCTGCTATGGTCTTCTTCTTGCGTATGGCGTGCGCAGCCTAAAGTTCTATTTGACAAAGTTCTATTTTATCTTATTTGATTGTGCACGCCGGGTTGATTGCATTCGTCGAAACAGGGCAGACCACATGGAGGTTGACCTGCTATGGTGATCCTGTTAGATAAAGAGTCGCAGAGTTCTATGTTCATACTTCATAGGAGCAGAATTAGGCTATTCAGTACATCGAGTCTACTCTACTATTCAATCATGGCCGATCTATCTTTCCCTTTCAACTTTCATTCTCCTGCCTTCTCCCCATAACCTTTGACACCCTTACTAATCAAGTACCTTTCATTCTCTGTTTTAAAAATGCCGAAAGATTTCACCTCCACAGTCCACCGTGGCAATGAATTCCATAGATTTGCCACTCTCTGACTAAAGATATTCCTGTGCTGCCTAAAGAAAGTTGTTCAAATTGAGAACAGGTTCGGCCAGACGAATGCGTGGGTTGGTGGAGAAGAACTGGTTGGTTCACTCCTTGAGGAAAGAAGATTGGAGGGTGACCCTGCTGCAGACTAGAGTTATAGGGGGATTGTACATTTGTTGTTCCTCAATATAAGAACACGTTCAGTCATACAAAGGGTATATTAGTGAAAGGGAACTGGTTGGGCCACTGTTGAGAGAAGGACAGTGCCGAAGAATGAACAGACAACACTACTATAAAGCAGAAATGTCTCTATTATGTGGTAGGGATCACAAATTTGGCTAATTGTTGCAGTGCATCTTGTAACCACAGTTATTATGTGCCTGTCAAGATATCTTTCAGGATATTGATGGTGGAAGATTTTGTAATGGATATGCTGTTACATCTCAGGAATAGATGGTTAGTCTCTCCCTTGTTTGAGATGATCAATGCTTTCACTTGTAATGCATGAATATTGCTGTGATTTATCGAGTCATTTCAATATATCATCCATGCAGGCAGTACTGCCTCATTACCTGAGGAATTGGAAAGGGGTTGAGTACAGTTTTATCATCCATGAATATCCTCTCTTTCCAGCTTACGGATTTAGTTTTAGTTTTAGTTATGCAGCGTGGAAACAGACCCTTTGGCTCACCGAGTCCATTCCGACCAGATATCACCTGTACACTAGTTCTATCCTGCGCACTGGGGAAAATTAACAGAAGTCAATTAACCTACAAACCTGCATGTCTTGGGAGTTTGGGAGACAAGAACAAGGAGGCAGATTAATATCTCAATGGTGTCAGATTAGGAAAAAGGGAAGTGCAATGAGACCTGGGTACACTAGTCACTGAAAGTAAACATGCAGGTGCAGCAGGCAGTGAAGAAAGCTAATGGCCTGTTGGCTTTCAAAACAAGAGGATTTGAGTATAGGAGTAAAGAGACCCTTCTGCAGTTGTACAGGGCCCTGGTGAGACCACATCTGGAGTATTGTGTGCAGTTTTGGTCTCCTAATTTGAGGAAGGACATCCTTGTTATTGAGGCAGTGCAGCGTAGGTTCACAAAGTTAATCCCCGGGATGGTGGGACTGTCACATGAGGAAAGATTGGAAAGACTGGGCTTGTATTCACTGTAATTTAGAAGGATGAGAGGGAATCTTATAGAAACATATAACATTATAAAAGGACTGAACAAGCTAGATGCAGGAAAAATGTTCAGAACCAGGGGCCACATTCTAAGAATAAAGGGGAGGCCATTTAACACCGAGATGAGAAAAAAACTTTTTAACCCAGAGAGTTGTGAATTTGTGGTATTTTCTACCACAGAAGGCAGTAGAGGCCAATTCACTTGATGAATTTAAAAGAGAGTTAAATAGAGCTCTAGGGGCTAGCGTAATCAAGGGATATGGGGAGAAGGCACGCACGGGTTACTGATTGTGGATGATCAGCCACGATCACTATGAATGGCGGTGCTGGCTTGAAGGGCCAAATGGCCTCCTCCTGCACCAGTTTTCTATGTTTCTATGAAACTGGAGCATCCATAGAAAATCCACGCGGTCACAGGGAGAATGTACATATTCCGTACAGACAGCACCCATAGTTAGCATTGAACCAGGGTCTCTGGCGCTGTGAGGCAACAACACTACTGCTGCGCCACTGTGCAGAGTAAATTCAGTGATGTAGTCGTTGAAAATAGTATAGCCTAGGGACACTGCATTGGACAACGTGCTGATGAAACAAAAATCATAACCTTTGTGCTTTATTCATGTTTCCTGGTGGCATAATGTCAGCACAATAAATAGCATTGACGGGAACAGAATATTGCAAAGGAACATTGCTAGGTTAAACATAGACCAAAAACCTCAGCAGCACTTGAGAGTTCAATGTGAGGTAATGTGATTTCATCCACATTGCAGGGAGGGAAGTTAGATTAAAATATTTTATTAATGGGAAGAAACTAAAAACTGTGGAGGAGCAGAAATCACTAAAACCCAGTGGCCAGGAACAAAAGTAATTAAAAGGACTAATGGAATTTGAGATATTTCTTTACGAAGGCTGGAATATAGATAGATGCCACCAGCTGTATAAAGCTCCTTTTAGATCACATCTCATGTAATACATTCAGTTTGGGACATTGCATCTAATGGAGTATGAAGAAGGATCCTGATCTGAAACGCTGTTTGTCTATTCTCTCCTCAGATGCTGCATGACCTGCTGAGTTCCTCCTAGATAAAAAAAAAATCTGGATCTTTTATCAAGATTCCAGCAAAATCAGGAAGGAAGATTATTATCTAAATGGTGTCAAGTTGGGAAAAGGGGAAGTACAATGGGATCTAGGGGTCCTTGTTCATCAGTCAATGAAACTAAGCATGCAGGTACAGCAGGCAGTGAAGAAAGCAAATGGCATGTTGGCCTTCATTGCAAGAGGAGTTGAGTATAGGAGCAAAGAGGTTCTTCTGCAGTTGTACAGGGCCCTAGTGAGACCACACCTGGAGTATTGTGTGCAGTTTTGATCACCAAATTTGAGGAAGGACATTCTTGCTATGGAGGGAGTGCAGCGTAGGTTCACAAGGTTAATTCCCGGGATGGCGGGACTGTCAAATGCTGAGAGAATGGAGTGGCTGGGCTTGCATACTCTGGAATTTAGAGGGATGAGAGGGGATCTTATTGAATCATATAAGATTATTAAGGGTTTGGACACGCTAGAGGCAGGAAACATGTTCCCGGTGTTGGGGGAGTCCAGAACCAGGGGCCACAGGTTAAGAATAAGGGGTAAGCCATTTAGAACAGAGATGAGGAAACATTTTTTCACACAGAGAGTTGTGAGTCTGTGGAATTCGGTGCCTCAGAGGGCGGTGGAGGCCGTTTCTCTGGATACTTTCAAGAAAGAGCTAGATAGGGCTCTTAAAGATAGCAGTCAGGGGATATGAGGAGAAGGCAGGAACGGAGTACTGATTGTGGATGATCAGCCATGATCACATTGAATGGCTGAATGGTGCTGGCTCCAAGGGCCGAATGGCCTACTCCTGAACATATTGTCTATTGTCTATTATCTTTCTTGTGGCTCCAAGCTATTGAGATACCTTTCTTTTAATCAAACTGGAGATATATTTTGATAGGTATATATGTAATGGATATGAAATAATGATGGGTAAAATGAGCTGAGATACAAGTCAACCACCTTTAATTAAATGACAGCAAGTTTGAGGAACTAAGTGAGTTCTCCTGTTCCCATCTTCTTAAAGCAAAACTGTTAAACAAGCAGAATTATAGGTTAACACAAAACACAGTACGATGGTTGCAACACGCTGTACTTTTTTAATCTGCTAATATTGTTCCTGGGTTTTCTATTTAACTAACAAGAAACCTGAAAGCAATGGATCATGTGTGATTGAAAACCATTGTTATAGGATCAAACTAACACAGTTTTCATGATAGCTTTAAACTGTAACTTAACAAGCTTAGTGAAAGGAAAGCAATGTAATTTCATAACTAAACCCCAATTCAAGTTTTTTTCTAGGCATATATAGTAATGAAATAATAAAATAGAAAACATGAAAAATAATCAGTCTGTCAGTCAGCATATGTTAAATGAAAATTTAGATCATGATTTGGTCGAGGTCCTTTCCTCCAAACTAAGTTATGATCATTATTTTGCTTTTAGACAGTCAGGCAATGTCACGATAATTCAAAAGAGACACAAAGTGCTGGAGTAACTCAGCAGATCAGGCAGCATCTCTGGAGAACATGGCGTGGAAACATTTCGGGTCAGGATCCATCTTCAGGCTGACTGCTGGAAGAGAGGAAGGGCAGGAGTAAAGTCTGGCAGCTTATTTCAGGCAACTAAAAGCTACTGTCCAAGGACTCATCAGAAAAATAAATTCACAGTTTTAAGAGGGGAGAAGAGGGAGTGACCAGGGTGCCACTGATCTTTGATTATGCTGGTGGCCTTGCCGAGGCAGCGTGAAGTGTAGATGGAGTCAGTGGAAGGGAGGTTGGTTTGGGTGATGGACTGGGATACATCTACAACTCTCTGCAATACATGTTTGTGTCTTCAGTTGAACCTGCCACCAATGCTGATGACGTATGAAGTTCTACATGTCATTGCTTTCATCCTGCCACTATGACTGGAACAAATCAAAGCATATTCCTTTTATCCCTCGACGGAGTAAATAAATAACTAGATAAAGCAACATTTTCATGATTCTCAATTCCACTAATATCACATTCCCAGAATAATTTATCCCCCCATGATTAGATTCTCAGAAATTAATTTGTTGAACGGTGCTGCCATAGCAACAAATTGTTTATTTCATGAATAATTTTAAATTGCATGCCGTCATTGCTTAGACAGAAATGCAGGTTGAATGCAGTCACCTGATTTTGTTTCATCCATTCTCATGCTCACCTTATTTACTCATTCTCATGCCTCACGCTCACCCCTCTCCTCAAATCAATTCACCATTTGCTCTCACCAAATTACATTGCACCCACTAGCCCTTCTGCTACAATCTTAGTAATAACTCAGTCTTGAACAAAATAATTGTTAGTTCTCTGCTCCCCTCAATCAATCTCCTTCACCATTGCATTCACCATTTGCTCTCACCAAATTACATTGCACCCACTAGCCCTTCTGCTACAATCTTAGTAATAACTCAGTCTTGAACAAAATAATTGTTAGTTCTCTGCTCCCCTTGATAAGTTACTTCTGTGGAGCTAACTCATTTTTTTTCAATCCCAGTCAATACTGAAGAATTCATCAAGCTCACCTCAGACTCCAATTCAGTAATTTTGTAAGGATAACAAATTAAATTTCTCTCAAATTTTGGTTCAGCAATCTAAATTGAATAACAAATTAATCGCCTTTCTATAATTTAGTGGCGTCTCATAGATATCCTACAAAGTCCCTTTTGGTTCACAGATTCTAATTGCTCCATTCCAATACTCAAGCTGCTTTGGTCCAGTAATCACTTCATTATATTTGTTGATTTGTCTCATTTATTTTTGGCTTCTTAAATAATTATTTTGCTGCACTATGTCTTGGCATGGGTTTTAATGTATTAGAAATACAGCCTTCTTAATGTCCCAAGTTCTTTCGCAGTTAAATGGCCAGGAAGATACTATAACAAGGATACTATTACTCCTGTTCAGCCAAGCATTTGAAGCCGTTATCTTTTTTTTGTGTGTGATTTCAGACTAAAGAATCATTCCTTGGGCAAAAGATCATAAATGCTGCATTTTCTGCACTCAAGTGTGATGCAAATTGGAGCACATTAAAAATCTTTGACCATTCATGAAGTCTCTTTCTGGCCTTTCTTTTTCTCCCCAATGGTCTCAGACTGACTACCCAATTTAAATAAGACTGGTTGAAGATACCTCTTTCAATTTAATTGGAACTGTCTTTGGCCCTTCAGACTAATGGGGATTGCAAAAATAGAATTGTAATTAATTTTCACTCTTTGGAAAAGTGGGCATGTAGAAACACAGTTAAATTCTTCACTGCATATGGAATCTGTAGAAACAAAATCTAATTCCATTTGATGTCTTAATTCTCATTCGCGGATGCTGTCGTTATATTTTGTAGCTAATGTTTTTTAATCACTGCAGAAATTCAAGGCTGAAAATAGCAATGAGGAGATGGCACTGGTTGTGAAAAAAATGTGTTGTAAAAATCGGTGCAGATATGTGAAATGTAGCAATGATATGTTTGTGGCATTTAACTGTTAGCTGTAATAACAACAGAAAATGCTGGAAACACTCAGCAAGTTAGGCAGCACCAGAGAAAATAAGTCAAGATTCTTCAAGTGAACAGGGGAAGAGAGAAATCAAGGTAGGTTGAAGTAGAAAGATGTGGGGAAGGGGAATGTAAGAAAAATGAAACATCTCTGATAGTGTGTGGTATGGGTTTGCCACGAGGATAGGTTGTAGAGGTTATCAGGTCATCATAGATCAGAGGATAGACACAAAAAGCTGGAGTAACAATGGGACATGCAGCATCTCTGGAGAGAAGTGACGTTTTTTCCCGGCCAAGCCCCTTCTTCAGACTGAAAGTCACGGGAAAGGGAAACGAGATATATAGCCGATCATATAGAGAGATAAAGAACAATGAATGAAAGATATGCAAAAAAGTAACAATGATAAAGGAAACAGGCCATTGTTAGCTGTTTGTTGTGTGAAAACGAGAAGCTGGTGTGACTTGGGTGGGGGAGGGATGGAGATAGAGGGAATGCCGGGGTTACTAAAACGTCACCCATTCCTTCTCTCCATAGATGCTGCCTGTCCCACTGTTACTCCAGCTTTTTATGTCTATCTTTGGTTTAAACCAGCATCTGCAGTTCCTTCCTACACAGAAGTAAGACAGAGGTGAATTTCTGATGATAGTTAAATTTAGGAAAGATTCTGCTCAGTTGACAGAGGTGAATGCCTTTGCAAGGTCAGAAAGACCAAGTCAATAAAGTTGTGGGAGGACCTGATGGATACATAGAAAATTATGAGGCATAAATAGAGCAGATAATCAACATTTTTTTTCCATGATAGAGGTATCAAAAACAAGAGGGTGTAGGTTTAAAGTGAGAGAAAGAACTTTTAAAAGATATCTGAAGGGTAAGTGTTTTTACACGGAGTAGTTAATATCTGGATTTGATGCAAGTGGAGGTGGTGGAATCAGATACAATCCCTATGTTTAAGAGATGTTCAAAAAGGCAAGACAAATAAGGACATAAAGTGCTGGATTAATTTAGTTGGTCCGGCAGCCTCTCTGGAGAACATGGAGAGGTGAACACAAAATGCTGGAGTAGCTCAGCGGGTGAGACAGGAAGGAATGGGCGACATTTCGGGTCGAGACCCTTCTTCAGACCCGACCCGAAACGTCGCTCATTCCTTCTCACCAGAGATGCTGCCTCACCCGCTGAGTTACTCCAGCGTTTTCTGTCTCGCTTTGATTTAAACCAGCATTTGCAGTTCTTTCTCACCCATGAATAGATGAATATGTCGGAAGAAGGGTCCCGATCCAAAACTTCACCTATTTGCACTGATTCGCACAGCATCTCCAGGGATGCTACCTGATCAGTAGAGTTACTCCAGCACGTTTTAAAATCTCTTTTTGTATACCAGCACCTGCAGTTCTTTACGTCTACAAGACAAAAAAAAGTATACATTCCTTCTCACCAGAGATGCTGCCTCACCTACTGAGTTACTCCAGCATTTTCTGTCTCGCTTTGATTTAAACCAGCATCTGCAGATACATCCTAATGTTGGCAAATAGCAACCATGCAGATGGACAAAAAGGAGGACACACTAGGATGAAGGGCCAGTTTCTCTAATGTACAGTTCTATAACTGCATGTGGGCCGATGTGCAGCTTCTTGCATTTTTCTTTGAGTTCAGTTTCAACTCCAAGAGATTTCACCACACTATTTCTGCCTGCACACTCCCACTTACCATCTGCTGCTATTCTCACACTTACTCTCATGAACAAATGCTGCACACAATGTAAGCTGCCGCAAATATCTTCAAAAACCTTCAAAGGGAAACTAAGAACTGGTGAGGAAATCCTCAGCCACCGTCTTTTAACAGGAGCATCACTTCAATGAACATGGACACGTTGCCGTTCGCGGAGCTCGGTTGAGCCGTGGGACTTACTCACCATCATCCGGCGGGGTCACAACAACGGAAGGTACACAAAATTGCTGGAGAAACTCAGCGGGTGCAGCAGCATCTAAGGAGCGAAGGAAATCAGCGACGTTTCGGGCCGAAACGTCGCCTATTTCCTTTGCTCCATAGATGCTGCTGCACCCGCTGAGTTTCTCCAGCAATTTTGTGTACCTTCGATCTTCCAGCATCTGCAGTTCCTTCTTGATCACAACAACGGAAGCCTGGATCTCCTCGGCGCAGAGAGAGAATAAGAAGGGAAGAGACAGAGACTTTAAGACTTTTGCCTCCATCACAGTGAGGAGGTGCCTGGTGAACTCACTGTGGTGGATGTTAATTTGTGTTTATTGTATGTTTTGTTATTTATTATTATGTGTATGACTGCAGGCAACGAAATTTCGTTCAGACCAAAAGGTCTGAATGACAATAAAGGAATCCAATCCAATTTTCTCAGGGTGACATTCAGTCAGCCTATACATGCCTAGGCCAGTAAAACAGTTGTCCAAGACTATCCAGGAAGTATGATTGCTGCAATGTGTGGCAGGATCCTCTTGAATTTGAGCTCCTTCATGGTGATGATGATCAATTCACGATCTTTGTCGTGAACTACAATAGCTTTAAATTTACATTGAGGTTGGTGAGGAAGGAGCTCGAAGAAGTAGCAGGATAAGAAAAGGAGAAAGTGTCCAAAATTATGAATTACCAAAGAGAAAAATGTATCTAGAGAGAGCAATGGATACAAAGTCTTTTTAGGTGCCTACAGGATTTGCCTTTGGTCTTTTCGATGAATCATATAATCATATTGGAGGGACACGGGTCCTTTGGCCCAAGTAATCCATGTTAGCTAAAATGTCTAATCTAAAATAATCCCATTTTCCCAAAGTGAGGAGTTTCCATTGTTTCATCCCATCCCACATAGAGAAGAAGGGGTTACCCTGTGGAAATTGCACAACTTGCTTGCCCGGAGAAGAAGAAAATGTAGAGACTGGAAGTGCTCTTAATGTTTCTAATGTTTTAAGGTTACTGTTGATGATATCTATAACACGAGCCAAACAGGTGTGCGGAGATATCTAATGTCACAATTACAATTTGTGTAAGCAAGCCATTTAATTCACTTCAGCTGGCAGCAGCAGGAGAAGCCAATGAACTGCGTACACTCATGGGATTGCCAAGGTTACATAGGTTTTGTCTACATCCTTTGCTTAATTAAAAACGCCAGTATCAACAAGGAATTATTCCCATATCAAATTGCCCATTTGTTTCTCACCATCAGCATCAAAATCTGCATATTTACGCTCACTTCTTTGTCAGCTGCCACATCTCAATCTCACCATGAAGAAAGCATTGGAGTGGCTCCTGGGAACTCAGGAGATCACATCTAATCACAGCTAATGACACCAATGTGGTGGTCCAGGACACAACCTAAGTGTTGTTATAATGAGATGTGTACAACACTCAGAGGATGCAACACTGATATTCTCAAATCATGCTTCATTTGCCTAAATCTTGAAAAATAGTCAAGGTCCATTTGCCAAAATCTCCAGGCTATGAAACTGCCCGATGCAGTAATTCGCAGAAGTTTTTACATAGAAACATAGAAAATAGGAGTAGGCCATTCGGCCCTTCGAGCCTGCACCGCCATTCAATATGATCATGGCTGATCATCCAACTCAGTATCCTGTACCTGCCTTCTCTCCATACCCCCTGATCCCTTTAGCCACAAGGGCCACATCTAACTCCCTCTTAAATATAGCCAATGAGCTGGTCTCAACTACCTTCTGTGGTAGAGAATTCCACAGATTCACCATTCTCTGTGTGAAAAAAGTTTTTCTCATCTCGGTCCTAAAAGAGTTCCCCCTTATCTTTAAACTGTGACCCCATGTTCTGGACTTTCCCAACATCAGGAACAATCTTCCTGCATCTAGCCTGTCCAACCCCTTAAGAATTTTGTAAGTTTCTGTAAGATCCCCCCTCAATCTTCTAAATTCTAGCGAGTACAAGCCGAGTCTATCCAGTCTTTCTTCATATGAAAATCCTGACATCCCAGGAATCAGTCTGGTGAACCTTCTCTGCACTCCCTCTATGGCAAGAATGTCTTTCCTCAGATTAGGAGACCAAAACTGTACGCAATACTCCTGGTGTGGTCTCACCAAGACCCTGTAGTTTTAGTTTGAGAGAGATGACGTGGAAACGGGTCCTTCGGCCCGTCGAGTCTGTGCCGACCATGATCACCTGTACACTAGTTCTATCCTACACACACTAGGGACAACATACAGAAGCCAATCTTTGGAATATGTGAGGAAACCTGAGCACCCAGAGGAAACCCATGGAGTCACAGGAAGAACGTGCAAACTCCATAGAGACAACACCCGAAGTCAGGATCAAATCCAAGTCTCTGGTGCTGTAAGGCAGAAGTGGAAGGACAAAGTCAATGGAGGATCATTCAAAAGAGGAACATATATTTGAAGGAACAGAGGGAATCTGTTGCTGACTATGACAAAATCTGTACATTTCTCCTGGCTCATTGAAATTCGAGTTCTGTTTACAGTTCCCCCACATATATTTTATCTTCTGTCGGTGTTTCTCTTTGCGCAGTGAACACCGGTCTAGTTCATACCCCAATCAAAATCATTTCTAAACCTCTGCAAAATTGAACAGTCAAGAATAGTGTTAAAAAGTCCAAAGGTATGTAGGGCTATGGAGTGCACTGCCCAGGACTGAAAGGTCAGTACAGTAATGGGTAGAAGTTAAAATGGTCGGTAACTGGGAGATCCAGTAGGCCTTGGCGGATGGAGAAACGGTCGCCGAGTCTACGCTTGGTCTCGCTGATGTACATTGGGAACACCAGGCACAGTAGATGAGGTCAGAGATGGTGCACGTGAACATTTGTGTCACCTGGAAGGACTGCTGTGGTCCCTCTACTCTACTTCATCACTCCAGCCTCACAGATTATGTGGCTCCATTAGCGTCTTGTGGTTGAGGAAGATGAAAGAATAAGTTGAATACGTTTATTGGCCAAGTATGTACACATACAAGGAATTTGCCTTGGTGCTCCGCTCGCAAGTAACAACACGATATACAGTAAATAATTAAGAATAAAACATAAAACATTAAAACATTAAGAACAAAACATTATAGTTTAAACATGTGAATGACATAAAATACCAGAGCAAAAGGAGGCTTCAGACTTTTGATTATTGAGTAGAGCTACTACTCATGGGAAAAAAGCTGTTTATATGTCTGGCTGTGGCAGCTTTGACACACCGGAGTCGCCTTCCAGAGGGAAGTGCTTCATAGAGTTTGTGGCCAGGGCGAGAGGGGTCAGAGATGATCTTACCCGCTCGCTTCCTGGCCCTTGCAGTGTACAGTTCGTCAATGGGGGAGGGGAAGATTTCAGCCAATAACCTTCTCAGCTGATCGGACAATTCGCTGCAGCCTCCGGATGTCGTGCTTGGGGGCTGAGCCAAACCAGACCATGATGGAGAAGGTAAATCAAACTCTACAATGGCTGTGGCGTCCACAAATTTGAGAAGTTTGACAGAGAAGTCAATAGACAATAGGTGCAGGAGTAGGCCATTTGGCCCTTCGAGCCAGCACCGCCATTCAATGTGATCATGGCTGATCATCCCCAATCAGTACCCCGTTCCTGCCTTCTCCCCATATCCCCTGACTCCGCTATCTTTAAGAGCCCTATCTAGCTCACACTTGAAAGTATCCAGAGAACCATAAAAATATCCATAAAAATCTTATATGTATCAATAAGAATCCCTCTCATCCTTCTAAACTCCAGAGTGTACAAGCACAGCAGCTTCATTCTCTCAGCATATGACAGTCCCGCCGTCCCGGGAATTTATCTTGTAAACCTACGCTGCACTCCCTCAATAGCAAGAATGTCCTTCCTCAAATGAAGGGACCAAAACTGCACACAATACTTTAGGCGTGGTCTCACTAGGGCCCTGTACAACTGCAGAAGGACCTCTTTGCTCCTATACCCAACTACTCTTGTTATAAAGGCCAACGTGCCATTCACTTTCTTCACTGCCTGCTGTACCTGCAGGCCTACTTTCATAGACTGATGAACAAGGACCCCCAGATCCCGTTGTACTTCCCCTTTTCCCAACTTGACACCATTTAGATAGTAATCTGCCTTCCTGTTTTTGCTACCAAAGTGGATAACCTCACATTTATCCAAATTAAACTTAATCTGCCATGCATCTTCCCACTCCCCCAACCTGTCCAAGTCACCCTGCATTCTCATAGCATCCTCCTCACAGTTCACACCGCCACCCTATGTCATCTGCAAATTTGTTAATGTTACTTTGAATCCCTTCATCCAAATCATTGATGTATATTGTAAATAGCTGTGGTCCCAGCACCGAGCCTTGTGGTACCCCATTAATCACTGCCTGTCATTCTGAAAGGGACCCGTTAATCCCTACGCTTTGTTTCCTGTCTGCCAACCTATTTTCTATCCATCTACACCTGTCATTGGTGTAGAGAGAGTAAAGCAGAGGGGAGAGTACGCAGCCTTACTGTGCTCCTACGCTGAGTGTCTGCGGGTCCGAGATGTGCTTTCCCAGCCTCACATGCTGCTTCCTGTCTGTCAGGAAGTTGGTGATCCACACTGACAGAGGGGTTCAGAAACTGTCAACTGGGAGAGTTTGGAGTGTAGTAACTCTGGCACAATGGTGTTGAATACAGAGCTAAAATCCACAAACAATCCCCTGGCGGTCTAGGTGCTGGAGGATGAAGTGCACGCCTAGGTTGACTGCATCATCCACTAATCTATTGGTCCGGTGTGCAAACTGCAGAGGGTCCAGCAGGGGGTTTGTGATATTTTTCAGCTTGGCCAGCACAAGCCTTTCAAGGGTCTTCATGACTACAGAGGTCAGTGTGACAGGCCTGTATTCATTAAGACCAGTAATAGTTATCTTTTTGGGTACAGGGACAATAGTGTAGACTTTAAAGCAGGTCAGGGACCGTACAGGTTTGCAGGAAGGTTGAGGAAGGTGTAACCAGTGGTTGTGGTTGAGGAAGATTTAACCAGTAGCAATAATAGGTTAGGGGCGGTGGGGGAGGGGAGGAAAACTTCCAGCCGGTGGCTATGGTAGATCTTACCACATGCATTTTCCACTAGCTCCCTTTGTGACTTCCGTCTATGGCATCTTAAATTAAAATATATTTTTATACAGCCATATAACACCATTCCACAATAGTCAAGGGTCTATTTTGAAGCATCTGGTCCAATTATTCATGAAGTGTATCAGCCAGAGAAGAGTATTATCATTTTCAAGCTCACGGGTTTAACGCTATGCAGAATATCATCCAGCAATGGGCTTATTAGTTTGAAATGATTTGCAGTCAAACAGGGGAGAACATTAGTTCACGGAGGGTAGGGATTACTTGCCATTTAAAACTTATTAGATTTGGCCCCTGTTTAATAACAGAAATAAATTCCTTGGCAATGCACTAATAATGATGTACATAAGCATAGAAGGTCATTTTGTGCTGAAAAATGGTCACCGATCCAATTTAATGAGTTCTAACGTTCATTGCTATTGAAAGGTGGTTGTCACTATCATTTATCACGGATACTCTTGATTTTACAAACAACTTCCTATTTATTTAGACTGAACAGAGTGAAATTAAAGCACATAGTAACATTGTTCCCATAGCTCCATCATACTTGTGGAAGGGTAGTGCGGAGGGATAATACTGATCATGCATTACGAGTGATAGCAAATTGGAAACTTGATTTGCAATACTGTTGAATCAGATCATATAATATGATACATAAATGCAATCGTCAAACTCAAGTAAAATAGATAGAGCAAAGGGGAAGATACAGAGTGCAGAATATAGTTCTCAGCATTGTTGTGCGGCAGTTGCATTGACGTTCACAATGGGGTAGAGGTAAATCAGACAGTATCCTTGGTTATGAAAGGACCATTCAGAAACCTAGCAAGGAGATTGAGCACAGGGATACCATCAGATTCCATTCATAAATTTGACCAAAGAGTATAAGGGTCTGTTTCTGTGCTATCTTACTCTAAGACTGAAAGACTTCACCATCAAGTAGGATCAGTGTGAAGATTTATTTTCTCTCCAAAGTACAAGAATTTGCTGATTTGTTCCTTCAGATATTTGTTTGCTAATTGTAAAATAAGGCAGCTTGATGGTTTGTATTTGATTTTAACTCACTAAAATACAAATCAATCTGTATTCTAGAAGGAGTCAAGTTTCACTATTACACCCCAGGATCATATTGCCACACATTTGGTGATTGAATAGTGATCTGTTGATTGTGCGTTTGGATACCTGCTGCCCTCTGGAAGGCGCTAAGTACATCCTAATTATATAATAACACATGCATTACAAATCCACACATGCACTGACTACACCGCCCAACACGGACTTCCATCTGTATATATGTATATATGTATGTAGCGCCGTAGAATTTGTGCACCTATTCCCCCCCCCCATCTCCCTTCTGTTTTGTTTTTCCTTGTTTTTTGTGTAAAATTGTATGTATGCACTGAGTACGAGCAGCTTTCAGTTTCACTGTACATGTATAGTGACAATAAATGGCATATCTAGAATAAGACTAAATCTGAGAAAATATCCAGGAAAGACCTGACATTTGCAAAAAGCAAGTTTCTATCATTTCTGAAGCTGTGAAGAAGCAATACAAAATATTGTAGAACTGAAAGGAAATGGAATAACATAAATTCTCTCCCTCAGGCAATGCTGTTTCTAAACCTCAATAATACCCACTCAGATGACTGTAAACATGTCCCTGAACCAATTACTATCTGAGTGGAAAATCATAGTGGTACACCTGCAATCTCACGTTATCACTGGCAGGTCAATGAACTTTCTAAACCTTCAAATATAAACTCAAAGAAAATATTGCCAGGACTGAGAGGTCTGCTTTGGAAGGCTGAATTGCTGGTGATGAACAATATTAAGAATGAACATATGTTGTAAAATCAAGTGCATAATTTAGCATTTAAGTCACAATAGGACTCCATTTGAAAGCAGGTTTGGACAAAGTATTTCAAACACTGGCAAATGGGACTAACTTAGATGGGGCATCCTGGTTGGCATGGACGACACCTGTACCTATTTTCTATTGACAAGTTGGGCAGGATGGCCTGTTTCTGTGCTATATGATTATCCTGTGACTATTCCTCATAAGGCTTCAAAACACAATTAGATACAATTCAGTTTGGATTGTAATATTTGTCAAGATATGTTTAACTCTTTAATTTTTGTTTTGTCGTTTATTGTACGTGAGTATTATCTACCATTTGCCTCATGCAATTTCATTGCAGATTAGGCATTTATTTCTAATTATGTTTTCCAATCTTTCTTACTAATTTAATTCCTGGTAAACTGCAATTATAGTATACAATATGTAACAACAATTCAGAAAAACAATCATATCATAAATTTCAAAACATTAGACTCAATTTTGCAAAGTAAAATGTATGTCTTTAAATCCAATGCCAAAGGATAACAATGCATGTTGCTATGGTAACAGAACCTAATCTGACTTGGAGTGTAAATTTTAAGCAGCTACGAGTATTGAGATCACTTCTGTGGTTGAACACCGGTTTCTAATTTAGTCAGGAATATTACAACACACAAGAAAAGAAATGACAATTTATTTTCCACTGTGTTTCATTCAGGCATGGAGCTGTTTGTGTGCAGATTTAACACATCCTGTAACCTTCTGGGACAGGCAGAACATTCATGCAAGACTTGCTGGGAAATTCTTCTCTGACTTCTGAACTCAGAGGTGTCATCTGTCAGAAAACGCGGTCAACAGCGACAAATCTTCAACCGCACTACCAAAACGGCACACAATTCAGAGCAAATAATTATCAAATTGTGCAGACCTTCATTCAGACTATACCCTAAGAACAGAAATTACTGCAAACACTCAGCATTAGTAGATGTGTCCTAGCCTGAAATGTCATGTATTCATTCCATCCACCAATGCTGCCTGACCTGCTGAGTTACTCCTTCACACCGTGTTTATTTTAATCTAGATTCCAGCATCTGCAGTTCCTTGCATCGCAACCAGATTTAACGTTTCAGGTTGAAGATTCTGCATCAGAACTGGGAGAAAGAAAAAAACACAGAGAGATACAGTCATAAGAACATAAAATGCAGTTGCAGGATTAGGTCATTTGGCCCTTTGAGCTGAATGCAGGTGATCCACAAAGCAATCACACAATCTGTATTTGTTTTCTCCAGTGACAAGAGGAGACCACCTGAAGTAGATGCATGTAGCAGAGAAATAAGACCTTTAGTCCATCATGTTCATGCTGTCATCCTTCCCATGTTTACTAATCCCATTAACCATAGCCTTCTATGCTTCAGCGATTCAAGTGCACATCCAGATACTTCTTCAACGTTGTAAGAGTACTTGTGGTGGAGGCATGTTCATTGGTATCATTTAAAAATAAATTGGATAGGCATATGGATGAGAAGGGAATGGAGGGTTATGGTATGAGTGCAGGCAGGTGGGACTAAGGGAAAAAAAGTTGTTCGGCACGGACTTGTAGTGCCGAGATGGCCTGTTTCCGTGCTGTAATTGTTGTATGGTTATATGGTTATATGGTTACTTGCCTACATCACCTTCTCAGGCAGTGCGTTACAGACAACTGTCACCTTTAGGGGCAGAGAAAAAGTATTTGGACTCCTCAATCCCTCTTACCCCTCACCATAAACATACGCCCCCTAGTTTTAGACATCTCCATCCTGCAGATAGGCTTCCCATCAGCCATCTTACCGAAGGCCTCGTTATCTTGTTGCTTCTTTCAAGTCCTCCATCTATCTCCTGTATCCCAAGGGAAACACCCTTAGCCTCTCCAGTCTTTCCTCAAAGCTCTGACAATCCATCTTTAGTGACACAACAACCTTGTGAACAACCCTCTGTATCCTCTCGAGTGTATTCCTGCCCCCCCCCCCCCTGCCCCCGCTACCGTATGCTAACCAGAACTGCATGTAACATTCCAGCTGTGACCAAACTAAAGTTTTATTGTGTGCACTGCATGCAATACATGAGATGCAATTAAACAGCAAAATCATTATTGAAGCCTAACCATGGCAATCCCAGGAAGATGGATGATTGCAGGGTGTATGTAGGTGGTTATAGCATTGACCAAAGGCTTGGGTTCTTACTGCTCAGATGCCAGCTATTTTGTGATGAACAATTTATCTTCCAAGTGCCCAAAGTCAGTTCACCATCTATAATGCTCAATAAGAATATGATGGAATACCCTTCACTTGCTTGGGTGACTTCCGTTCCAAAAACACTTAAGGAACCAACGTTTCACCAACAACAAAACACCCCATTTGATCCATTATTCTAAACATTCACTTCCTTCACCAATGGATGGAGAGTGTCCAAAGGACATTGCAGCAGCTCTGCAAGGCATTTGTTGCCAGCATTTCACAACACCATCACCTTGAAGAAAGCAGGTGCTGTACATGGGTAAAATCACCACTTGCAAGATCTTCTCTAGTGTGAAGGGAATTCCTCCATCATGATTTTAAAAGGTTAAAATACTGGAACTCCCTACTGATCATTGATATAGAAATAGCTTCAACAGTTTGCCTACGGTCGATTAAGAAACTTCTCAGACACTCTCACTCTCAGGGCCACCCACATAACAGAAAGAGTACATTTTATACCTTCAGTAGAAAAGCAGGCTTTTTCTAAAGCCTTGCAAAATTGGTTATCAATTTTCAATGTATCATCATTTATAACCTCATAATCCTCACCCGCTTTGCAGGCTTAACCACATAACCCTTCATTATACAAACATCATATTACAGTTATTCCCCATAAAAAAATATTTGTCATGTGGAATCCAAAGGAAATCAGATTGGACTATGTTCATTTTGTGTAAACACCTATTTCTTGTATGTGCTTTTTATCATGGAACTCCTCATTACTGTACATCCATTTTAACACCTTGTCCTATTACCTATAATCACCTTACACCAATCCCACCAATTTATTGCCAAGCTTAAAACTTGACTGCCTGTCACATTGAAAGCCACCTCACCTAACAGTTTTCCAATTGCCATATTATTGAAGGCTTTTTGGGTATCAGGACGTATGATATCCGCTGCACTAACATCATCTATCAATTAAACTAAACTGATGAGACAAGACCCCATTTCCAAAAGCCATGTTGGGATTCCATAATAACCTTTGCAAATGATTTTAAAGAGCCTCTCTTTTAATTCTGACCAAAATTATATCAAAGTAATCAGTCTAGAATTCCCAGGCACTGACTTATTACCATTTTAAATATATACATGCCTGATCTCTACATCAGAACTTCACCAGATTTGAACTGATAGCTAATATGTGGGTCAGTGATTAGCAGAGCACAGATCCCGTTGGCTACACCCCACAATTTCACTTACAGCCACATGGAGTGATTTTAGTATGCAACCAATGTGTCAAAAGCAATAAACTTTAGTGGTGATTTGTGGGCCTTTTTTGAGACTATGTGATTTTTGAAGAAATAAAACAGAGGGTGCAGCGGTTGAGTTGCAGCCTTACGCCTTTTCACCCAGAGAGTTGTAATTTTCACCCAGAGAGTTGTGAATCTGTGGAATTCTCTGTAGGCAGTGGAGGCCGATTCACTAGATGTTTTCAAGAGAGAGTTAGATTTAACTCTTATGGTTAAGGGAATCAAGGGATATGGGGAAAAAAGCCAGTATGGGGTACTGATTTTGAATGATCAGCCATGATCATATCGAATGGCGGTGCTGTCTCGTAGGGCCGAATGGCCTACTCCATTCACCTATTTTCTATGTTTCTATGTTACAGTGCTTGTAGTGCTGGAGACCCAGCTTTGATCCTAACTACAGAGTTTGTACGGTCTCCCCATGGCCACATGGGTTTTCTCCGAGATCTTCGATTTCGTCCCACACTCCAAACACATACAGGTTTGTAGGTTAAATGGCTTGGTGTGTATGTAAATCGTCTCTAGTGTGTGTAGGATAGTGTTAATGTGTGGGGATCACTGGTCAGTGCAGACAGTAGTCTCTAAAACTAAAAAGTAAAAAAATTGCATTGCCTAACCTGCTGATTATTTCCAACATTCTCTGGTTTATTTTGCATTTCCATCATCTGCCTTTTCTCACCTTTTGTAAATTTGAGGTTATACTAAGCACAAGCTTAGCTGGAAACTGTTACTGGATTAGATGCTAGAATGGATGCAATTGGTAACCAGCTGTGAAAAATACCAAGTTGTGACAGGAATAAGCACATTGTTTCTCCAGCATTGGCCTGGACAACGGAGTAATAGAATTGGATGCCTGGGAAAAGGTTCACATTGATCAATAACCAACTCCTCCCAAGAAAGTAGGAAACTCCAAACTTGAAATTTTGGAACAATTGGCCCATTGCTTTTATTGCTGTCGTTGTTTACTGCAGGGAAAACCAAAAATGGCAATGGCAAAATCTATCCCATGCATGACCATATAAAGAAGATGAAGACTTCCAGCAGTTTAGAACATCTGTGGACCTCTGTCAGTGCATTCATTAAGTTATAAGTAAAATTTGGCTAAGTTGACATTGCCTCACTTTGGACCAAAGTACCTATTGCATCTAAAATGTTGTTAGGGTGAGCATTTGTTTCGGCATCATCTTCAAATTTATAACTTATTCCCAAAACACTTATTTATATGTGCAGGCTATCGTTAAGTCAAGTATTCCATAGAATAAATCAGGGAAGGTAGTACATCCATGGATAACAAGGGAAATCAAGGATAGTATCAAAGAGAAGGATGATGTGTACAAATTAGCCAGAAAAAGCAGCATACTGGAGGACTGGGAGAAATTCAAAGACCAGCAGAGGAGGACAAAGGGCTTAATTAGGAAAGGAAAAATAGATTATGAAAGAAAACTGGCAGGGAACATAAAAACTGACTGCAAAAGTTTTTATAGATATGTGAAAAGAAAGAGATTAGTTAAAACAAATGTAGGTCCCTTGCAGTCAGAAACAGGTGAGTTGATCATGGGGAACAAGGATAGGGCGGACCAATTGAATAACTACTTTGGTTCCGTCTTCACTAAGGAAGACATAAATAATTTGCCGGAAATAGCAGGGGACCGCGGGTCAAAGGAGTTGGAGGAATTGAGTGAAATCCAGGTTACCCGGGAAGTGGTGTTGGGTAAATTGAATGGATTAAAGGCTGATAAATCCCCAGGGCCAGATAGGCTGCATCCCAGAGTACTTAAGGAAGTAGCTCCAGAAATAGTGGATGCATTAGTAATAATCTTTCAAAACTCTTTAGATTCTGGAGTAGTTCCTGAAGATTGGCGGGTAGCAAACGTAACCCCACTTTTTAAGAAGGGAGGGAGAGAGAAAATGGGGAATTACAGACCAGTTAGTCTAACATCGGTAGTGGGGAAACTGCTAGAGTCAGTTATTAAAGATGGGATAGCAGCACATTTGGAAAGTGGTGAAATCATTGGACAAAGTCAGCATGGATTTACGAAAGGTAAATCATGTCTGACGAATCTTATAGAATTTTTCGAGGATGTAACTAGTAGCGTGGATAGGGGAGAACCAGTGGATGTGGTGTATCTGGACTTCCAGAAGGCTTTCGACAAGGTCCCACATAAGAGATTAGTATACAAACTTAAAGCACAAGGCATTGGTGGTTCAGTATTGATGTGGATAGAGAACTGGCTGGCAAACAGGAAGCAAAGAGTAGGAGTAAACGGGTCCTTTTCACAATGGCAGGCAGTGACTAGTGGGGTACCCCAAGGCTCAGTACTGGGACCCCAGCTATTTACAATATATATTAATGATCTGGATGAGGGAATTGAAGGCAATATCTCCAAGTTTGCGGATGACACTAAGCTGGGGGGCAGTGTTAGCTGTGAGGAGGATGCTAGGAGACTGCAGGGTGACTTGGATAGGCTGGGTGAGTGGGCAAATGTTTGGCAGATGCAGTATAATGTGGATAAATGTGAGGTTATCCATTTTGGTGGCAAAAACAGGAAAGCAGACTATTATCTAAATGGTGGCCAATTGGGAAAGGGGGAGATGCAGCGAGACCTGGGTGTCATGGTACACCAGTCATTGAAGGTAAGCATGCAGGTGCAGCAGGCAGTAAAGAAAGCGAATGGTATGTTAGCTTTCATTGCAAAAGGATTTGAGTATAGGAGCAGAGAGGTTCTACTGCAGTTGTACAGGGTCTTGGTGAGACCACACCTGGAGTATTGCGTACAGTTTTGGTCTCCAAATCTGAGGAAGGACATTATTGCCATAGAGGGAGTGCAGAGACGGTTCACCAGACTGATTCCTGGGATGTCAGGACTGTCTTATGAAGAAAGACTGGATAGACTTGGTTTATACTCTCTAGAATTTAGAAGATTGAGAGGGGATCTTATAGAAACTTACAAAATTCTTAAGGGGTTGGACAGGCTAGATGCAGGAAGATTGTTCCCGATGTTGGGGAAGTCCAGGACAAGGGGTCACAGCTTAAGGATAAAGGGGAAATCCTTTAAAACCTAGATGAGAAGAACTTTTTTTCACACAGAGAGTGGTGAATCTCTGGAACTCTCTGCCACAGAGGGTAGTTGAGGCCAGTTCATTGGCTATATTTAAGAGGGAGTTAGATGTGGTCCTTGTGGCTAAGGGGATCAGGGGGTATGGAGAGAAGGCAGGTACGGGATACTGAGTTGGATGATCAGCCATGATCATATTGAATGGCGGTGCAGGCTCGAAGGGCCGAATGGCCTACTCCTGCACCTAATTTCTATGTTTCTATGTTTCTATACAATAGACAATAGACAATCAACAATAGGTGCAAGTAGGCCATACGGCCCTTCAAGCCAGCACCACCATTCAATGTGATCATGGCTGATCATCCCCAATCAATACCCCATTCCTGCCTTCTCCCCATATCCCCTGACTCCGCTTTCTTTAAGAGCCCTATCTCGGAGTTGTTCCTCTGCCTTCCCTGACCAGCTCTGTGCAGTTGTCATTTCAAGAGCTGGTCTCTACAGTCACTGCCTACATGCAGGAAGAAGGACCAAAGCCAGGTGTTCTGATTTGCCAAAGTGATGGTGAGCGATGGAGCGATGGGCATCTTTGATGGCGGAACAGCAATGATCAAGGGTGTCTGATCCTCTGGTGCTGCAGGACACTTGCTGGTGGTAGTTTGGAAGAGACTTCTTCAAATTGGCCTTTTTATGTCATTATCCCTAGTTATGATGGGAAAGGTGTTGGGGTGCGCTGTCTGCTTTTTGTTGACCACGGCCTGCAGCCCTTCTAGCGCTACATGAATGCCTGTCTGGGATGGGTGGTAGACCATGGGCACGATGATGGAAGTGAATTACCTTGAGAGGCAGAAGGGTCGGCACTTGACCGCCAGATGTTCCAGGCGTGAAGGGCAGGAATTGGGACAGGACCACCACAAAGAGTTTACCATGAGAAAGACGCCTCTGCCTCACACTTTTCCCCCAGACCATTCCACAAAGCTGTCACAATGCCAGCCACATCTCTTAGCTTGCAACAAGTTGCTGGTAAGGTGACAGAGAATTTGTACTTTAGAAATTAATTTCCTTTCTCCTTGGGTCAAGAGCAGTAGACGGCCCCAGCATTCAGCTTTCTTGACATTGAACCTAAGCAGCACCCACATGGATGAGTCAATAAAACAGTTCGTAAAGGAAGATTTGGATAACATTTTAACGAGCTAAAAAATAATATATTCACTGCTTACAAGTGGCAAGCAATAAATATCTCCTGTCAGAGAACATTCAATAACATTCCCGACTTGAAAGTCTTTAAACATTACATTTAGATAAGCATTCCCATTCAAACCACTGCCAAATAATTAGGTTTTAAATAAGGAAAGGATGTATTTTCATTCTTTCACGAGATATGGTCATTGTTAACAATATGTTGTATTCATACCTATGCTTAATTATCCAGGAGAGGATCTTGTTAAGTCATGTTTTCGAACTGTGCAGTATCTGAGCTGAATATGCATTCATGTTTCTGTTAGTTTGGGAGTTATGGGATGACATTGACGTTGCAATAAGGGAATAGCATTGTAAGTAAATAAGTTTATTGGCCAAGTATTCACATACAAGGAATTTGCCTTGGTGCTCTGCCCACAAGTAACAACATGACATACAGTGACAGTTACGAATGACTCAGAAAACACTAAACATTTATAATAATAAAACATTAATGACAAAACACCGTTGATCAAGCATGTGAACCAACAAAATACCAGATCAAAGGGAGGCTCAGATTTTTTGGCTGTTGAGTAGAGCAACTACTCGTGGATAAAAACTGTTTTTATGTCTGGCTGTGGCAGCTTTGACAATCCAAAGTCGCCTTCCAGAAGGAAGTGATTCAAAGAGTTTGTGGCCAGGGTGAGAGGGGTCAGAGATGATCTTGCCCGCTCACTTCCTGGCCCTTGCAGTGTACAGTTCATCAATGGAGGGAAGGTTGCAGCCAATAACCTTCTCTGCTGATCGGACGATTCGCTGCAGCCTCCAGATGTCGTGCTTGGTGGCTGAGCCAAACCAGACCATGATGGAGAAGGTGAGGACAGACTCTATGAAGGCCGTGTAGAATTGGACCATCATTGCCTGTGGCAGATTGTGCTTCCTCTGCTGCCGTAGGAAGTACATCCTCTGTTGTACATTTTTGTCGATGGTTCCCAGGAACTTAAAAGACTCCACAGATATGACTGTGGTGTTGTTGATGGTGAGCGGGGTGAGGGGAGGGGGAGCTCTCTTAAAGTCTACAATCAATTCCACTGTCTTAAGAGCATTGAGCTCTAGGTTTTACAAGAGAGGTTCTCATAAACATCGGACATACAGTACCTCCAAACATCGTTCCGGGTTTCTCTCACTCGCTGGATTATTTGGACATACTTGTCGGCGGAGCTGTGGTTACGTTCAAGGTCTTGAGACGGAGGAGGACCCGTGCATTTCCAATACTGTAAACTGGGTGGAATAGGTTTAGTTATAAGGTCATAAGGGATAGGAGTAGAGTTAGACCATTTGGCTCATCGAGTCTACTCATACCAAGTAGAGTTAGACCATTTGGCTCATCGAGTCTACTCTGCCATTTAATCAGATCTATCTCTCCCTCCTAACCCCATTCTCCTGCCTTTTCCCCTAACCTCTGACACTTGTACAAATCAAGAATCTATCTATATCTGCCTAAAAAATATCCACTGACTTGGCCTCCACAGCTTTCTGTGGCAAAGAATTCCACAAATTCACCACCCTCTGACTAAAGAAATTTCTCCTAATTTCCTTCCTAAAATAATGTCCTGTAATTCTGAGGCTACGACCTCCAGTCCTAGACTCTCCCACAAGTGGAAACATCCTCTCCTCTCCACATCCACTCTATCCAAGCCTTTCACTAGAACCAGAACCAGAGTGAACAGGTGATCGATGGTCAGCTTGGACTTGGTGAGCTTGGTTTCTTGCTGTTGCTTTGAACTAGGGGGGACCTAATTGAAACAGTCCAAGCTGACCATCGATCACCTGTTCACTGTGGTTCTATGTTATCCCACTTTCTCATGTACTCCTTATACATTAACAGCAATTTATAGAGGCCAATTAACCTACAAACCCGCCTTGGCTTTGGAGTGTGGGGGAAACCAGAGCACCCGGAGGAAACCAACACTGTCACAGGGAAAACGTACAAACTCCACACAGGCAGCACCCAAGGTCAGGATCGAACCCTGGTCTCTGGTACTGTGAGGCTGCAGATCTACCTGACACGCCACTATGCCACCCTTCTTGCTGATCTTCTGAACCTAAACGAACAGGAGAATTGTGGAAACTCCAGTGAAAAAACATCCACATTCTAAGAGAGAGAGAGAGAGAGAGAGAGAGAGAGAGAGAGAGGACCTCTATGATGGTTACTGGGGAAACACATTTAATCTCTTTAGTGATATATTTGTGTTTATTATCCTAGTATACCTTCTTCCAATACGTTTTTTTCGATTGAAAAGCAAATTGAATTTGGAAAATTTCCATTGAAACAGAACAGACTAATTACCTTGTCTATATTTTAACCTTGTTTGAGAAGGTTATTGCTTCACTTGTGCCTGTTTATTTTTGTTCTATGTCTTTGGAAAGCTAATTATATAATTTGCATTATCCAATTGCAATCATCTTAATTTATTACAACCATTCTACTTGCAGAATATTTGCATTTTCTGCAGTAAAAATATCAATATCTCAGTTGCTGAACACTTTAATAGTCCTTCCCATTCCCACGCTGACCTAGGTCTCCTCCACTGTCAGAGTGAGGATAAATGCAAATTGAAGGAACAGCATCTCATATTTCGTTCGGGCAGCTTGCAGCCCAGTGGTATGAATATAGATTTTTCTAACCAAGTAACCTCGGCATTCCCTCTCTCTCTATCCCTCCCCAAGTCACACCAGCTTCATGTTTCCATCCGGCAAACAGTTAACAATGGACTGTTTCTTTTATCATCGTTACTTCTTTGCATATCTTTCATTCATTGTTCCTTATCTCTCTACATCACCGTCTATATCTCTCGGTTCCCTTTTCCCTAACTAGTCTGAAGAAGGGTTTTGACCCAAAATGTCACCCATTCCTCTTCAGAGATGCTGCCTGTCCCACTGAGTTACTCCGGCTTTTTGTGTCTATCTTCGGTTTAAACCAGCATCTGCAGTTCCTTCCTACACATTCAGGTAAATGCCTTCGATGGTGGGGAGGTTAGAACCGTTGATGGACTGGACAGTGTTCACAACCTTTTGCAGTCTTCTTCGCTCCCTCCGATGCAACCAGTCAGTATACTCTCTACTGCACACCAGTAGAAGTTCAAGAGAATCCTCTCAGACATACTGCATCTCCGTAATACTCTCAGGAAGTAGGTGCGTTGATGTGCTTTCTTTATAATTGCATCAGTGCTGGGTCCAAGAAAGATCTTTGGAAATATGCACACCCAGGAATTTGAAGTTTTTGACTCTCCACCATCATCCCATTGATGTAAGTAGGATTGTGTGTCCTCGTCCTTCCTCTTCCAAAGTGCACAATCAGTTCATGGGTCTTACTGGTATTGAGAGACAGGTTGTTGTGCTGGCACCATTTTGTCAATCGGTCGATTGACAAATGGCTCATCACCATCTGTAATTCGTCCAACAATGATAGTGTCATTGGAGAACTTGAAGATGAAGTTCGCACTATGTCCGGCTATACATTCATGAGTATAGAGTGAGTAGAGCAGCCTTGAGGTGCCCCCGTCCTGATTGTTATTGAGGGATAAGTGTTTCTGTCAATTATAACAGACTGTGGTCTGTTGATGATGAAGTCGCGGATCCAGTTGCAGAGGGATGTGCAGAGACCCAGGTCCGTGAGCTGGGTAACCAGCTTGGGGATGATGGTATTGAACGCCGAGCTGTAGTTTATATGCAACAGCATGACTTATGTGTTTTTATTGTCCAAGTGGTCCAGAGCAGAGTGGAGGGCCAGTGAGATTGCATCCTACGTTGACCTTTTGTGGCGGTAGGCAAATTGTATTGGGTTGAGGTTCTTGTTGAGCTAGGATTATGCGCCATAACCAACCTCTCAAAGCACTTCATCACCACGGACGTTAGTACCACCGGTCGATAGTTATTGAGGCACGTCACCTTACTCTTCTTGATGCCCTCTTAAAGCAGATGGAAACCTCAGACCTCAGCCATGAGAGGTTCAAAATGTCCACAAAAACTCCAGCCAGTTGGTCTGCACAGGTTTTGAGAACTTGACCGGGTATACCATCAGATCCAGACAATTTCCGACGGTTCACACCCTTGAAGGATCTTCTGACGTCGGCCTCTGTAACTGTGACTGTAATACCATCAGGGCGTATGGGCGCTCAGGAAGGCACATCCGTGTTCTCCCTATCAAAGCGTGCACAGAACGCATTGAGCTCGTCAGGGAGTGATGCTTCGCTGTCACATGAGCTGCCTCCTGATTTCTCCTTGTAGGAAGTGATGGCATTCAAGCCCTGCCACTTTCTCTCTCATCCTCCAGTTTAGAGAGAAAGTCCCCTTTGGCATTTTTGATGGACTTGTCAAGATCAAATCTGGACTTCTTGTACACCTGTGCGTTACCAGACATGAATGCCCGGGATCTTGTCCTCAGAAAAATGTGGGTCTCCTGGTTCATCCAAAGCTTCTGGTTAGGAAAGACTCAGATATTTTTTTGGAGGAACACAGTCCCCCACACATTTCCTGATGAAGTCTGTAACGACTGTGGCATATTCATTCAGGTCCGTTGCCGAGTCTTTGAACATTGCCTAGCTTACTGACTCCAAGGGGTGCCACAGTTGTTCCTCTGCCTCCCCTGACCTGTGCAGTCCTCACCTCTGGGTGTGCGCTCTTCAGTTGCTGCGTGTATGCAGGAAGAAGCAGCACCGCTGAATGGTCGGATTTATCAAAGTGAGGGCGAGGGATGGAGCGATGGGCATCTCTGATGGTCATAAGGCAGTGATCGAGGGCGTTTAATCCTCTGGTGCTGCAGGAGACATGTTGGTGGTAGTTCGGGAGTGATTTTATCAAGTTGACTTTGTTGAAGTCCCCAGCTATGATGGTAAAGACATCGGTGTACCCATCTGAAGAAGTTGTCTGTCCATTCTCTCCCAAGATGATGCCTGCCTCATTGAATTTCTCC
Organism: Leucoraja erinaceus; assembly: GCF_028641065.1. Lineage (NCBI taxonomy): Eukaryota > Metazoa > Chordata > Chondrichthyes > Rajiformes > Rajidae > Leucoraja > Leucoraja erinaceus. Next base: position 43,195,643 of record NC_073390.1, read on the forward strand.
AGCAGAGTTGTGTTTTGCTCAAGGCCCCGGAATCTACAGCCTCTTTTGTCTCTAAACTCCTTTCACTGTCTCAAACTGTTGTTTTATTGGTAATATGCTACAATGCTGACTTAGTGTTCCTGTAGGCGCAATTGTATTTTAAATAAATAAAGCCAAGTGTGCCTTAAAACACACCCACTGCAACAAATGCAATTATTTTCAGTTTGGTTGTAAGTTTTAATAATTGAATGTACCTCGGTGGTTGCATTTCCATCGCAATGTTCCTTTTAACATGGTGGAAAAATATCTGCTTGTTATCACTTCTGTGATTCACTTGTTTTGAATGAACAGAGTTCTTGGCCTTGTTTCTCACTTCTGGGCAGCAAGAGCACAGTAGTACAGGTCTGTATTGTTGATTAATTGATAGATGCAGCTTGGAAACACGGAAACGTTTGGCCCACCAACTCCACACCACACTAGTTCTATGTAGGAAGGAACTGCAGATGCTTTTACACCAAAGATAGATACAAAATGCTGGAGTAACGCAGCAAGGTAGGCGGCGCGACTATGGTCAGCAGCGGCCTCTGCAGCCCGTCCGCGTTTTTATTATTTTTTTGTCTATGTTTATATGTAGTTTTTGTTATTTTTTGTTGGGGGGTGTGTGTGTGGGGGGGTGGGGGTTTTAAATCTTTTAAATCTCTCCCAGCACTGGAGACCCGACCTTTTCTTGTCGGGTCTCAGTTGTCGTTGGGGCTGCAATGAGGAGCGGCCTCCAACAGAAGAAGCCGGGGACTCTGGTGCCGACTCACCTCACCGTCGCGGAGCTGGCCGAGTCCAGAGCGGGTGGAGCGGTGGTGGAGCTGCTGCTGCTGCTGCCGCTGCTGCTGCTGATGCGCTGAGGCTGCAACTGCGGGTCTGCGGACGGCGGCACCGGGAGCCCGCGGGTCCCTGGAGGGAGACCGCTTTTCAGGGCTCCTGCAACGGCGACTTCTCCCGCCCGAGTTGCGGGGTCGAAGAGCTCCTGGAGCGGGGCCTACATCACTGCCCCGCGCGGCTTGGAATGGCCGCGGGACTCTGCGAGCGCACGCCGGGGGCTCCAACACCAAGACCCGGTGTGCGACCTTGCATCACCTGGCGTGGCTTTAATGGCCGCGGGACAATCGCCATCGCCAGCCGGGGGCTTTGGCTTTGACTCTGACATCGGGGGGGGGAAAGTGCAGTGGAGAGATAAGTTTTTTTTTTTGGCCTTCCATCACAGCAATGTGATGGATGTTTATGTAAAATGTAAATTATGTTGTGTCTGGGGTCTATTTGTTTGTAATGTATGGCTGCAGAAACGGCATTTCGTTTGGACCTCCAGGGGTCCAAATGACAATTAAATTGACTATTGACTATTGACTATTGAAGACAGGCAGCATCTCTGGAGAGAATGAATGAGCTGCTCATCCCGCTGAGTTACTCTAGCATTTTGTGTCTATCTATACTAGTTCCAGGTTATCTCACTTTTTCATCCACTCTCTTGGGGCAATTTTACAGAGGCCAATTAACTTTCAGACCCGTATGTCTTTGGGATGTGGGAGGAAACTGGAGCATCCAGAGGAAACCCACGGGAGAACATGCAAAACCCACACAGACACCACCCGAGGTCAGGATAGAACCGGGGTCTCTGGCACTGCGAGGCAGTGGTTCTACCAGCTGTGCAACTGTGTCACAACTGTACACCTGTAGAAAGCTTCCAGATCATTATGCATTACTATTGCGTAGCCTTGAAATGAAATGAACAAAGACGCCAAACATCTCCGAAAACATGTAAAAATAAAGTACTTTTAACAGTTATATGATGTCAGACCTTCAGTTGAAATTATACATTTTTATGATGATTAATTTTTAATGCATTCTGGGGGTCTTGCTAGCTGTGGAATTATTGGTATCTTGAAAATTGCTGTCTCCAAATCTGACTGAAGCAAGATTGAATCACTGGTACAGAGCAGAGAGATTAGGTAGTTGCAGTTTCTTCAGTAGGGCAAGTGACAAAAAGGTTATACTCATTACCATGTTTTAATTGCTCTCCATTCACATATGTTGGTGAAGGATTTAGAAAGCATTTCAAGATATCCATGAATACATTGGAGCTAAGGCCCAGTGCTTTTTTCAATTGCGATCCTCCATGTTGGTTTTCCAGGTCAAGGGGAGGTTTATGTACTTGTACTTCCTCAAGCAACTAGAATCGTCTAAAGGGGATGCAGAACATTGTACAATTCCCTTGAAATTTGTTAAATTAACTCTAAGAGTTGGACTGACCTTCCTGAACACATATACTGGGAGTGAGGGCATGGATAGGAACAATTGGAATTGGAGAACATTAATGAAGCAAATGGCTCAATACTTTTCACGAACTTGCTGAGGGCAGGAGCCAAAATGGACCCTGCAGGTCTATTTATTCCGTAAAATACTTTGAATAAAAATTATTCGTTTGTATCAGCACGATGGCGCAGCGGTTGCCGCCTTACAGCGCGGTTGCCACCTTACAGCGCTTACAGCACCGGAGACCCGGGTTCGATCCTGGCTACGGGCGCTGTCTGTACGGAGTTTGTACTGTACGTTCTCCCCGTGACTTGCGTGGGTTTTCTCCGAGATCTCCGAGATCTTCGGTTTCCTCCCACACTCCAAAGACGTACAGGTTTGTAGGCTAATTGGCTTGGTATAAGTATAAATTGTCCCTAGTGTGTGTAGGCTGGTGTTAATGTGCGGGGATCGCTGGTCGGTGTGGACTCGGTGGGCCGGAGGGCTTGTTTCTGTGCGGTATTGTTAAATTAAACTAAACTAAATGTATGCGTGCACCACAGGGTTTTCTGGTTTTCAATGAAAGACCAAAAGCCCATATGTCATAGAAACAGAATTAGACCATATGGCCCATCAAGACCTCTATGCCATTTAATCATGGCTGATCTATCTTTCCCTCTCAACCCTATTCTCCTCCCTTCTCCCCAAAACCTTTGACACCCTTACTACTTAAGAATATATTAATCTCCACTTTAAAAAACACCCAATGACCTGCGCTCCACAGCCATTTGTGAATTCCACAGACTCACCACCCTCTGACTAAAGAAATTCTTCCTTGTTTCTATTTTAAAGGTACGTCCATTTATTCTGAGACTGTGTCCTCTGGTCCATAGACTCTCCCACAACTGGAAACATCCTCTCTACATCCACTCTATCTAGGCATTTCATTATTGGCTAGGTTTCAATGACACAACCCTTTCATCCTTCTAGAATCCAGCGAGAGAAATGCCGTGGTTCAAGTTATGAAGATGGAAAATGAGAACTGATAAAAATTAAAAATAAAGTAAAATAAATTGAGATAAATTAAGAATATAATCCTTCTTAAATAAATAAAAAAAAGGGTAAGGAAATCAAGAACCAAAGGACAGAAGTTTAAGGTGAGAGGGGTAAAATTTAATAGGAACCTGAGGGGCAACTTGTTCACTCAGAAGGTGGTGGGCGTATGGAACGAGCTGCCGGAGGAGGTAGTTGAAGCAGGCACTATAATGACATTTTAAAAATAATTGAACAGGTACATGAACAGGAGAGGTTAAGATGGATATGGGCCAAATGTGGACAGGTGGGGCTGGCTTTCATTGGGCTTATAGGTTGGCATGGAGGAATTGAGCTGAAGAGCCCGTTTCTGCACTGTATGACTCTATGTCAAGCTGGTGTCAGAGCAGATGTTAGATTTTTTCTTTTTATTTTATTTAACAGAGGCATGACTGGGCAAAGCATTCTCAGTGAACACACATCTTAAGACGTTGGCAATCCAGGGAGCCTCTCATATAATGATCCAAGAACCAAGTGAGAAATGCTGCTTGAGCTTTGAGCAGCAGTTGGCAACGTAACAAGTTTGAGAGCTACGTGGATAGCATCTTTTCAGAGCTGGCTCTCCCTTATCTTAAGTGTCTACTAGCAGATAGGGAAAGGGTGATTGCTTGATAATCAAAGCCGAGCAAGCATGTATTGCAGTAGTTTCAACTCCTCTCCAATCAGCTAGGAATTCTGGTAAAGGAGGCATTTCTTCAGACAGTGCAAGGAAGCTTGAGTGGTTTTGCTGTACCGGGGGATTGGGGGGTTGCAAAGGTAGAGGGAACAGCAGCGGAGATGGGAGGTCAGAAAAGCTACAGTGAAAGATCATCCTGTGAATGTAGGTGCAATTCTAAGATAAAACAAAAAATTCTGGTACAGATAAAATATAACCAAATTAACACTGTAAATTCTGAGACCTGGAGTATCGGAACCATTCATGAATGTAGAAAGAACAACGAGATTGTGCGGTCGGAATTTAGGACACAAGAAACAGGTTACAAAATAGCGGCCACAGAAGGTAGCAATCTCAGGCTTACCATGTTTCCGGACATGAAGTTGTATTAGAATAAGAGTCTAATTCAGGTGAATACTTGTCTGAGAAAATGGTGCAGGAAGGAGGGCTTTGGATTGCAGGGACATTAGGAATGGTTATAAGTAAGATGACTTTTCATCTGTTACTGATAGAGAAGATGACACTTCTAGTAAATGAGGAGGTAATGCCATAGAATTATTGAATCAAACTGTACATAAACAGGCCCTTGACACAACTTATCCATGCTGACCAAGATGCTCCATTTAAGTGAGTCCCATTAGGCCCGCACCTGGCCCATATCCCTCCAATCCTTTTAAATACCCGGGAGTCCACATCACAGAGGATCTGACATGGACAACACACACTGCCGCACTGGTGAGAAAGGCAAGGCAGCGCCTTTACCACCTCATGCAGCTGAGAAAATCCAGTCTCTCTGAGGATCCTTCAGTGCTTCTACTCTGGGGCTGTAGAAAGCATCTTGTCCGGCAACATCACAATCTGGTTTGGGAACAGCTCTGCCCAGGACAGGAAGGCTCTGCAGAGAGGAGTGCGTTCAGCCGAACGCACTATGGGAACTACACTCATCCCCCTGCAGGACCTATACACCAGGAGGTGCAGATCCAGAGCCAGCAACATAATGAGGGACCCCTACCACCCCAGCAACGGACTGTTCCAGAGGCTATGGTCAGGCAAACACCTCCGCTGTCACGCTGTGAAAACAGAGAGGATGAGACGGAGTTTCTTCCCACAGGCCATGAGGACTGTAAACTCTTATCTGACCAGGGACTAATTTACTGTTGTGTTGTATCTTTAAAAAAAAATGTAAATACTGATTCTGCTCTGTTCTGTTGTTCTGTTGTTTTTGCATAATCCACAGGCATTGCCACTTTCATTTCACTGCACATCTGGTATGTGTATGTGACAAATAAACTTGACTTGCCTATACCTGTCCACATGCCTTTTAAATGTTGTTAGGTAATTGGGAAACTGGATTTGATAAAGGAGTCATTGCAAGAAGCTGACAGTTTCAAGTGATAATATGTGGATATATAACAACATCCTACGTTGCTGAAGCTTTGAAATTGCAGAGGTATTGTCTTCTTTCAATTCTCCCTGAGTATTAAGACCACAGGGCTAGTATAATGCAAACATTACGTTAAAAAAAGGACATGAAGATAAACCCAGCCACAGCAGGGAAGTCAGTTTAACCTTCGTGTTGGACTCAGTGCTTCTACTCAGCGGCTGTGGAAAGCAACTTGTCCGGAAATATTACCATCTGGTTTGGGAATTGCTCTGCCCAGGACAAGAAGGCTCTGCCGAGAGTAGTGCGTTCGGCTGAACGCACTATGGGAACTTCACTCGCCCCCCTGCAGGAACTATACATCAGGAGGTGCAACTCCAGAGCCAATAAGATCATGGGACTGCTATGTTCTGGCAAATACCTCCGTTGCCATGCTGTGAGAATGGAGAGGTTGATAAGGAGTTTCTTCCCAAAAGCCATTAGGACTATAAACTCCTATCTAACCAGGGACTAACTTTACTGTACCACTCTACTGCTTTTTAAAAAAAATTGCTAATTTTTTTTGTGGTTATTTTTCCATTTTTGTTTTTTCCTTTTTCCTTCAGCGCACAATATTTAATATGTAAAAGAATATGTGATTCGGTTCCATTCTGTTTGTAGTTTGTTTGGTTATTTGTTTGTTTGTCTTTTTGCACAAAGTCCGCGAGCATTGCCGCTTTTCATTTCACTGCACATCTTGTATGTGTATGTGACAAATAAACTTGACTTGACTAGACTTGACAACCACGGCTACCATAAACGAGAATAAAGTTAATAGCCACATGGATATGTACAGATTAAGAAAACATAGCCAGCATAATTTTTTAAGATTAAATTCTGCTTCACTAACTTCATTTGGTGTTTTGATGAGCTAATACAGAACTGTTGAAAGTGATGCTATGGATGGACTTTCAAAAGAGATTTTGATAAGGTGCCGTATAATAAGCTATCTGCAAGATTGAAGAACATGGGAAAAGATGCAGCCTGGCGACAACTGGGCTAGAAGCAAACTCACGGTGAATGGTCATTTCTCGGTCAGAAAGAAGGTTACATTGTGCAGACTTTAAGTGGAAAATAGCCCAGGAAGTTGCTACTGACCTTGCCATTGAGATCCACTGCAGTCATGACAGATATCACTCACAGAAATGTGACAGTGATTGCTCAAGTCATATCCTTGCGTTGAACCAGCAATCAAATTGATTATTTCTCTCGTATTCATAGACATTTAAAAACTAACAAAAAATCAGCACATTGTTAAATATTAAAATATATTATAAAAAGAAAGGATAAAAAATGTAAGTATACTCTATTATTTAAAAAAAATCTAAATCATTAAACCTTACCTCTCTATATTCACTGCTTTGAAAGAATGAAGATACTGATCATATGCAAAGTTTGATGTGCTGGAAGTTCACTAGATTGATTTCTCATCGTAATTGCTGGAAAGCTGGTGTGTTACCCCCACAATCCATGAAAAGCCCAACATCGGAGAGCTGTGTGGAAATCACCAACAGTCAGGTATGAGGAAGTCCGAGCTTCCCTCTTTCACCCTTGCCTTTGTGGGAAACCCTTGCTTCATGAGAGCATTGCAGAGGGAAAAGTTAGATGTCCAGATTTTAGTTTAGTTTAGTTTAGTTTGGTTTAGTTTGATATAGTTTGATTTAGATTAGTGACAGCACATGCATATCACCGAGACCACACAGACCATCGATCACCCATTCATATGGTTGAATAAGTTAGGTCTTTATTCTCTGGAGCGCAGAAGGTTAAGGGGGGACCTGATAGAGGTCTTTAAAATGATGAGAGGGATAGACAGAGTTGATGTGGACAAGCTTTTCCCTTTGAGAATAGGGAAGATTCAAACAAGAGGACATGACTTCAGAATTAAGGGACAGAAGTTTAGGGGTAATATGAGGGGGAACTTCTTTACGCAGAGAGTGGTTGCGGTGTGGAATGAGCCCCCAGTGGAAGTGGTGGAGGCAGGTTCATTGATATCATTTAAAAATAAATTGGATAGGCATATGGATGAGAAGGGAATGGAGGGTTATGGTACGAGTGCAGGCAGGTGGGACTAAGGGGAAAAATATTTGTTCGGCATGGACTTGTAGGGCCGAGATGGCCTGTTTCCGTGCTGTAATTGTTATATGGTTATATGGTTATTCACATTTGTTCTATGTTATCCCACATTGTCATCCACTCCATACACATATAGGGCAATTTACAGAGCCAAATTAACCTACAAACCCTCACATCTTTGGGATGTGGGAGGAAACCGGAGCACCCGGAGGAAGCCCATGCAGTCACAGGGAGAACGTGCAAACTCCACATAGACAGCACCAGTGGTCAGGATTGAACCTGGGTCCCTGGAGCTGTGATGCGGCAGCTCTATCAACTATGCCATCCTTAAACTTGCTACATTTCTCAAGATGTGGAACATAATGTCATTGACTCTGTTGCACAGGGGTTTTTTTCAAAATCTGGAGATGGCACAAAACCTGGAAATATGGGAAAATGGAAAAGAGGAAAATGGTGGAATTTATGAGGACGCAGAAAACCTGTGAAATAGAATAATGCACTGCAAATAAAATATAATACATGGAAGCATGAAGTGATATATCTTGCTTGGAGGACTGAGTTAAAGCAATGTAATCTAAAAGTTAATTAGTTCTAAAGGGGATGCGGAGTCAGAGAAAGTCTCGTATGTATATCAAAATTATTGAATATGACAGGACAGGTTGAGAAAGATTGAAAAAGCATTCAAATCCTGTACTTTATAGGTAGACATACGGGATTATAACTAGAAGGTTATTCTGAACAGCTGTAAAACATTGGTTTGATTGCAACTACAGATCAACATTTGGCTGCGGTCAACACACACTGGTGAGAGAGGGGGGGGGGGGGGGGGGGGAGAGAGAGAGAGAGAGAGAGAGAGGGGGAGAGAGAGAGAGGGAGAGAGAGGGGGGGAGAGAGAGAGAGAGAGAGGGAGAGAGAGAGGAGAGAGAGAGAGAGAGAGAGAGAGAGAGAGAGAGAGAGAGAGAGAGAGAGAGAGAGAGAGAGAGAGAGAGAGAGAGAGAGAGAGAGAGAGAGAGAGAGAGAGAGAGAGAGAGAGAGAGAGAGAGAAGAGAGAGAGAGAGAGAGAGAGAGAGAGAGAGAGAGAGAGTCCAAGTTTGAGAAATTGCACGTCTCTTTAGAGCAGAGAAGGCTGAAGGGTCATTTGATTGAGTTGTTCAAAGTCACAAAGGACAGTATGAAAAAATGGGAAAATTTTCCCATTAGAGAAAATAGTGAGAGCATGGATTTAAGTGTTTGGCCACAGAGCTGAGGTTGAGTCGAGGATTTTTTCTCACATATTGAATTCACTGCCAAATGGATGGTAGAATCATATTCGATTGTCACTTTCAACAGCAAACTGGATAAATCACGAGGTAGCGATATTTGCAGGGATACAGACAATATGATTGACTCGAATACTCTTGAAGATTGCCTAGAGTGGCTGAGTGGCCTCCTTTTCTATAATGATTTTATAGCCTGTTTTATTTAAAAAATAACTTCCAGTGCATTTGATAAAGTAAGTTACAAATCATTTATTGTGCAAGAGATGCCGAAGATTTTTTTTCCTCAGTGCACAATGCATATAATGAGATAGTGAGCAAAATAGCATTTCTCATCTAACAAGATGGATTAAGCAACTGAATAGATGAACAGCTACCAAATCTGGGAGACAATAGAAGATGTTTCACTGTGAAAGAGGCTGACAGCTGTCTTGTCTTGCAGGCACACATGCAACTCGACTACTAACTGGTGCTCTGCACAAGCTCTGAAACTGCAGCCGGCATAACCTTTGGTACATTGTCTCAGAATTTGAGGTGGTGATCACTGTGGAACTGTCACTGTTCGCCATCATTACAGCGTATAACTGACAACTTCTGCCATCCACACACATACGAGTTTGGAAGTCCGGATAATTTTGGTAGTGAAATGCTGCTCTTGTAGAATTTGTTCAAGTTTTTTTTCAGATGCAGTCTTAGAGACAGTGTTGTGATGCAGATGTAAACATTTTTCCCATTTTCTCTTCGTAAAATCCATTGAGAATGCTAAATCTTGTGGATAAATTGTAACTGTGATTTAAAATGGTGTCCTATCTCATTATTACTGCGCAAGAACCACCTTGTTTTGTAAAAAAAATAGTTTATCATTTCCTCTAAAACTTAAATATATTAATTTTCAGAGGAATGCAAGTCACTTTTTTTTGTCAAATTTATGATATTTCAGTTTCTATCGTGAACCCAATTGCTCTTGCCAATTTTCATTTCGTTTTGATAACTTGAGTAAAAGGTTAACAGTAATCCTAGCCTTTTCCTTATCGATTCATTCCCTGTGAGAATTCTTCTATCTGATTTATTGGATAGCCTGCTTGTTAACCTCGTCATTTCTAGATGCCACAAATTCTCATGTAGATGGTGTCAGAGTGAAAATCATATCAGCATCAGAGTTTCCAATGCTGGAGTCCACTGTATCTTTATGGATGCTGTTTGTAAGGTTTTTGAATAGGGGGCTGCACAGTGGTAGAGTTGCTGCCTTACAGCACTGGTTTGATCTTGACAATGGGTGCTGTCTATATGGAGTTTGTATGTTCTCCCTGTGAGCACAAGGGTTTTCTCACACTCTAAAGACATGCAGGTCTGTAGGTTAATTGGAGGTAGGCACAAAATGCTGGAGTAACTCAGTGGGTCAGGCAGCATCTCTGGAGAGAAGGAATGGGTGATGTTTCGGGTGGGTGACCCATTCCTTCTCTCCAGAGATGCTGCCTGTCCTGCTGAGTTACTCCAGCATTTTGTGTCCACCTTCGATTTAAAGCAGCATCTGCAGTTTTTTCCTACACATGTAGGTTAATTGGCTTCGGTAAAATTGTAAATTGTCCCTAGTGTGTAGGAAAGTGTTAAGCCCCTGTCCCACTTAGGAAACGTGAACGGAAACCTATGGAGACTTTGCGCCCCATCCAAGGTTTCTGTGCGGTTCCCGGAGGTTGCAGGTGGTTGCCAGAGGTTGCAGGTAGTGGAAGCAGGTAGGGAGACTGACAAAAACCTCTGGGAACCTCCGGAAACCGCACGGAAACCTTGGGTGGGGCGCAAAGTCTCCAGAGGTTTCCGTTCAGGTTTCCTAAGTGGGACAGGGGCATTAGTGTACAGAGCGATCGCTCGTCAGCACAGAATCAGTGGGCCGAAGGGCCTGTTTCCGTGCAGTATCTCTAAACACAAGTTCCAGAACACAGTTGCATAAACAAGGGGAAAACAATCCCTCATGGAATAAAATGAATGAGTAATGTAATTGCTCCATTAACTAAGAACTGAATTAACTAAGAACATTTTCTGCTGTTCTTTTTTTCAGATGGTACATTATATTCTGAGATAATTGACTTTGTAAATTAGTTTTGAAACAAAATCTCCACGCCGGGGCGATGGAAACAAATCTATGGAATCAAGTCAGAAGTCTAAAAGAGCCAAACTATTATGCAAAACGGTTTTCTCAGTTAGTTGAAGAACAATACTATCCTTCTGTCTACAAACAACACATTCTTCGCCATGAAGTCTGTTAGTTTATCACGGTACCAACTCACAATATCATTCAGCGAATATCAAGATATAGTGTATATATAAATATGGTACTTACTTGAAGTTGGGATAAAGATAAATTGACGCTAATTCTATGTTTTTCAGTGCCGAGATATTCCCAAGATTTTTGTATGCTTTCCAGCAGATGAATAATACAGAAAGGCTAGTTAGAAAAAGAAGGGTTTTGAGGGATATGGGCCAAACACAGGTAAATGGGACTTGCTTAGTCGGGGCATCCTGGTCAGCATGGACGAGATGGGCCTCAGGGCAGGTTTCTCTGCTGTGTGACTTGATAACTCTAAACCAGCACAACTGCAACAGTCCAAGTGGCTACAAAAACTCTCTGGTACTTTAATTCAAAACCTAAAGGGCCTGTCCCACGGGCGACCTAATCCGCAAGTTCTGGCGAGTTTGCCCTCGAGGAGGTCGTAGAGGTCTTCGTAACTCTTCTTCATGCTCGAGAGTGGTCTCCGCGTACTCGAGGCCTCAGCTAGGTCGCGCCATTTTTTTCAATATGTTAAAAAAAGGTGCCATGCGAAAAATCTATACTGTTTTTACTCGTAGGTTTAGTCGTAGTAGGTCGGCATGTTAGTCGTAGGTAATTGAGGGTAGTCGAAGGTAGTCGTAGATAGTCTTCATCATAGTCGAAAGGGAGGTCGAAAGAGATCGAAGGAGGTCGTCTTCACTCTCCACTACTCAGTGTCCAATTTTCCCGAAGTTAGTCGTAGCTAGTCGAAGCTGGTCGTCAAAGGAGGTTGAAGGCGGTCTTCTACATAGTCGAAGGATTTTTTCAAACTCTCCTAAACTCGCCAATTAGGTCGCCCAAGTGGGACAGTCCCTTAAGGCAGTGTCCATTAAATAAGCCTCACTGCAATACAAAGTTGAATTGCTCTGGTATTACAATCTCACATAAATATGGGATTACATCTGAGTCAGAAAGCAATAGTTATATTTTCCTGCAGTGGGAGACAGGAAACATTTTAGCAAACATGGACACTTGCAACAAGATGCAGTGAATTACTTAGAATAAAGACTCATCCATTGAGTGGTCCCGAACGTATTCAATGAATAATAATTCCTTTGCTGATAATCAAAAGTAGCAGTTATTGGGAAGCTGAAATACAAACAGAAAATGTCAATGGTATTGAGCCGAATTGTTAACTGTTTTACTCTCTACAGGTTGCTTAAGAAGGAACTGCAGATGCTGGAAAATCGAAGGTACACAAAAAAGCTGGAGAAACTCAGCGGGTGCAGCAGCATCTATGGAGCGAAGGAAATAGGCAACGTTTCGGCCCGAAACGTTGCCTATTTCCTTCGCTCCATAGATGCTGCTGCACCTGCTGAGTTTCTCCAGCTTTTTTGTGTACCCTATTCTCTGCAGATGATGCCCGACCTGCTGACTATTTCTGTTTTATGCAAGAAGCATTGCTCCACATCTATTCAATTGAGACTTCTGAATGTAATTAAACATCTTAAATACGTTTAGAACATCTGCTACATGAATATAATCTGCAATTACAGCTCACACACCGAAAAAGACCAAATTTAGACAGGAAATTTAAAACCTTCTGTTTCTACTCTGGAATTGTTGTCCATCATGAGGAACTATGGTCATTGTTAAACCATGTTCCTGCTACCAGTAACTTTATAGAACATATAGAACATGGAACAGTACAGCACAAATACAGGCCCCTCACTCCACATTGTCTGTGGCAAACATGATGCCAAAACCATCTCTTATCTATCTGCACATAACCCATTCCCTGCATATCCATGTGCCTATCTAAAAGCCTCTTAAATGCCATTATCATATCTGCCTCCACCACCATCCTTGGCAGTGCCTTCTAAGCACTCACCACCCTCCGTGTAAATTACTTGCCCTACACATTTTCTATAAACTTTCCCCCACTCACCTTACTGCTATGCCCTGCAGTATTTCATTTATATTTTATAGATCTCGTTAATTTGAATGAAGCAAGGCAACATTTTATTTTAATGCACTTAGGTGCTGCTGTACATATAGAGATTCAGTAATGGCTCAGCTTTTTTGTCATGTTGCATAAAATCTCATTTATTTTCTGAAGGGACAGGCTATAATGATATCAAATACAAGTATAAACTTATTGCGACTATTTACCAGTAGGAAAATGTTACTAATTTCAGCTGGAGCTGTGGAAATGGTACGATGAATTATTCTTCAGAATGGAGATATTATTTCTTTTCCTAGATGGTCAGAAGATCGGGTGAATGATGTTTGACATTCCAACACAAACAATCCTATTCAGTGACCCTGGTTAAAATGTTGTAGGAAGCTTACTGTCTTCGTTAGAGCAAAGAGATTTGTCCATAACATTACATTAATGGCCTGTATTAAATATGCATGCATGAATGGCTTCCTCCCATCCACACAGTCTGATAGTTAGCTTCTCATGATTGCCCATTTCATGCATAGGCACATTTCTCATCAGCTCTTTCCCCACTAATAGCACTTTTTTTTAACATCCTTAACTGCTGTTCCTTCTGTCAATTCCTTCCACGTATTGTACTTACGTGATGCATGATCCTGGTAGCATACTCCCTGTGGGTAGCACTCTGATAGATGGGCTTCCATGCATGTCCTTAAGGCAAACTCAATTAAGCAATCCCTCCTATGGTTTTTGTAGCACCATGCTGCGCATAACAATCGGGGAGAAAGGCCACAGGGGGAAATGATTGTTGCAGTCACTCTGCGCTTATTATATTTAAGGAGACTTCATTGCAGATTCAGGGCAGAGAAAGTATTGAGGAAGTAGGTGACTGCAAAGTTGGGAAGGCTGATATCACCTGGGAATACTCCCAATGCCATCCAATAAATCTATCCTTTACAGGGATAGGAAATGTTTAGATGGACAAGGACCAAATGTGGGCAGGTGGGACCGGCTTAGATGGGGAATCTTGGTCGGCATGGATGAGTTGGGCCTTCCATGTTGCATGATGCTGTGGGCAGCACCGTGGTGCAATGATAGACTTGCTGCCTTACAGCACCAGAGACAAGGGTTCGATCCTGACAATGGGTGCTGTCTGTATGGAGGTTGTACATTCTCCTTGTGACCACGTGGGTTTCTTCCGGGTGCTCCAGTTTCCTCTCACATTCCAAAGACGTGCAGGTATGTAGGTTAATTGGCTTCTGTAAATTGTCCTTTGTGTATCGGGTAGAACTAGTGTATGGGGATCGCTGGTCGGCGCAGTCTCGGTGAGCTTCTTTTAATGCTGAATGCTTAAACTAAAGTAAATTAAGCCTATCGTGAAAAATAATGATGTATCATTCTTTTAGCAAAAGACATTATTTTATCTTGTTGCGGAAAAGATGTATTCTTCTTCATTTTCAGGTTCATCAGAAATGCAAAGAAAATGAAGGCTTCACGACACAATGTATACCACCGACTAACTGTGTGAAAAGTCACAGCACAACTGCTGTTTTGTGGAAAGTTGACAACAAATTGGAGGAGCATGATGCCCAAATCATGAAGGATTAGGAAGAGGTGGCATTGTTTTTTACAAGGGAAACAGGAACCTGCTTTCCGTTGATGTTAAATTTGAGGCTCAGATTTTTGCTGTTGTAAGTATCAATAGAAATCAAAAGGCAATTAGGTGACGATGAGAAAAAGATTGGGCGTAATCTAAAATAATAGTAGAACTTTGTGGCAATGTGTGGAATGGTCAATTTTGTTATCTTTCTGTTTAAATCCACTCTCTCTAATTTGCTCCCCCTTGCCTCTTGTTTGTCTTTAATGTTGTATGATGTGTTATTGAAAATATATCTCAGAGCCATGGGCTGTATCCCCAGCTGAGTGTGATAAAATCTGACCTGATGTCCTCTCATAACTCTTGCCTCTCCTCTTCAGCCCCATTTTCCATCTTCTGTTGTTCACTCCAAACCACCCTCCTAACCCTTGCTTCCTTCCTACTTCAGAACACTTTCTGTCCATGTCCTCATTAAGGTTTTACTTATAGTTTAGTTTAGTTTAGTTTAGTTTAGTTTAGAGATACAACATGGAAACAGGCCCTTTGGCCCACCGAGTCCGCACCGACCAGGGATCCCCCTGCACACTAACACTATCCTACACACTAGGGACAATTTACATTTACACCAAGCCAATTAACCTACAAACCTGTACGTCTTTGGAGTGTGGGAGGAAACCAAAGATCTCTGAGAAAACCCACGCAGATTACGGGGAGAGCGTACAAACTCCGTAGAGACAAACACCCATAGTCAGGATCGAACCCGGGCCTCTGACACTTTGTTATTGTTTATTATTGTCATGTGTACTGAGGTACAGTGAAAAGCTTTTTGTCGCGCGTTATTCAGTCAAAGAAAAGTGTACATGATTACAATCAAGCCGAGGATAGACACAAAAAGCTGGAGTAACTGAGCGGGGCCGGCAGCATCTCTGGAGAGAAAGGATAGGTGACATTTCGGGTCGAGACCCTTCTTCAGACCCAATCAACTGGCCCACATTGTACAGATAAAGACTAAACGAGTGGAGCAACTGTTATGATTGACAGCAGTTCCACTTCTGAGACCAGCACAAAGAGTCACTTGGCTCTGATGCCATCTTGTATGAGCTTCTTTCAACACTTAAACCATTTCATCCAAATTAACTTAATGCAGGAAGGAGACATATCCACTTACTTGCCACACATTAACTGACTGTTCATCTTGAATAATACAGGGCGTTTGAACAAGTGAAAGCACAGCACCACAGAGACCTCACTTTATAAAATTCAATATTTGTTCTGAATTGGAATCATTCAGAATGGTCTTCAGAGCCTTGGTACCTGCACAGAGAGGGAATAATTAGGGTGTAATGAAGGGGGAAGATCAATAACATTCTTGCTGTATGTGCTAGTGGCTTAAAACCCTGGCAGTTCTGTGGTTCTGTCAACACACTGCAATGAATAAGTGAGGATTTTAAAGAATGCAATTGTCAGAATTCTGCAGTTGAAACAAATGATAGCAACAACAATATTAATTGGTTTAACACAGCTTATGGAAAGCAAGCACATGTCATACGGGTTACATAATGGTTTTGTTCTTGAGGCATAAACAAGGAACAGCAGATTCTGGTTTATACACAAAAGGACACAGTGTTGGAGTAACTCAGCGGGTCAGGCAGCATCTCCGGCAAACAGGGATAGGTGGCATTTCGGAACAAGACTCTCCTTCAGTGAGGACTGTGAGAACTACATTTTTTTTCCGTAAACCGGAAGCATCCATTTTCCATACCTACCCAAACTGCATCGTTCTACCCACACTTGTTATAATTCATTCACTACATTGAATAATCACCCTAATGTTCACCATAATTAAACAAATGGAATATGTACCGCATCTTCTCATTAATGAATACCATGAAACATTATATTATTATTAGCTTCAAAAACATGTAGAAAAAATTGCACAAATTTGGATTTCTGTAAGCCATATGACTCATAACCCAAGGAGCCCCTGTGTATCCCAAGAAGCTGAATGTTAGTTTGAGTTCTGTTTCTAAGACACCAGAAGATAGTAAGTTTAATGATCTCATTAACTTAACCTGGAGCCCGAAATGAAGAAGGCTGCAAAATAATATTTCCAACATTTAGTTTTGTGAATATTTATTCCTCTCTGCCATTGTGACAAAACATTGTAAACCACTCACTGTATTGAATATATGAATGTGATAAATTCCAAAGCTGGAATCTACTGAGTGTGCAGAATGTACAATGCAAATTCATAGCAATCAACTCTGAATTACTGGAGAATTTCATGACTCACGAAATTCACTAGACGCATTATTTTCACCTGCAATGTCTGTACTCCTTCTCCAATATAACATAAATCTAGTTTTATCCAACTGCAATGCAATATTAACTGTGAATACCGTATGTGTTCCGCAAACTTCAAAATAAAATGGCCTGCATGAATATGTAGAGCTCAATCCAGCAGCAAAAATAAATTATCCTATGTGTTAAGTGGTCATAGGTTTTGTTAGTGATAGGAGCAGAATTAGGCCATTCGGCCCATTGTCTACTCCACCATTCAATCATGGCTGATCTATCTTTCTCTCTCAACCCCATTCTCCTGCCCCCTCCCCATAAACCCTGACACCCAGACAAATCAAGATCTATCTATCTCTGCCTTAAAAATATCCATTGACTTGGCCTCCACAGCCGATGATTCCTAACGAAAGGTCATAATTGCAAGGCACTGCAAATTCTTTCAATGACTCTGAACCTGATTCCACAAATCATGCATATTTCCTCCAATTAAAACTAATGCCACTCGTGTAATTTACATCTAAATATAGTATAGTTACTTAATCATTTGCATGTTGGTCAGATGCCAATTCAATTCCAAGATCTATTTGATTGTTGATCACGAGCCTGTTTAGCATTTTCCCTGCACATACTCATAATGCAGACTATTTTATTGTACCTTGAGCATATTAAATAATTAATCATGTTGAAAGCTTGAATACAGCAAATGCTTGACCAGGACATTGGAGGACAATGTAATACCAATATCATCTACTGTGTTGTGAGCTAGTTCTAGGAGCCCTTTGCATTAGAACCCAAATAAAAGTCAACACTTTGTCCATGACCGTTCAGAATTGGTACTGGAGTCCTGGGGATAATGTAAAGTGCTGTCACTTCTGAATTAAATAGGTTAGTTGCTGACAAGGGCTTTACTGAATCTATTAATATCATTAAGTCTCCATTCCTGTAGATCAGTGGTGATACAGAATCAACATAAATGTCACGGTGTAAGGCATCAGATGAAGTTAAGGTGGGAATAGCAACTCATCTCCAAATGTTGTACATGTTCTATGAAGAATACGTTGCCCTTGGAGAGACTGTAATTGAGAGATTTACTGGTAACTTTTGTTGATAAGCTCAGTACAGAAATCTTGGATGCAATGTGCTCTGAGCATTATTTAGGTGAGTTTGTTTTATACTTGTGGTGGGAATGGTGCAGTGGCACAGCTGGCTAGAGCTGCCGTCCCACAGCACCAGATACCCTGGTTCCATCTTGACCTTGGGTGCTGTCTGTGTGGTGATTACACGTTCTCCCTGTGACCGCGTGGATTGCATCCGGGTGCTCCAGTTTCCTCCCACATCCCAAACACATGTGGGTTTGTAAATTAGTTTGCCTCTGTCAATAGGGAGTCGACGAGAAAGTGGGATAATATAGAAACAGCGTGAATTGGTGATCAATGGACTCAGTGGGCCGAAGGGCATGTTTCTATGCTGTATCTCTAAAACTAAAACACCTCAGAGAACAGCTCCAATCTGTCCTCTGTGCTTATTTCTGATGTCATAATTTCCAATTCCAGTTGAAAACTACCACTTAAGAACTCAAGCTATGAATGAATATAGTGACTGTCAAAATTAGCAGCTGAATTATCATGACGCATACTGCTTAAGCACATTCCTAGCACAAATTAAAATTCTTTTCTGGTGTAACATGAATTGGTGGGTCCCCTGTGGAGTATTGTTTTAGATGTATTTTTAAGTCCTGGACTCCCGGAGTTACTCTTCTTTCTATTGCTTACGTTCTTGTTCAGCGCCTCTACTTCCTGAGAAGGCTTAGAAAGTTTGGCATGTCCCCTACAACGTTCACCAACTTCTACCACAGAGAGCATTTTATCGGGATGCGTCACAGCTTGATTTGGGAACAGATCCATCCAAGACAGCAAGAAATTGCAGCAAATTGTTTGCAGCCCAGACCATCACTAAAACCAACCTCCCTTCAATTGACTCAATTTACACCTCACGCTAACCTCGGCAAAGCCAGCAGCATTATCAAGGACGAGGCGTACCCTGGCCACTCCCTCTTCTCCCCACACCCATCAGGCAAAAGGTGTGAAAACACGCACCACCAGATTCAGGGATAGTTTATTCCCAGCAATTAGCAGGTAACTGAATCATCCTATCACAACCAGGGGTCCACCTCTTTGATGACCCTCGGACTATCTTTGATCGGACGTTTCTGGATTTACCTTGCACTAAACGGTATTCCTTTATCATGTATCTGCATACTGTAAATGGCTCGGTTGTAATCATATATTGTCTTTCTGCTGACTGGTTAGCATGCAACAACGGCTTTTCGCTGAACCTCAGTACACGTAACAGTAAACTAAACTGAACTGAACTCAGTCCACATCATCCATCTGAACAAGACATTTGATTATCGTATGATTCTTAGATGGGCAGTATGTTATACGGTAATACCAACCAATTTAAATTTGTCCGAGTGCAAATGATGTCTTCTCTGACACAGAATATCTTGCAAACTTTTGCAACATTTTATCTGAAAGCTGGTGAGAATCCCTGAAAAAATACAATGGAGATGGTCTTTTCCCAGTTATGTGGCCCTGCCTTTATGGCAAACAACACGCTCTTTACCAGAATGATGCAGGGAGAGATTGGACAGACTTGGATTGTTTTCTTTGGAACGACAAAGGTTGTTGGGAGACCTGATAGAAGTATCTAAAATTATGAGAGGCATAAATAAGGTAGACAGTCAGAACCTTTTTTCCCAGGATAAAAAAAAAACAAATACTAGGAAACGTAGCTTTAAGGTGAGAGGGGCAAAGATTAAAGGAGATGTGAGGGGAGAGTTGAATTAAAGGAGATGTGTGAATCTTATTGAAACATAAGATTGTTAAGGGTTTGGACACGCTAGAAGCAGGAAACATTTTCCCGATATTGGGGGAGTCCAGAACCAGGGGCCACAGTTTAAGAATAAGGGATAAGCCATTTAGAACGGAGATGAGGAAACACTTTTTCTCACAGAGAGTTGTGAGTCTGTGGCATTCTCAGAGGGCAGTGGAGGCCGGTTCTCTGGATGTTTTCAAGAGAGAGCTAGATAGGGCTCTTAAAGATAGCGGGGTCAGGGGATATGGGGAGAAGGCAGGAACGGGGTACTGATTGGGGATGATCAGCCATGATCACATTGAATGGCGGTGCTGGCTCGAAGAGCCAAATGGCCTACTCCTGCACCCATTGTCTATTGTCTAATGAGTTATTTACACAAAAAGTCGTGAGTGCCTGGAACATGTGGCCTGGGTGTGGTGGTCGAGGCAGATGCAATAGTGGCATTTAGGAGACATGGATATACTGGAAATGGAGGGATATGGATTATGAGCTGGCAGATAAGAGTTGGTCTTGGCATCATGTTCAGATTTTGTGAGCCAAAGGCCCTGTTTTTGTGCTGTACTGTTCTATGTTCAATGTTTGTATGAGGTGGTCCAGAGCTGCGGTAGCAATGTGGGTGGAAATGAAAATTGCACTGAGTTGCAGTAACATTGCATGACCCTGTCTTGCTTATGTTATCAAGGCCCTTTGCACCATCAGCAGTAACACCGACCACCCACACATCCGTCCATTCCAGAAGTGGAAAAGCTAAATATCCAACAGTTGATAAACTAACCACCTGCCAGAGGAACTGACTGGCTGTATATTCAGCGGTTGATGTTCAATTTCCTGCACGGTTTTCACCCTGTTACATTCACTATAAATCAAGCGGCAGGGAGGCCACAAACCGTGTCATTGATTTGATTCGGTCAACCTTCTTTACTTCTGCGTTTAATAAAATGTCAATACGATGAAAGGTCCTCTTTTACTTTGTTTGAATTACTTGAATAACTAATCATATTTCATATTCAGTTGCTAACAAAACACAAACCAGATGTTCAGTCGATTTAATTTGTGCTGCCAGGTGCTCGAGATTGGAGGATTTAATATTTTTTCAAAAAAATCCCCAGGACTATCTGCATTAGGGAATTTGTGCTTACAGTTTCAATATTTAGAGTTGATTTTGGCAGATAGTTTCAGATCCAACATCCGAGTCCATTTTCCCACTGAATGTTCTGTCTATAATCTCATAATGTGGAACAGTTGGACAGCTGATGACAATCTTAGTACAAGAAGAACTTCTTCAGCAATATTACACTGCAAAATATAATAATGCCAGGGATATGTCCTGCTAGATGTTGACCTACAAAGTCATCAAATCTTCATGAATAAGTAGTTTTTATAACAAATTCAGTTTCTGTTTAACTTACGATGTGGAAACTTCACTAATCATTGCTTATTGCATCTACCGCATCAAGCCACCGATGTTGCGACACATATCTATGAATACCACTCTATCTAAATGCAGAGAAAATATTAGTTCATTTTTGGAAACATACGCGCATCCTCTTCACAGTTGAAGTGTACAAATATCCTAATCCACTGATTATTGACTACAACTGGCAAAACATGAATTGGCCTATCATGCAATGAAGGCAGGTGTCATGATAATCTGTACCATAAATGTAACTCTGATGCAAGAAGAAAAACGCTGGTGAAACTCAGAACGTCAGGCAGTATCTGTGGAGGGATGGATACATGACTGATCAGTCTGAAGAGATGTCCCTTCCCAAATTGTCATCAGTCCACTCCTTCCACAGTTGCTGCCTGACCTACTGAGATCCTCAAGCACTTTGTTTTTCCCCCCCACAATATTCTAGTATCTACAGTTTCTAGCATCTACATAACTCTGTCTGGTTTCAAACTTTCCGAGCCCGAATCTCCAAACGTCCCATTTTGTTATCTTTATTTCCTTCATCCAATCCTTCAGTGAACATGCAACATAGGATGAAGATAAAGCATTTTCCCCCCCAATCTGCATCTCCTGCCTGATGGTAGCAGCGAGAAGAGGGTATGGCCCAAATATTGGGAACCCTTGATGATAGGTGCCAACTCCTTGAGACAGTGCCCCATGCAGAAGCTTTCAATAGTGGCGAGGGTGTGCCCGCGATGAGTTATGCTGTGTCCACTACTCTCTGCAGACTCTCCCATTCCTGTGTGTTGTAACAGGCCACGATGTATCCAGTCAGGATACTTTCTATAATGCATCTGTAGAGTTTCAGTGATGTGTCGAATCTCTTTAAACGTCTCAGAAAATAGAGGTGCAATTCACTTTCTCTGCGATTACATGGAGTCGTAGAGTCTTACAGCACGGAAATAGGCTCTTCGGCCCAACTTGCCCATGCTGACCAATGCTCCATCTACACTAGTCCCAGCTGCCCACATTTGGCCCATGTCCCTCTAAACCTTTCCTATCCATCTATATGCTGGGGCCAGGACAGGTCATTCTAGATGTTAACGCCAAGGGATAAAACCCTGCGTTATCATATTAAATACTTTATATTTGAACTTCTCGCCGTGCCCTTCAGTGGATTGCCCATTCATAGGTTACATGGAAAGCAGTGAACCGTCTTACCCTCATTGCTTGGATCAGGGGTGGGGAACTTGCGGCCCTAAGGCCGTATGCGGCCTTCTAGGCCATTATGTGCAGCCCTTTGAATTAATCCAAATTTTGTAGAACAAATCCTTTTATTTTCATTAATATGTTTTTGTTCGTTTTTTAAATTTTTTATTTTAATCTTAAAATGAACATATTTAAAATACCAAAGAGTAAAAGAAGATTCAACAAAATGATCCTCCCTGACTGACGGCCACAATTAAAACATTAATAAGTCATGAGGGCTATATTAACAAAATAATGTACATTTTGAAGTATATCTAATTGAAGTTTCTTGGCTGCGGCCTTATTAGATTACAGCTAACTTAATGCGGCATTCCAACATGAAAAGGTTCCCCACCTCTGGCCTGGAAGCTTCACCAGAATCAGAATCTATTCTGTTCTTCTGCATTTTGTTATTTGAACATCACACCCAACAATTATCACATGGACATTGTTAGGCTGTGACCTAAATTTGGATTTCTAATCATTCCTCATTCTGAGATGATGGATTCCATACTGGTTGTCAGATAAATTGCTGAAGATAAATATCCAAAGATCTGCTTATATCTTTATCTTATGACAGAATCTTCAATTAAAATCATACTCACTGTGATGTGTAAAGTTAGCTTGCATATCGTAATGAAAAAACATATTGACAGATAAAGTCGGTTCTGTCCCCTAATATTATCCTTATTCTCTGCAGCTGAGCTAGAAAACAGCACAATTAAAGAATGAACAGGCCATTGGAATGTTCTCTTAAAGATAACCTCTCTTCACCAGGGTTATAGCAGTTTTTACAGCATGACAACAAAGTCCCCTTCCACCGAGATACCTTCCTCTGGCTTCACATTTCACACCTCTTCGATGCTTATCTTCTTTTCAGCTTTCCACCAACCCTCACCCCATCACCTGTATCCATCTATCACCCACAAGGCTTATTCCTGGACCCCATTTCTCTTCCAGCTTTTTCTTCCCCCCATCACAATCAGTCTGAAGAAAGGTCCCGACCCGAAACGTCACCTATTCATGTTCTCCAGAGATGCTGCCAGACACATTGAATTACTCCAGCACTTTGTGTCTTTTTTTATACAAACTAGCAAATAGGTGCCAGGGTTATATCTACTCATTGATAGCAACTGAATGATTCTGATAATGGGGTTTGCTACTTTAGTTTTCATAAAAAATGTCAATTTCCTAGTATCCTAATTTCCTCCCTCTAGTTTCACAATTCTCAACTCGCAACCTGTCTCATACCTTCGGCTTTTATCTCTGGCCTTTGTTCCAACCATCTGCCTATCAACCCCGCCCCCACCCCCCTCGCCTGTATCCACTTATTACCAGCCACCCTTTGTCCTACCCCTCCCCTCTTCTCCCCTCAACCCCCCCCCCCCCCACAATCAGTCTGAAGAAGGGTCTTTGACCAAAAACATCATCTATGTTCTCCAAAAATGCTGCCTGACCTGCTGAGTTACTCTAGCACTTTGTGTCTTATTGTCTATTAACCAATGTCAGCAGTTCCTTGTTTCTACATTCTTCCTCAATTTCCTTTGTCTCCTCCACTCCCTTACACCTCTTTGATTTTTTTTTCTCAAATGATCTGGAATGCTGACATTGAACCACTTGCTATCACCGGCATCCTTGCATGAAAAGTATCAGGGGTTTGGCAAACCTAAAATAGAAATGATAATGTTGAAAGCTGCTGGAGACATCCAGGACATGAATTAGAACGATGGACAGAATAAAACCGCAAGTAAAGAGATAAAGGAACTGTGGTTGCATCGATACAGCAGGGAAAAAGATCAAATAACCTGAATAAAGACAGGCAGTGGGGGGAGAGATAAAAGGGGAAGCATTATAAGTCACAACCAAAGTACGATTCAAAATGCAGGGATAGAGCTGCAGTAGAAAAAGAAATCAATTTCATATTTTATTCTTCTCTTTAAGATATCCTTAAAGGTTACTTTAAAATACTCTAACATTCAATGTGCTGAAATCTTGTATTCTCTTTTAACAGAACGACATACATATGGATGTTTCTATTGCAAGCAGTTACAGTAAGATATTGATATACCCAGTCGTTTTATATACTGGAAGGAAGGCAGTGATTCAGTAGCATTTTAAACCTGGTTCGAGGAGGCAGCCTAAGGATATTATGGAGTAACTGCAGAGAGCTTTGGAAAGCCAGTAAATAGCCAGTGGTCATGGCCCGTGCCAACACCAGTGTCCTATCCATGTACCAGGACTGGTACATGGATAGGACAGGTTTGGAGAGATGTGGGCCGAACACAGGCAGGTGGGACTAGTGTAGCTGGGACATGTTGGCCGGTGTGGACAAGTTGGGCCGAAGGGCCTGTTTCCACGCTGTAATACTCTATGACTCTATGACTCTATGACCAGTGACAGGTGGAAAAAGGGTTCAAATTCTGCGGGCAGATTGAAAGGAGTTAGGAAAGAGAGTAAGGAGCAGAACCTCAAAGGTGGTCATTCCCAGATTAGTCCCTGGGCCATGCACCAATGAAGGCGGGAATTGGAGGAAATACAGGTAATTGCATGGCTTAAGACATGACGTGGGAGGGGGAATGTTAGCTTGCTGGGGCACTGTGTTCACTTATGGGAAAGGAAGCTAAAGCCAATGTTCCTGAGGAGAGGTTTGCCATTGTGGTGCAGGGAGAGGAGGTTTAAACCAACTGTGCACAAGAGTTGTATCAGAAAGAAGCAAAACGTTAGGACATGGAATAGGAGAAAGAAATGCCATCAGAACACGAAATAGCATGTTGTGTTTAACAAGAGAGAGTACACTAAGGTTTGAAATAAAAACAGAAAATGTTAGTATGTAATTTAGCCATTGTAAATTGCCCCTAGTGAGTGGGGAGTGGATGAGAAAGTGGCACCACAATGACCTAGTGGTCAATGGGTGATCCTTGGCATTGTGGTGTGGGAATGGGTGATACCTGGAGTATTGTGTGCAATTTTGGTCCCCTAATTTGAGGAAGGACATTCTTGCTATTGAGGGAGTGCAACATAGGTTTACAAGGTTAATTCCCAGGTTGGCAGGACTGTCATATGCTTAGAGAATGGAGCGGCTTGGCTTGTATACTCTGGAGTTTAGAGGGATGAGAGGGTATCTTATTGAAATATAAGATTATTAAGGGATTGGACATGCTAGAGGCAGGAAACATGTTGGGGGGGGGGGGTCCAGAACTAGGGGTCACAGTTTAATTTTAAGAATAAGCCATTTAGAACGGAGATGAGAAAACACTTTTTCTCACAGAGAGTTGTGAGTCTGTGGAATTCTCTGCCTCAGAAGGCGGTGGAGGCCGGTTCTTTGGATACTTTCAAGAGAGAGCTAGATAGGGCTCTTAATGATAGTGGAGTCAAGGGACATGGGGAGAAGGTAGGAACGGGGTACTGATTGGAGATGATCAGCAATGATCACATTGAATGGCCTACTCCTGCACCTATTGTCTTTTGTCTATTGACTATTGACTATTGGCATAAACTCAGTGGGCCGAAGGGCCTGTTTCCATGCTGTATGACTCCAACATGCTGAAAACACCCAGTAGCTCGAGCAGTATCTGAGGGAAGAGAAAATTACTTCACGTTTCGGGTCAGAGATACTTTATACTTTATGGATTGTCAAAACAATAGATTTTCCAAAAGCATGTGAACAGCAAAAGTCATAAGAGACTAAAACCAAAAATCTGCTCATCGAGTGAGAGGGCATGGCTGAGGGACCAAAGGAATCTTTTATGTTGTAGAAATAAGGAACTGCAGATGCTGGTTAAAACACAAAAGGACACAAAGTGCTGGAGTAACTCAGCGGGTCAGGCAACATCTCTGGAGAACATGGACAGGCAACGCCTTGGGTCAGGATCCATCTTCAGACTAATTCAAATTTTATGTGCATATGTGGGAATGTATGCATCTTTTGTTGAGACAAGGAAAGTGGTAAAATGAACAGGTGGAATCTTGATGAGTTTATAAGTAGAGACAGGGAACTCAAACAATAAGCACCGGTGAACCTCTACAATGCAATTATTTGACCACAAATGGAGGTACAGAATGTGTTCAGTTGGAAAGTCCTAATTTATAAAGGCTTTAGAGAGGGTACTAAGATTTACTAAAAATTATTCCAGTATTTAGTTATGGTGATAGAATGGCAAAGATGAATTTGCTCTCCTTGGCACAGCGAAGGTTACAAGTGGATCTAATACAGATATTTAAAATCATGAAGATGCAAACAGTGAAAGTTTTCCATTTGACACAAATAAAGGAATAAAGGATAAAGGAAAAAAAAACGATTATATTCAGTTACTAATCAAGATCTGATATGCCCGCCCAGGTGTAGGAATGGTGCAGTTCAACTGTGGCACTCAAAAGGCAGCTGGATATGCATCAGAAATGAATGGATTTGCAGGGTTTTGGAGAGAGGGTGAGGGAATGGGACGAGCCAAAATCAGCATTGACTAGATGGGCTGAATGGCCGCTCTAAATATTTCTCATGAAACGTTTTCACTCGTCATATGTGACTTCAAATTCAGAATCTTCTCCTCCACCCAACTTCGCCTTAAATCTTATTTTCGTTTATTAGCTTCAGTTCAAACTGCTAATGTTTGTTTCATCAAAATAATTATCAAATAAGTATTTAAGTAGGCTTTGGTGTATCAGATACTGATGTATCCATTTTGCAAACTTTCCAGTTTCAATGAGCCAGAATCTGCTTTCATCGACAGAATATTAATGTTACCTAATAACTCGCGCAATGAAGTGTATTCGAGGGTCATTGTGTTGGGTTAAGTAAGTCTCTGGCAGACTTGGAGTTCTGAGAATAGCTGATGCATCAATGTCAATGAATAGAATACATCTGAGATTTAAATATGATCCAGTTACTAGAATACTGAAAACGAGACCTTTCATGCTTGACTTTTCACCCAGTACTTTGACAAAAGCCTCATTACTGCTAAAACAGGAATTCTCGATGAAGAAAAGAAAAGGTAAAGCACTCAGCAGGTCAGGTGAGGCATTCTATTGAAGGGTGATTCTTAAATTGTTAACGTGTTATCCTTGCTTTATAAAAATTCTCTGGAAATACAAAATATTTTTAGGACTTTCCGTTTTGTACCTGTTGGTAGCATTAAGTGACTCACCACACACGTCATATTATTTTGGATGTTAAGGGCCAATTAATGTCTTGGCAGTAGACTATCAAGAGTGTTTTATCAAACAGCCGATGTCTGAACTCCAGGCTTAGAAATACCTTCTTTATTCACAGGTTCTGATAATATTGTCCCACTACTTTTAACTTCCCATTGTGTAAAACCTAAACATTTTGTCTCTGGCAAAATCTCCAAGAGGTTTATTTAGGAAGTAGCATGAAGATTTTAGATTTGGTATTTTAGTTTTAGAGATACGGCATGGAAACAGGCCCTTCAGCCCACCGAATCTGCACCGACCAGCGACCCCCGTACACTAGCACTATCCTACAAAGTAGGAACAATTTACAATTTTTACCAAAGCCAATTAACCTACAAACCTGTTTGTCTTTGGAGTGTGAGAGAAAATCGGAGCATTCGGAGATAACTCACGCATTCAATAGGAGAACGTGCAAACTCCGTACAGTCAGCATCCGAATATCATATTCGGTTATAGCAGACAATCGGCAACATCGGACACCATCCCTTCCTCTCTCTCTCCCCCCCCCCCCCCCCCTCATAGTCCATTATGACACGGGTTTATTGGTTATAAAACAAACTCCCAGTGGGTGGATCCTCTAATCAGCAGATGGCCGTGCTGATAAATGTATATAAAATTATGAGAGGCATAGATAGGGTAGACAGTCAGAATGTTTTTTCCCCGGAGTAGAAATGTCAAAGATTAAAGAATATATCTTTAAGATGAGGGGGCAAAGCTTAAAGGTGATGTACAGGACACGGTATTTATATGGAGAGAGGTGGGTGTATGCAATTCAAAGCATAACAACTACATGTAAATGGAATACCAATTAATTTGAGAAACAGTGAGAATTCTATTGTTTTCAAGACAAATAACTTTTGATGCTCCATCTTCTATTCTACTTCATGTGAAATATTGAAAAGTTAAATGAGTTTCTAAATTCCCAAACATTATGGAATGCACTGTAATTGTATGTGGATAAATAGGTTTATAATAGAGAGAATGGAGATGAAGCAGATTTTGTAAGAATAGGTGCATTAAAAGCTGTGATCAAAAGGATATTAACATTTTATTATTCATCAGATTAAACATTGCAGCCATCCCGAAGAATCTAATTCAAGATCATTCAAAGATAATATATGTTGAGGGACAGAACTCACAACCCAGTCCTTTACCTGATTTGTTGAAACACGTGCAGAGAATTCCAAAATTTCCTTCTGGCCATCATCAATATTCTGCACTGTCCACGGATACATTAGGAATTTCCACATAATGTTCGCCAAGATCGATTCTATATTTAAAAAATCAGGTGAAAGTGACTACAGCTAAAGTTCACCAAAAAATCCAATTAAATGCAGAGGTGGCGCAATTGTGTAGCGAGCAGACCCTGGTTCAAACCTGACCCCCCGTGCTATGTGTGTGGAGTTTTCACAATATTGAATGACTGTGTGGGCTCATCAGGGTGCTCTGGTTTACTTCCACACCCCAAAATTGGTAGGTTACTTGGCCTCTGTAACTTGCCTCTACCTTGTTCGTGAATGTGGCAAGATTAAAATGGAATTAGCAGAAATGGGTGTTCGATGGTTATCGAGAACCGAAGGGTCTGGTTCAGTTCTGTATGACTCTATCATCTAGTTATTCTTTATTTTTGCTTTTGGTCATCTTAATGGCACCATTTAGTTTATGCATTATTCCTGAGACCTTGCAGTTCTCTAACTCTACAATCTGAAAATCTGATTTTTATTGATATTTTGCTGGAAGATTTTATTTCTTCATTGGTTCAATTGTAACAAGGAAACGGTTTTGGGTGGAAGTTTGATCACCATCCTCAAAAAATACAGCATTCTGACTATCTGAATGCTGGCATTGACATTGAATTTATTGCCTTTGCTTTTGCAATATCTTGCAGTTAATGATGCTGTGTTGTTGCATCTGTATACTCCTGATGCTAAATGATGAACAGTTGTCACACATATCGTTGGTGGACTACCACTTTACATTTGTGGGAGAGTCTAGGACCAGAGGCTATAGTCTCAAAATAAAAGGACATACCATTAGAAAGGAGATGAGGAATTTTGTTAGTCAGATGGTGGTGAATCTGTGGAATTCATTGCCACAGACGGCTGTGGAGGCCAATGCAGTGGGTATTTTTAGGGCGCAGTGAGGGTGTCAGGGATTATGGGGAGATGGCAGGAGAATGGGGTTGTGAGGGAAAGATAGATCAGCCATGATTGAATGGTGTGGTGGACTTGAAGGGCCGAATGGCCTAATTCTGCTCCTGTCGCTTGTGAAGTTGTAAACATATCACAGACACGAGGGGAACAGATAGGGTGAATGGACAGTCTTTTTCACAGGGTAGGGGAATCAAGAACTATTGAGCATAGGATTTAGGTGAAAGAGTAAAGATTGGAACCTGAGGGGCAACGTTTTCACAAATAGAGGGGTCGGTATATGGAACGAGCTGACAGAGAATATAGTTGAGGCAGGTACTATATATGGACACGTACATGCATGGGACAGGTTTAGAGTGCTGTGGACAAAAAAGGGGCAAATGTGACCCACTTAGATGGGGTATCTTGGTCAGCATGGATGAGTCGGGCTAAAGGGCCTTTTTCCATGCTGTATGACTCTACGAGTGAGTGAGCTTGATGGATGGAGCTACCTGGTTGAACAGACGAGGGACATTCTGTTGCTTAGGCAAGATGCCGTAGGTGATAGTTGAGCCAGGTATGAAACAGAGTTTAGCAGTCACTTGGACAGGTACATAGGTAGGAAAGATTTAGAGGGATATGTGCCAAATTCAGGCAAACGGGACCAGCTTAGATGGGACATTTTGGGCAGAATGGCATGTTACTCTGCTGTATGATTCTATGACTGTGTGTTTATCTTGAGTGGGAAATATCTTCAATCATGATCCCAGTGTTGTCACCAAGTGCAGCTCAGCTGAGGCTCAGAAAGACACCAAGGCAATAGGACCTCTGTTGGCCTGTTCTGCAGGAGGTATGACCTGGCTCAAGTAAGGGAGGTCATCAGTCAAATGAATGCCAGACAAGATCCATGCTGTTCGTTTTCAATATTACTTACTCGGGTTAATTTAGCATTGCAGTGTTTAAAATGTAATTACCAATTTGCAATATTTAAACTATTATTGTTTAACAGGAGCTAAGTGTTATTCACTGAAACTTTGAAAGGAAGAAGATGGAAAGGGGTGAGGATGTGAAAATGTGACTGGTGGCAGGATCTCATTGAAGATGGCAGAGATGACGGAGAATGATGTGTTGGATGCGGAGGCTGGTGGGTTGGGACCAGGGTGACTCTATCCTTGTTCTGTCTGGGGGAGAGGGGAAGCAAGAGCAGAACTACAGGACATAGAGGAGACATGTGTGAGTGATCCAACTCCTCAATTCACTCATCCCTTCTCACCCAAAACACTCCCTCCCCAGGTGAGTGCAGAGGCTGGGCCTAGTTTGCTGCAGAATCAAACAGGTGCCCGGTGCCTGGAGTCTGCATCTCCAGCTGGGCCCATGCTGGGACAGACATTGTAGGCCAGATATCCGTTAGTCCACCAATGAATATCTACAAGCTTACTCCCGAGAAGATAGGCACAAAAAACTCAGTGGGTCAAACAGCATCTCTGGAGAAAAGGCATAGCTGACATCTGCAGATCTTTGACAGAGGATTGGAAGCGTTCAGTGTTAATGCTGCTATTTCATAGCCCCAGAGACCCAGGTTTGATCATGATCTTGGATGCTGTCTGTGTGGAGTTTGCATGTTCTGCCTGTAATCAAGTGGGTTTCCTCCGGGTGCTCCGGTTTCCTCCACATCCCAAAGACGTCCAGGTTTGTAGGCTGTTAGGCCACTGTAAACTGCCCCTAGTGTGTAGAGAGTGGAATAACATAGAACTAGTGTGAACAAGTGATCGATGGTCGACTCTATAGGCCGAAGGGCCTGTTTCCATGCTGCATCTCTAAAGAAAATATCAGATGGGCAAACATTAATAGAGAAAAAGTTATGCTTGAAGTGAATGTACTAACACCAGAACTGAAAACAATTTAAATCATAATTTGTCTGAGGCTCACTGAGCTGATGGATTGCCACCTGCACCAATTTGCAGGTTTAAAATGAAACTTTATGGCAGGGAAACATGATTAAGATTCAGTTTGAAAACTGAGACCATCTGAGCTATTTCCCCAGAGTTCGCAGGTAAATTCTTAGCAACATATTCACCAATTTACTGTCTTCACTCTGTACACCAGGAGTTTTGTCCAGCACTTCTTGCACTTATTTCTCTGGTCATTTTTTTCAATTTATAAAAAAACCCCTCTGTGTTTGGAAATCAAGAGGGTTGTAGATGGGCACATGGATATGTAGGGAATGGAGGGATATGGGTCACATGCAGGTGGCTGAGATTAGCTTAACTTGGCATCTTGTTCAGCATGGACATTGTGAGTCAAAGGGTCTGTTCCTATGTTGTACTGTTCCACATTCTATGTTCTATCTGCTGGCTCCACAGACAAAGTGAATACACCTCATGTGCACTTCTCTTGATGTGAAATGATTTGTGATGTCCTGAGGTGCTATATTCACATCGATTTTAGATCAGAAAACGCACACCTCCAGATTCAGGGACAGTTTCTTCCCAGCTGTTATCAGGCAACTGAACCATCCTGTCACACTAGAGTGCAGTTAGCAAGTCACAGCAGCTTTTTACTGTACCTCGGTACATGTAACAATAAGCTAAGTTAAACTAAAATGAAAAAAACCAAACCATAGACATAAAAAATCTGCAGATGCCAATTTACAATAAAGACACAGAAATGTCCCACATCTCTTTTCCAGCTTTCTCCTCCCTTCCACAATCATCCACTGAGTTACTCCACCACTTTGTAACTTAAAACAAACCCTATAGTTAAGCTGAATTAACAATTCATTGCGAAGACTGAAAATCCCGATCACTGCTCGACGTGGTAAATTGCCTTCCACACTTCGTCATTGATGCATTACAGAAATAGTCCACCTGAGAATATCTACAACATTTGCAACATCTGCAACAGCGTTGACCTTTGACAGAGAATTGTACGTGCTGCTATCAGGCATCAAAGACACACATCAGGTGGGCAAACGTTGACAGAACAGGTGGCCAACGAAACTTGCATTGTGAACCGAGAATAGTTGTGTAAGGGGGATGGAGATTGTAAGCAGTCTGGAGATCTGCACTCTGCTGGCATCCAGTGGGAAGTTATTAGTTATTGTACCATGGCATTCTTCCAGGAAATGCTAAGTAATTTGCCCTTCTGCTGCTATGTGAGATACATTGATCAGATCATCAAATGTACCTGATTGCTGTCAACTGTTGTTAACTGATGTTATCTGATGCAAGTGAATTGGAAGTGGACTTCAGAGATGCAACACGAAAACAGGCCCTTCGACCCACCGAATCTGTGCTGACCAATGATCACCCAGTACACTAGCGCTATCCTACACACTAGGGAAAAATGTACAATTTACAGAAGCCATTTCACCTACAAACCTGTACATCTTTGGAGGTGGGAGGAAACCAGAGTACCCGGAGAAAACCCACACGGTCATAGCGGGAATGTGCAAACTCTGTACAGACAGCACCAGAGATCCCGTGTCTCTGGCGCTGTAAGGCAGCAGGTTTACTGGTGCGCCACTGTGCCACCACAAATGAAAAAAATTAGTTCATTTTTTTTTTGGAAGGCTGAGGAATATTCTTTGGTCTGTACTTACTAAACATGCAGGTGAGCTTCCGAAACTCATCCCCCACAAAAAATATTTCTATAGTATTTACAAAAGCTTAGAATATTCAGTTCTGTGAAGTATTTATACATCCGTGCAGTGGCGGCACAGTGGCGCAGTTGGTAGAGTCACTGCCTCACAGTGCCAGAGAACTGGGTTTGATCCTGACCTCGGATGCTATCTATGTGGAGTTTGCACATTCTTTGTGTGCCTACATGGGTTTCCTCCGGATGTTTTGATTTATCCCACATCCCAAAGATGTGGAGGTTTGTAGGTTAATTGCCCTCAGTATATGGGGAATATAGTTGAGAAAATGGGATAGCATAGAATGTGTGTTGGCATATGAGAGTCAGCAATTATACCTTGGATTTTTGGGAAAATACTGACCCCCCAAATCAAAACACTGGGCACATCCATGTGTTCCTGGCTGTCTATTAATCATTTCCCCTCAAAAAGCCAAAAATATATATTTTAAATAACAAAAAAATGTGAATTATGATTATGTTGCAGGCCAGAGTCTCTGATATTATATGTCCTGTTGTGATCTGTCTCTGACCAATTCCCAGAGAAACCTTGAATCTTTTTAAACATTGGGCTGACAAATATCTTTACCTTTAGAAAGGAGATGAGGAGGAATTTCTTCAGTCAGAGGGTTGTCAATCTGTGGAATTCTTTGCCACTGAACGTTGTGGAGGCCAAGTCAATGGATATGTTTAAAGGGGAGATTAATAGATTCTTGATTAGTATGGGTTTCAGGGTTTGCAGGGAGAAGGCAGGAGTATGGGGTTGAGAGAGAACGATAGATCTGCCATGATTAAATGGCGGTATAGAATTGATGGGCCGAAAGGCCTAATTCTGGTCCTACAACTCACAAAAAACAATTTCTTTGGTTCCCCAGTATTTATACCTTCACCTCCATACCCTCCATCTCAGACAAAATCACAAAGTTTAACTTGCCCGTTTCAATGATAAATTAATTTTCTGACGCTAATTCCTCTACACAGCATCTTATCTATCTGATGAAGGGTCTTGGCCTAAAATGTTAACACTTACAGAGTATTTCCAGCACCGTCTGCTTTTGCATCAGATTTTTGATTTGCACCTTCTATCACAGAGACCATCCATCTTCTGTGTTTATTGCCAAACTCGAGTTGTTGTCACCTCCAGGGTCAATTACCTCTGTCCCATTGACTTCGAGCTCTGTAAGCCTTAGTTACTACAGTCCCAACCTACCATTACTCCCGTCCTTATTAAATTAAATTAGTCTGCACGTTCTTTGTTGCATTTAATCCATGACTACACTCCTTAGTTTCTCCGTGATTCGCTCCAGACGTTGTGATCTTCTCACTGAATTTCCTACACTTCTGACTTCAGTTTCTTTGCAATCTATGCAAACCTCTCCTTTGACTTCACAGTGACAGCTTCACCTGGCCAGATCTCAAGTTCTTGAGTTCCATCTCAAACTGCTGTCTCTCACCCTTCCCCTTTTCTATGAACATCAAGTTTAAAATCCATGCCTCGGTTAGATTTTAGACAGTTTTCTTAATTTTCTTCTGTTCTGTAATCAATATGTTAATTACAATGTTGAAGTATTTAAATATGTTAAGCATCTTATATAAATATAAAACTAAATGGCACAAAATGGCTCAAATATATGCTGAGTAATGATAACTAAGAAAAATGTGATTTGATGTTATATTGTTTTGTTAGTGTTTTACAAGTATAACGCAAGTAGACATCTAATTTTAATAAAGAAACCCATTATATAAAGTATGATTTACACCAAAGATAGAGTCTGAAGAAGGGTCTCGACCTGAAACGTCACCTATTCCTTTTCTCCAGAGATGCTGCCCGACTCCTTGAGTTATTCCAGCTTTTTGTGTTTATCCCCATTATATAAATACTTGGAGACACAACAAACTACAGAGGCTGGAATCTTGAGCAAAACAGAAAGTGCTGGTGGACCTTAGCGGGTCAGGCAGTATCTGCGGAGGGAATGGACAGAAGATGTTTTGGGTTGGGACCTTTCTTCAAATTCTACTACAGCTTGCCTTGAAGGATTGTGGTTAACGCCCAATAAAACAACATACGTTTATACATACTACATTAATCAAAAGATGAAGCTTCAAATTGTTTTTAGAAATTTTATTTATACAATAATAAAACTATATACAGATATAAACACTGTAAATTGACAGTATAATACGGTACAGAGTTTTAAACTGCACTGTTTATCAGGCTCGGCAGCATTAGCAAAGACATCAACGTGTAGGACAACTGAATACACAATAACATCTTTTCATAAAAATTTTTAGATTTATAATGTGCTCTTATAGTTGAGAGTTGTTCAACGTGGGACTGGGAAATTGTGCATTTTGTATCTGCTGTTTGAATTCAATCAACATGCACTTCAGGTTAGAAGTACTATGCAAAGAACTTCTTTCTGCTTCCATGGAAAGGAAAATCAAGCAGGCCAGAGTACAGAACTAATTGCCAACCTGGAAGTTAGAATAGAATATTTGCTATATCGTTCCAATATTGCATTTTTATCCCACATCAGAAGACCGTTCCCTTGCTTCTGAAAATTAATATTTTATATTTTACCCCGTGTCAGTTTTGCAGTTTGGGACCAGAGAGAGTGAGAGAGAGAGAGAGAGAGACTGAGAGAGAGAGAGAGAGATAGAGAGAGATAGACACACAGAGAGAGAGAGAGAGACAGTGAGAGAGAGAGAGAGAGAGAGAGAGAGCGAGAGAGAGAGAGATACAGACAGAGAGACCCAGAGAGAGAGAGAGAGAGAGACAGAGAGAGGTGCAGAGAGAGAGAGAGAGAGAGAGAGAGAGAGAGAGAAAGAGAGAGAGAGAGAGAGAGAGAGGGAGAGAGAGAGAGAGAGAGAGAGAGAGAGAGAGAGAGAGAGAGAGAGAGAGAGAGAGAGAGAGAGAGAGAGAGAAAGAGAGAGAGAGAGAGAGAGAGAGAGAGAGATAGAAACAGAGATAGACAGACATATACATACCGAACCAGAGAGAGACTGGCAGAGAGAGGAGAAAGAGAGGGAGAGGGAGACAGACAGACAGGCAGAGAAAGGGAAGATGGAGAGAGAGATAGAGAGAGAAAGAGAGCGAGAGAGTCTCCTGCAAAATCACAATTCAATAATGGCAGCCGCCTGTTATGTTTTGAGGTCGTAATGGTTTACTATTTATACTGCAGTGGTGCATCAAACAGATCAGGAAAAGTAGAGTTTTGATTCATGGTCCCTATTGACAGTGGAAGTGCTGTAAACTTAACCAGGGTTCATGGTCTTGCTAACCAGTGGCTACTGTTGGCAAATGGTGTTAGTGAGTATGTGTTTGGGTGCATGTGTGTGTAAGTAGGGATGTATGTGAATGGAATGAGAAAGGTATTCGGGTTAGTTATGATTGAGATCCTTAATCAAACAGGCTGCTGCTACCTGGCCTTGCAGATGACTTCGCACCATCTGGTATAGAATGCCAGGAGGTTGTGAGGATATACATTATACAATCTTTTATTACTAATTGCCATTTTTGGGAGAAACAGAGAATATTGGGAGGATTTATTGCATACTAAATGGAAAATAAATATACTCTAAAGTAAAAAAAATCCTTCCATAAAATTCTGGAAATAAATTTAGCTTGATAAAATATCTAACAGGGACTCCAGTCACAGAGTACAAAAAACTAGATAACAATGAGGAACAGCCTGGACAAGTTAAAAAATATTATATTTATTAATGATATTAGGAAATGTTTGAGTCATGGTTGTTCAGACATAAATTTCACAGTCATTTGAGGGTATTATGCCTTTGCAAATAAAATTAAATGATTGTTTCTGCAAGTGACAAATGGCAGGGAAATATTTGATGACAAAAATCATTTGACTTGTGAAAACAAAAACTTAGAAACATATACAGGCTGTGCAATATACCATGAACTTTGTTTGGGAAACGATCCTGAACAAATGCTTTTTGTGCACTTCAACAATCAAATGGTTTTTGGCAAATGTTCACTCAAACTATCTAATGTCGCTTACGTTAAGTAGCAATACTCAAATACAACTTATCACTGGAAAATGAAAAGGGCAAATTACCTCAAACAGCACAGGAGAAACAATTTACAAGCAACAAACTGTCAGGGCACTTTTGACAGCCCTTATTATTTTAATTTCCCCAGTTGTGTCACAATATTCATGTGAAATACACGCAATAAATCTCATGTTCTGCCTTCTTACAACAATTAAAGCCGCAATATGTCATAAATTCAGTTTAAGTTCATGATATCTTGTAATTTAATTCAAAAAAATCCAAATTAGCAAAATTGTGAAGTTATAAAATTGGAGTAAAACGTTTTTAAGTATTCATTCCCATTCTAATCCTTCTTACTTGTCAGATTTCATAAATAGCATGTCCATACTGAATGTATAAGGGATCACAACCGATGCTATACTGCATGCCGTCAACTATGAACAATTTTAAAACCTTCTACATACATTTTACAGATAATGTCACCAGGAGCTCTCAGAGCAGAATACTCATTTGCAAATATTTACAAAATATGTAGATTTCTCATGTTGAGGTTCCTCGAGAATAAACCGAACCGGACTTTTCTTTGTGAACAAAATATTAAAAAAAATGTTTTTACAGGTGGTTACAGTTCTAATGTCTATTAGCGAATAGTAACTGCGCAGCATCTTTTCGATATTTAACACAACAGAAGCAATGTGCATGTGAATTACAGCAATTCCAAGGTAAATCATTTACAGAAAGCACAGCACAATAAAGAACATTTCTGTTCCTTAATTTTTAATGTATTTCAAATCAAATTAGCATGTTGTTACCAAATGCAAACTTATGCAAAAAAGGTCCAGACTTTCCAAAAAAAAAAATCACTTAATGAAATTAAGTAAACAACTGCTTTACAAACCACAATCATTTATATGAGAATTAATTAATTGCTAGGAGTCTAGGGAAACCATAAAACTCAAAAGTTTTATTCTAAGTTTTAGAATAAAGCATCAAGTAATCAATGAGCATTATCCATTCGCATCATAAATTGCCTCGCATGTCGCAAAACTACTTGGAGAAATCTCTTCCTATTACTCATTTTTTTCCAGATTATTAATCAAAAGCTTTCTTGAGTAAAAAAATTCCAAATCAGTTCTGATACTCGTGCTTATTAGGAAATAGTTTAATAAACAGCAAATATCTATGCAGCACTAAGTTATTTAATTTAATTGATTTCATTTAGGTTTGCATGATTTACAATGAACCATATGAAATCTGTTACAAGGTACACAAAATTGCTGGAGAAACTCAGCGGGTGCAGCAGCATCTATGGAGCGAAGAAAATAGGCGACGTTTCGGGCCGAAACCCTCCTTCAGACTCCTGTTACACACTGCTTGTATACGTGGAGCAGATGATCAGGAGTAATTCAATGGCTGTCATATAAAGATGCCCGCAACTAATATTTATTTTAAAAGGGACAAACGATGAATTTTTAACATGCTTTCAGATAAACAAAAAGTGTTTTGGGGCATGCATAACAAAATCAAATGTTGTAAGTCATTTATACAACAGAAAATAAAAATAATTTGGCGAAAGTTCGTCTGGCAATTTTGATGTCCTCCTAAAAGTGGCAGTGGTGTTATATCCAATCAATGGTAACATGACATTAAGCAGGTTGTAAACTTTTCAATTCACATAACTAATTGAAAGAAGGATGGTTAATCACATTCTGCTATTTTGTTATACATTTTATGCCAATGTTATTGCAAAATAATCTGAATTCAATATCCTTCCCAATGCATTCGCATTCTGAGAATTTCTGATCAACTTGTTATTTAATAAAACTAACTTTAACTTTACTTAAATCTTTATTTATTTTGGCATAGGGTCTCATTTCTCAACAGCACATTGTTAGAATGAACATACTGCTGTCAACCACACTGTCAATGATACTTGCGAACGAGAGCAAACTAGATTCCTTTTACTGCTGTTTGATAAGCTGGCACTAAATAATTAGAAAAGGACTGGAATTTGATGAAGAAAAATTACAACACCGAAAATTCCCTTTTCTAGAATTTATGACTGTGTTTACGTCAACAATTATTCTAGCACATTTTTGTACAAAACTACTTTCTTTGATCTGTTTATTGAAACTACCAAGAACTTATTGATTGGATTTGCATCAAACTCTTCCTCAGGTTGTCATCTGATGAAGGAAGTGTTTTTAATACTAATTTTTATGGGGAAGCAAAGTATGTTCTTATCACAGCTTATTGAGCAGCACAGTCACAAAGCAGATAAATAATCATGCGCATCGTGCTAAAAATGTCCTGTCGCATGTTTGCCGAAATTGTGTTGAAAGCACTTTGCAAAAAGCTGTTCATGGCAGTAATTGGTCTATTCTTCTGTCTCATTGAAAGAAAGCAGTCATATCCTTGTGCATGAATACTCTACACAAAACTTAACAGCATGTACTGAATGTACATTTCATTAGCAAATTTGAACAATGGCATTGTTCCAAAAAGAAAATAGACAGAATTTGTTTCATTCTAGGAACTTGCTCCTTGTGCATTTGTGCAGTCTTCAAAGTTATTGTTTTAAATCCTTCTTCATTAGTGCAACACATGCCTAACGGGACAACATTGCTTTTGGCACCAAAGCAGAACACGTAGTTCAAAGTCTTCAGAGAAAAATACTTCTCCTTTCCCAAGAGAACTGCAAAATATTGCCATCTACTAGAATTTTTTTAATTGATCAGACGGGTCCAAACTTACTTGCCTTTTAGGAATTTATCCAACTGTATTAAAGACAATTACCACAGATTGTTTCCTCTTAATATTTAGTAATGGTCATGCACCATGAACACCAATTCAAATATGATCTTCACTCGCAATCTCACACTTTTTGAGTTGTTGTTATCTTCAGATCTTGCCTGGCTATACC
Source organism: Leucoraja erinaceus (assembly GCF_028641065.1). Taxonomy (NCBI): domain Eukaryota; kingdom Metazoa; phylum Chordata; class Chondrichthyes; order Rajiformes; family Rajidae; genus Leucoraja; species Leucoraja erinaceus. The sequence continues at coordinate 43,235,893 of NC_073390.1, forward strand.
CTAGTGGTTGAATGTGAGTGGGGATGAGGATGAGGAAGGGTGTTGTTTTGTCCTCCTGTAAATGTGTTGAACGTGTGGAGCGGCTGCATACCAGGTATAGTATTTGGAATCATAGTAATGGTCTTCGGTGTCATTAAAGGTATATCGTCTGGGGATCGCCTCATTGCTAATGTGTAATCCGGAGGGCAGGCTGTCCGCAGAACAACCTCGTGTGGATGGATGGAGTCACATTCGTGATCAAGATCAGTGTGCTTCATCTGCAGGGACATAATTTCTTCTTCTTGTGCATGAGTTAGGTCATTGGCGGTGTTGCGTTGAGGGCTGCATCTTCTGTGAACATCGTGCCTCCTTTTATCCTTCTTATAATACAACGCTGCAAAGGCAAGGATATTTAAGAACAAAAGGGAAGCTCCAACTGCAATGGTAACACTTAACTCCGTTGAGTAGTCCCTTTGATCAACCAAGAAAGGGCCCGCAGAATGCTTCTGGTCGTCTTGCTTGACAGTGGGAAAGACCGAGGTCACAGGACGTTTCGTGGTAACAGACCACTTCTTTGATGGTCTGTTTGTAATTTCAGACGGGACTTTAGTAGTTGTAGAAGTATACTGGGAAATGTCATTCAAACTATGTAAGTGAGGAACCAGCTCTAACCATAAGTTGACTTTATTGGCTCTGTAATGCTCTTTAACGCGCGGTTTCAGTCCAATGTGCAGGTAGAGTTGATCTTTCTGAGTATATCTTGACCAGGCAACCTCTTCAAAACGGTTTGGTTTGGTGTGGATAAATTTGGTATCCTGAGGGACCGGTTGATTTGGGTCACTGTAGAGGGGAATACATTTGGATTTAACAGATCATGATGGAATCGCACAAAAAAGCAACAAAAGAATCATACATTTTCCAGATATTCTGTTGTTTTACTAATTAATCTTCCCTGCGTGGACTTGGAAATAAATATAACTGATGCTTTTTTGGAGAAATGATTGTTAATGAAGTGAACAGCAATGCTGAAAGTAAGTTGGCACTGTGTGGAAATTTATTTACAATCATATTTTCCCAGAAATAATTTTCATTTTTGTTCACACTCATATATAAAATTCCCTCCTTAGTTGTAAACTGGGATCAGCGAATCGGCAAAAACAAACCAATTCAAGTGTTGCAGTGCTCACATGTAAATATAAGCAATATGGCAAACAAGATCACAGAGCTGCAAGCACAATGTGCTATACAGTACATGGTGCAATGAACGATATGGTGGTAATAATGGAAATACAGCACAAACAAGGACTGGTAATCTAATAATTCTGGGTGCAAGGAAAGAAATAGAGGGAATAAAGTAAAGAAATTATGAAGGCAATGAAAGATTTGGCAATTAAAGAGTTAAAGAGAGATTTGAATAGCATTTAAACTAGGGACAAATGAGAGGCTACTACATTATGTAGAAACCAGGATTTGCTGATGCTGGTTTACCAAAAAAGAGACACTAAGTGCTTGAGTAACTCAGCGAAACAAGCAGCATTTCAGGAGAACATGGATAAGAAACGTTTTGGGTCAGGACCCTTCTTCAGTTACTACGTTGCTTGTGTATCAATGGCCACCAAATAGTGCGCAGAATATTGATGAACAAGCACGTTGGAAAATTACAGAAAGATGCACAGAATTCACACTATAAGAAACTAGTTGAGGCAGGTTCAATGACAACATTTAAAATATATTTACACAGGTACATGGATGGGAAAGGTGCAGAGGGACACGGGCCAAATGCAGGCAAATGGGACTGGCTTGGATGGGGCATCGTGGTCGGGTATGGACAAGTTGAGCCAAAGGACCAGTTTTCGGCTGCATCGCTCTGACTCTAATATAAACTTGAAGAGAAAGAGAGAATGGGAGAATTCCTGAACATGGCAGGGAACATTCTTGGTCAATTAACAAGAAAACAGTACAGGAACAGATTCTAGGTAATTAATGTGAAGGAATGCAAGAAAACATAGAAACATAGAAATAGAGAAAATAGGTGCAGGAGAAAGCCATTCGGCCCTTCGAGCCAGCACCGCCATTCATTGTGATCATGGCTGATCGTCCCCAATCAATAACCCTTGCCTGCCTTCTCCCAATATCCCTTGATTCCACTAGCCCCTAGAGCTCTATCAAACTCTCTCGTAAATCCATCCAGTGATTTGGCCTCCACTGCCCTCTGTGGCAGGGAATACCACAAATTCACAACTCTCTGGGTGAAAAAGTTTTTTCTTACCTCAGTCTTAAATGGCCTCCCCTTTATTCTAAGACTGTGTGTGGCCCCTGGTTCTGGACTCGCCCAACATTGGGAACATTTTTCCTGCATCTAGAATTGTCCAGTCCTTTTATAATTGTATATGTTTCTATAAGATCCCCCTCATCCTTCTAAACTCCAGTGAAGACAAGCCTAGTCTTTTCAATCTTTCCTCATATGACAGTCCCGCCATCCCAGTGATCAATCTCGTGAACCTACGCTGCACTGCCTCAATCACAAGGATGTACTTCCTCAAATTAGGAGACCAAAACTGTACACAATACTCTAGATGTGGTCTTACCAGAGCCCTATGTGTGTTTATTGTTGTTTTATTGTATTGTATTATATGTATGACTGCTGCAATTTCGTTCAGACTAAGTCTGAATGACAATAAAAGGCTATCTATCTATCTATCTATACAACTGAAGAAGAACCTCTTTACTCCTATACTGAAATGCTCTTGTTATGAAGGCCAACATTCCATTAGCTTTCTTCACTGCCTGCTGTACCTGCACGCCAACCTTCAGTGACCGGTCTACAAGGACACCCAGATCTCGTTGCACCTCCCCCTTACCTAATCTAACCCCATTGAGATAATAATCGCCCCCTTGTTTTTGCCGCCAAAGTGGATAACCTCACATTTATCTATATTATACTGCATCTGCCACGCATCTGCCCACTCACTCAACCTGTCCAGGTCACCCTGCAACCCCCTAACATCCTCTTCACAGTTCACGCTGCCACCCAGCTTTGTGTCATCCACCAACTTGCTGGTGTTGCTCCTAATTCCCTCTTCCAAATCATTAATATATATATGGTAAACAGTTGCGGCCCCAGCACCGAGCCTTGCGGCACTCCACTCGCCACTGCCTGTCATTCTGAAAAGGACCCGTTCACTCCTACTCTTTGCTTCCTGTCTGCCAACCAATTTTCTATCCATGTCAACACCCTACCCCCAATACCATGTGCTCTAATTTTAGTCTCCAGTCTCCTGTGCGGGACCTTCTCAAAGGCTTTCTGAAAGTCCAGATACACTACAACCACTGTCTCCCCTTCATCCATTTTACTTGTCACATCCTCAAAAAATCCCAGAAGATTGGTCAAGCATGATTTCCCTTTCATAAATCCATGTTGACTTGGACTAATCATTTTACTGCTATCCAAATGCCCCATTATTACCTCTTTAATAATTGACTCCAACATCTTTCCCACCACTGGTCAGGCTAACTGGTCTGTAATTCCCTGTTTTCTCTCTCGCTCCTTTCTTGAAAGGTGGGATAACATTAGCTATCCTCCAATCCACAGGAACTGATCCTGAATCTATTGAACATTGGAAAATGATCACCAATGTGTCCCTAGAGCCACCTCCCTGAGGACCCTGGGATGCAGATCATCAGGCCCAGGGGATTTATCATCCTTCAGTCCCATTAGCCTACCCTATACTATTTCTCACCTAATGAAAATGTATTTCAGTTCCTCTACACCCTTAGATCAGAGGATGTTGTAGTCCTCCAGTACATCTGGGAGATTGTTTGTGTCTTCCTTAGTGAAGACAGATCCGAAGTACCTGTTCAACTCTTCTGCCATTTCCTTGTTACCCATAATCATTTCACCCGTGTCTGCCTTCAAGGGACCCACATTTGACTTTGCTACTCTTTTTCCCTTAACATATCTAAAGAAGCTTTTACTGTCCTTCTTTATATTCCTGGCCAGCTTCCCTTCGTACTTCATCTTTTTAGCCCATATTGTCAGTTTTGTTTCCTTCTGTTGTCCTATGAAAGTTTCCCGATCCTCTGGGTTCCGGCTACTCTTTGCTGTGTTATTAGAAAACTTTTCTTTTCGTTTTATTCTATCACTAACTTTTCTTGTCAGCCACGGTTGCCACCTACTCCCCTTAGATTCTTTCTTCCTTTTTGGAATGAAATGATCCTGCGTCTTCCGGATTATGCCCAGAAATTCCTGCCATTGCTGTTCCACCGTCATTCCTGCTAGTATCCCTTTCCAGTCTACCTTGGGCAGCTTCTCTCTCATGCCTTCATAGTCCCCTTTGTTCAACTGCATCACTGACACTTCCGATTTAACCTTCTCCTTCTCAAATTGCAGATTAAAACTAATCATATTATGACCACTACCTCCAAGCGGTTCCTTTATCTCGAGTTCTCTTATCAAATTTGGTTCATTGGACAACACTAGTATTGCCTTTTCTCTGGTCGGCTCCATTACAAGCTGCTCTTAGAATCCATCTCGGAGGCACTCTACAAACTCTCTTTCTTGAGGTCCTGAACCCACCTGATTTTCCCAGTCTACCTGCATATTGAAATCCCCCCAATACCACAGAAAAGATCCTTGGAAGATAAAATAAAATAAATTTGAGGAAGTAGCGAACATTTTGCATCTACAGTGTCTCCAGAATACAGAATCTACTGGAACAGTAAATAAGACAAGAATGATTTCTAATTGGATATGAATAAAGAGGAAGTAGTTTAAAGATTGTAGTCCTTGAGGGCGAAAAGGCACCTGATGGGATTGCATAAAAATTTGATTTTTGTGGGAAGTATGGAATCTCCCGATCCAGGGACCATACTGTATCAACTGTCCTTGGATATGGAGGTGACATCAGAGGATCAAGTGGTATATTTTTGTTTGAAGAAAGCACAGAAATGTGACCATGCCAACTACGGGCCTATTAAGAGATCATCCGTTTTGTGGAAAACTTTGGGGCAATAATCCAGGACAATATTAAGTGTCGTTTACAAAGGTACGGGTTATAAATTAAAGTCTGCACAGATGTGTTCATGTAACAAAGAAGGATCAAAAGTTCAAAGGTATTTTATTGTCACATGCACCAATTAAGGTACAGTGAAATGTGGTTAACCTGCATCTTCAAATGAAATTTGAAAACTAACGCAATAAGATTTTAACAAAATTATACCCCCAGGGTGTAAAGGTAATTAAGGATTGCAAAGCAGAGGTGAATGATTTTATTCCTCAGTAGAGGGAAGTATAAACAGTATTTCACTGAGCCGTGTTAGAATAAATGCTCTCCAGAGATTTTCTCCAGAGATGCTGCTTGACCCGTTGATTTACTTCAGCATTGTGTGTCTATCTTTAGAATAATTGCTATTCTTCATTAGCATCTTGCACCTGTACTTCAAGTGCAAATTATACAACATTTAAAAATGTAACAAACGAATAAACTGGGTAATACATGGATACGTGTAGGAAAGAACTGCAGATGCTGGTTTAAATCGAAGATAGACATAAATGCTGGAGTAACTCAGTGGGACAGGAATGGGTGACGTTTGGGGTCGAGACCCTTTTTCAGACTGGATACATCGGATAAACTGATTTGAAATCTGATGCAGAGTGATATGTTTTGTGAGGAAACGCAATGTGTAGCAGCCTGCACAGTTCACGTAATTTTGAAGGGGGTCCAGGAACAGCGATGTCTGGTCCTGTGTGCAAGCAATCCCTACATTAAGCCAACTTGGGTCGTGGAAATTTGTCCATGTCAAAACTCCCAAAATTTGCTCTTGCAAAATTTATGTGAAAAGGGTAAATACATAAACACAAAAAAAATTCCCGACTCCTATTTCTTGACATATGTGCAGATGATATTTATTTGCATTGGGGAAAATTGCGATATGGAATGCAATGCCACCTTGTTGCGGGAGTTGCCTGTACACTAAAGAGTTAGTAAAGACAAACAAATCCTTTGCTTTGTAGACAGGAGTAGGCTAAAGAAAAGGAGGTATGATGACTCTTTATAAATCCAGATGTAAGGATTGAGCCAAAGTGCTGCACTGGGGAAAAAGTGGTTATTTCAGTAAAAGTAAATCACATCAACAATAAGTAACATATCTGAATGAAATGAAAACATCATTGCTATCGTCTCTGGATTAGAAAGCAATATAACTAGACAGAGCATAGATACAGATAATAGTTAATCTTAGAAATACTGCATTTAATATCAACATTTATGAATGAACAATTTTTGGTAGCATTTGTAGTAGTATGGTAGTTCTTACCCTTGACTTACCCTGTTTTTGCAAAGTTAGTCCAGTAGGTCATCACAACAGCACTGAGCATGACATCATTTTTGGAGAAATTACAAGGGAAAAGTTCAGTTGCACCAATCATTGGGACCCCAAAGACATAAGGAATTTCATCTCCGTGAGATGCATCAGCCCAAGCTGGCATCATGTCACTCTGGCAGTGATGATAAAAGGCATAGAAGAAAGTGGGTGAACCAAACCCTGAATGTAGGTCAGCTGTAGCCACTGCTGGTGCCACCCACTGATGGTCAGTAAACAAAGCCAGCAATGTTTTCCTCCGTGTTTCGGGATTATGCCGGTCCGCCCAATCTGTGTACATGAATTTGATGGTCTCCCTCAGGACATCCTTGCCTTCAGGATAACCATACAAGTTATCCACAAAATTAGACACAGCAAAGTCGAAATCACTGGCTGAAACTCCATCCTCGTTGTCCACTATGCTTTCAACAAATTTATATCCCTCACCTTGATTTACTCCCAGCATGATGTCATAATTAAGGAATTCCCCCTGTTCCATGAGAATCTGAGGATCATCTGGTATAACATCTCCGTCAATGACTGGTCCAAAGGCAATATGGTATCTTGCAGGTTGTATGTCTTGTTCAACAAGTTCCTTGTACTGTTTAGAACGTAAACATTCAATCAACTCAATGGTATCTATCATGTTGCAGCCAACTTTTGTGGCCAACTGCCTTGCGAACTTTGCTGGCTGATAGCTGACTGCCCAGCTGGACAAAGCAGTACCACTTTGTGCTATTGCTCTCTGAAAAAGGCCTGTGGATAGATATCACAAAAGGTACTAAGAAAGTCATCAAAGTTTATGATAACATTTAATTGTCACACTTTAATCAGAACTAGTGGTGGCACTTGATCATCAAAGTGGTTCAATAGTATTGTTGAAACAAGGAACTGCAGATGCTTGTTTACACTCACAGGGACACAAGTGCTGGAGTAACTCAGCAGGTAAGGCGGCATCTCTGGAGAACATGCAGAGGTGACGTTTCAGGTCAGACTGTCTGAATCAGTCTGAAGAAGATTTCCGTCCCGAAACGTCACCTATTCATGTTCTCCAGAGATGCTGCCTGAACCGCTGAGTTACTCCAGCACTTTGTGTTCTTTGTGTAGCTTCAATTGTATTTTTCCCTTTAAAACACAAAATTGCATAGTGATTTAATTAACTGCTCTTGAGAACACTCCAATTCACAGCACTTGAGGACACTAAAATTGAGATAAAATTGAGGTAAATCAGGAAAATTAAAGGATTTATAGTTATTTATACTTCACAATACTTTACACTTAATTTCACATTCAATTTTTGGATTATTTGGTGCATTCATTTAATGTTTGATGGTGACTATCAAATTTCCTGTCAGTTTTGGAATTGCTAATCCCACCACAGTTGTAATGTCATAGCTAGGAATTGTTAAGCAAAAAGTTCCATATGCTACTACAATATATTTATGGTCACAGGTTATAATAGAATTCTGACATTATCACACACATAAGCATTCTATTTTACCAGAGGACACAGCTTTGAATTATATCGTAACATATTTAAAATGCACAACATTTTTCATCCATGAATTCTGATGAGATTTTGTCACCTGTCTTTTCTCTTTGCAGGTGTTGAAGCATTTATCTCTTCATTCTTTTCTTACTTTATATTTTGGACAGCATATTAAGAATAGTAGCATATTAAGAATATGCTGTCCAATATAACAATGTTAAGAACATTATATTATGTATCAGCATATTAAGAACTAGCAAGATCTATAACCTACCACATTAACAAACCCATCATCACCTAATCCTTTGTCGTAAACAATGACAGAAGTGTTCTGTAAAATGTCATGATTATTTTCACTGTTTTAGTGCCTGTTACAAGATTATTTAAAGCATTATAAATTATATACAGTAATAATAATTGTAAAGAGTACTTAACGTACTCATCGTTGTTCACCAGCTCCAACAACTGCTGAAAAGTATATTATAGGAAAAAGGAAAAATTGTCTATAAAATAGAATCATAGAGTCATAGAGTGATACAGTGTGGAAACAGGCCCTTCGGCCCAACTTGCCCACACTGGCCAACATGTCCCAGCTACACTAGTCCCACCTGTCTGCGCTTGGTCCATATCCCTCCAAACCTGTCCTTTCCATGTACCTGTCCACCTGTTTCTTAAACGTTGGGATAATCCCAGCCTCAACTACCTCCTCTGGCAGCTTGTTCCATACACCCACCACCCTTTGTATGAAAAAGTTACCCCTCAGATTCCTATTAAATCTTTTCCCCTTCACCTTGAACCTATGTCCTCTGGTCCTCGATTCCCCTACTCTAGGCAAGAGATTCTGTGCATCTATTCGATCTATTCCTCTCATGATTTTCTACACCTCAAGAAGATCATCCCTCATCCTCCTGCGCTCCAAGGAATAGAGACCCAGCCTACTCAACCTCTCCCTATAACTCAGACCCTCTAGTCCTGGCAACATCCTCGTAAATCTTCTCTGAATCCTTTCAAGCTTGACAATATATTCTCTATAACATGGTGCCCAGAACTGAACACAATACTCTAAATGCAGTCTCACCAAAGTCTTACACAACTGCAACATAACCTCCCAACTTCTATACCAAAGAAAATGTATTGGGGTATTATGCTTCAGAGTGAGCAATGGTAAAAAATAAAGAGTATTTTACAGAGGAAACTGACCCTTCGGCCCAATGTGCCCACACTGACCAACATGTCTCATATACACTAGTCCCAAATAGGTTTTAAACTACAGGTATATGTTGACTACTCTTGAGTTTTAGCAAAACCTCAGGTTAAGGCAATTACTCAGTGCCAGTTTGCTGCAGAAGAGAAGCATTGCACATTTTTCAGCAAATAAGTGCACAGTATGGTTTTAAAAAATCTTCACAGGAGGATCCACCGAAACACCAATTAAAATGGATTTCTGAAAAACTAAATGAACTCTTTAACTCAAAATGTTTCAAGTGTAAAATATACTTGAGATTAGTTTTAAAACACAAAAATCCGTTGCACTTTAAAGAACATATTTCATTCATTAAGAATATGTTTAAACAAAGAGGAAACCAAGAGAATTATTTTGAACCTTGTAAGCCACCATCAAGTTAAACACATGAAAGAAGAAAACATTTCAGAAACGTTCTGTTTGACTTTGTCCATAATAAATTATTTACATTTGCTAAACTACATAGTATCTCTAATATACACACATGATAAACATATTTCAATTGCTGAAAAACAATTAGCACTAAACTGCAATCTACACATTAGGATAAAATGAAAAGCAGCTTCAGATCTTTTGACTCAACTTTTGCATTGTGTGACAATGGTTCTGTGCATCTGCATGACAGATGATAACTGAAGAAAGATGAAGTATTCAAAACTTAAAATACACAAATTGATTAGGACATCGATGGACTCCCTTTACAATGGTTTAAGGTGGGGTTCAATTCATAAAATAGCTTTCAATAAGTCAACAAAAATGTGATCATCAAACATTTTATCTGATCATTTTTGCAGCACTTTCAGCACTGTGCAGGAAGATTGTTGAAATAGACAGCAAGGATTTTGAGACAGGAGACTCCTTTCAAATGTTCCCATATATTTTGAAACATGTAAGCCTCAGCACAACAGGCTTGTGCCTTGCCTCTTTTGATATGGTGTATTCCATAGATAGTAAAATATGAAAAAGCAAGGAGTAAATTTGCCAGGTAATTATTGGTGAAAGCCACAAATTTGCATTTGCGTGACTCTTTCAGGAGATTGTCTCCTAATTAAGTTTGTTGTTCAAATTTAAAATGTAAAGAAATCGCACAACATTAATGACAGTGAACAAACAGAACTGATTGGCAGGCAATGAGCATGCAAAAGAGTGAGAGATGTATGTGGAGCAAGATGCAGAATAGAAATCTTATGAATGAATGGATGACCAGGTTGACTAGCTTCTACCTCAGAACTAATCTTCTCTTGTAGTGGTAGGCTAATGGGGTAAACAGATACTCACGCACATAAACATCTGCTTGTGACCTCGATGCTTTGACAATTTTGGATCATGCATGCAAAACATTCAAACATTTTTCAAATGACAGCAAGCGGCTCATGCATTCTCAAACAAAAGATTTCTGAACCAGGCACTGAAATTTTTTTTCCTTCATTTTATTTGAAATTCTACAATCCAATAACATCACTGATGGAAGAATGAAAGTAGAGAGTGGAGTGGCATGACAAAAGGACTTTAATATATCTGCCATCATTAGTAATATCATTGGCAGCATATATTTCAAGAGTGGGTTTATTTTGACAAACAACCACTTTATAAGAAGGGGAAATAACCAAAAGCATCAGCTACTTTGATGTGCTGGTGTGCTGTTCAGAAGTCCACTGGAAAATTTATTTTGCTGTTATTTATTAAGATCAATAGGCTAGAGAAAATGTGTCACTCAAAATGTGAGCATGCACATAAGAATTGACTCAGAATAAAAAAACATCTAATACAGCCAAAAAGATTGCTCTTTTCTGAGTTTCGGTCAACAATCATATATAAATATATACAGAGTGTCACAGGATACTAATGGCGGTGGCATGCAGACACCAAAATTGTCAAAATTTTCAACCTGCTTAATACCTTTGGTTGAATTGCTCCAACGGTTACCTTCAGAATAATGGGACAAAGTCAACAAATTGACGCAAGAGCCACCAGCACCAGATCCAAAAACAGTTATTCTTAATGGATCGCCGCTGAAGAAAGCTATATTTTCACTAATCCATCGTAAAGCTTGTATTTGATCAAGAAGCCCATAGTTTCCTTTCGCGGCTTGGTCCCCAGTGCTCAGGAATCCTGTGGCAACAAAGCAGAAGCAGGGAAATTTAGGAGAAAACGTGAAAATTTTTAAAGTCAACACAGTGAATATTTGTCCGAAAAAGGGCACAAAGTGCTGGAGTAACTCAGCAGGTCAGGCAACATCCCTGGAGAACACTTGGTGATGCTTTGGGTCGCGTCCCTTCTTCAGATTGATAGGGCCTCAACCCAAAAAAGGTCCCGACACAAAACATCACCTATCAATGTCCTCTGGAGATGCTGCCTAATGCCCCTGTCCAACTTAGGAAACCTGAACGGAAACCTCTGGAGACTTTGCGCCACACCCAAGGTCTCCGTGCGGTTCCCGGAGGTTGCAGGTGGTCGCCGGAAGTTGCAGGTAACGGAAGCAGGTAGGGAGACTGACAAAAACCACCGGGAACCTCCGGGAACCGTACGGAAACCTTGGGTGGGGGACAAAGTCTCCAGAGGTTTCCGTTCAGGTTTTCTAAATGGGACAGGGGCATAACCCTCTGAGTTACTCCAGCACTTTGTGTCTTTTTTTGTCAACCAGCATCTGCAGTTCCTTGTTTCTCAAGCATTTGTCAGACATATTTTAAGGATTGTATTATGTTGCTTTCAATAGTCTCATCCAAAGTTTTAGATGTTTCATCAATGCAGAAATGAAGAAATGAATAAACAAAGTGCTCCAAATCTAGTCGCTTTCTCATCAGGAAAACATTCCTCCTGTAATAAATAACTTTATTTTCTAGCATGAACTTATTTTCTAGTACCCAAAAAGCTCTACTCAGATCAGCATTCTGTGGAGGATAATGGTTTCTCCTGTTTATGCTCAGCTTTAATTGTTACAATTGTTCACACTGCATTCCTGTGTTCAATTTCCACTACAACAAATGATTATCATTTGCCAAAAGAGGAATTATCGATTTGCTTTTTTTCCCTTATCATACAAAGCGGGGCATGTCCAATACCTCGAATGGTACAAAGCAAACAACCACTATCATAAAGCATTGGCAAAACTGTATAGCACTGACGCATTCACTTTCAACAGAAATAAAATGGGGGTGCTTTCATTCTGATTGAGTATATCAATTTGATGATTTCTATTATTTTGAATGTTTGAGAAGCAAAGTATTAAGTGGACAAACATCATTGTTTTCTTGGATCAATAACATGCAGTTGAGATTGATTTACAAAATACTATGGAACATGCTCATTGTCAATTGTTAGTCCATCTTACATTGCACCAAAATTATATTTCCATTAACTTCAATGCAACAAGAAAATAGCATTCAGTGTAATGTAGGCAGACAATTTCTCTGAGCCTGTTTTTAACAAGGGAAATAAGTGAAATTGTCCATTTTAGAGATAACATTAAAAAAGCATAGCTTCTAAATGATAAGAGAGCCCATTTGTTAAGTCATCAGTTGCCAAGGTCATTTAGATAAGGACATCATTGAAGCAGGTTTTGGGTGAAGTTGTCAAGAATGTAGATTGGGATACTTGGGGAATACAGACTGAGATGTTCTGGCCCTGCCAAAAGTCTGAATGAAGCATAAAAGCATCTGGGATGCTGAATTTCAACTCGGACTGAACCTGAAGCTCAAACCATACCACATTGAAGAGGTGCCCAACACTTGGACACTATAATATTCCAGGCTCTGAAGGAGGCAATGCAATCGTGTGATGGGGTGGAAGTTTGCTTGAGTCACAGCCAACTCCGTCTCAATGCAGGTGTGCTATCCACATTGGACCACAGTAATAGTTCAGGGTTATCCGTGGGCTTGGCAAGCTCTCTACATCCTGAGTGAAGTCAAACCACAAGGAATTGCAGCAAATTGTCGACGCAGCCCAGACCATCACACAAACCAACCTCCCTTCTATTGACTCCATTTATACCTCACGCTGCCTCGGCAAGGCCAACAGCATAATCAAGGACGAGTCACACCCTGGCCACTACCTCTTCTCCCCTCTCCCATCAGGCAAAAGGGTATAGAAGTGTGAAAACGCACACCACCAGATTTGGGGACAGTTTCTTCGCAGCTGTTATCAGACAACTGAATAATCCTACCACAACCAGGGAGCAGTGCTGAACTATCCTAGATCGGACTTTGCTGGGTTTACTATGCACTAAACGTTATTCCCTTATCATGTATCTGTACACTGTAAATGGCTCGATTGTAATCGTGTGTCGTCTTTTTGCTGACTGGTTAGCACGCAACAAAAGCTTTTCACTGTACTTTGGTACACCTGACAATAAAATAAACTGAAACTGAAACTATTCAGAGTGGATATCGTTATACACATAGAAGCATATATGCAATCTTGGCAACTGTATATGCCTGTTGATTTTTATTCAAGCAGAAGATGAATTCTCTGATTAGAGAAGCCTCTGTTGTGCCATGAGTGTAGCGATGTGATGCAAACATTGAAATGTGGTGTATATCAGTAGTTTCCTAGGGTGATTCAGAGTTTCCGCTGACTGAAACAATCTTAGTTTCCAGATTTCTTTGGCTGGCTGGAGGTAGCAACATGGTTCCTGATAACTTACAGCCAGAATTCATTTATTGCTCTTTCTTCAAACATTTTTGAAAATACCTTCATACATCTCCTCCTGTATTAGGTTATGCTGGAAACCTGAAGGGCCAGTGTTAATTTTTAGCAACAAAATGAGGCAACCTTGTACTTATTGACTCTTACATGGTAGATGAATTTGACCTTTCTGCCCATGGATTTAAGGGAGTTCAGCTCCAACCTAAATACTAATAAATAGTGCAGATGCTGGGCATATGTTGGGCAGATGCCATGCAGTTTTGGTCTCCAAATTTGTAGAAGGACATTCTTGCTATTGAGGGAGTGCAGCGTAGGTTCGCAGAAAATTAATCTGCATTAGAGCATTGTATGAGGATGGACAACTCACACGGGCATTCTTTGTTCTCTCTCAGCATGGAAGCTATTTTGCATAATATACTACATCTGCCATTAGTCCTCAATTGTGCATTGTGATCAGTTTTCCATTAAAAATCAATTAGAAAGCATTAAAATAACATAAGCTAACCTAGACTGTATACAGGGTGAAGTAATCTTAAAATCATAATGGTTTAGGTTCGGGAAATTTGCGCATAGACAACATTGGCTGAATTGTGGCTAATGGTCTTCTGCCACCTACAATCACTGTCTGTGATCTACCCATTGCTACACACCTCCCCTGTGCCAGATGGGGGAGGCCTATGTTGCCGGCTTTCAACACCCTGGAGCCCAGTAAGGAAGCCTGAAAGATGTCAGGGCTCAGGCAGCACAGTGCACAGCTCCCAATACTGGAACATACCCGATGTCAAGTCATCCAACCTGGGGGTTGAACCTTGCCAGCTGTATTGATTCCATAAGAAAGGACACAAAATGCTGGAGTATCTGAGTATGTCAGGCAACATCTCTGGAGGACATGGATAAGTGACGTCTTGGGTCGAGATCCTACTTCAGACTGATTGTGGTGGGACGTGCGACAGGTGAGAGGAGGCAGGACAAAGCCTGACAAGTGACAGGTGGACACAGGTGAGAGGGGTTCTTGATAGGCAGATGGTTAGACAAAGGCCAGAGATGGTGTGAGCTAAGGATTGAAGAGTTGCGAGTTGTGAAGCTAGAGGAAGGAATGTAGGTGGAAGGGGATGGGGGGGGGGGGGGGGGGGGGGGGGGGGGGGGGGGGGGGGGGGGGGTAGAAATATGTGCGAGTCCAGTTGGGGCACAAGGGAGAAAGAGGGGTAGATGAAAGGAGGGATTTAGTTAGTTCCCCCCCTTTCTTTTCCCCCTCTCTCTATTGCTAAGTCATTGACTTGTGTGTTTCAGTCTTCACACCACAGTCTGGGACATTCCACAGATTAAATAACTGAACAGTGGCAGCACCATTATAATCACTAGCAGGAGTCAATATGATTATGCCCAATAATCTCTTCAACATTTTATGGAAACCAAGATGTTTTCTGAGCAGAAAGGAGAAACAATTGGTGCTGTTAAATTCTGATGTAAATGAGTTGCATTCAATTTATTTCATGGTCAAATTGGAATTGTATATCATTCTACAAGTATTTAAATTAAAATCAGTTGTTCTAGGGAACTCTCACAGTCTAATATGTTTGGCTTTATTTATGGAATAACGATATATAATGTGCATAATGGGGAAGTGATACACTGGGATTGCATTGAAATAGAATATATAAACTCACTTAATCCACTTCATGCCAGAAACCATCCAATACCTAATTTAAGGATGTTACACTATTACAGTTACATCAGAATTTATTTTTCTTCTAATTACGTGGATTATTCATGAGATGACTACTTCATTCGAGCTTGTGTATGAAGCAATACAAGAAGAAATGGTACTAAAGTTCAATTTTACATAAAATGCCTGCAAATACAATTTTGACATTGAATCACTTTAAACAGTCCTTGCCGCAGTTTGGAACAAAAATAGCCCATTCTGCAAAATGTACATTGTGTCCAAAACTGATCTCAGCACAAAACGGCCATTCTGGGTATTCTGATGAACACCCACGCCTGCTGGTAATGTGGATCTCAGAACAGTCAGGTCAGATATTCTTAGTGATATACGTTAGGCAATTGATGTAATCAGATTTCTCCAAATAAATTATCTTGGTTAAAATCTCAAATTTGTATAAAATCAATTTTACCCTAAAATACTTCGACATACAAAATAGTTATAACTGCTGCAAATCCATTTGATTGAACATTTTTAATCATTTGCATTCATAAAGATGCTGCCTGCTAACAAACCATTCTACCATTCCAATTCTAATTAGTATTGAGATATTACAGTTGACTGAACCATGAACATATGTGGAAATTAAAACTATCAGTGGGAACATCAGGATAGTTGAAATTCAACAACATAATCTAAATACTGGTTTCAGGAATTTGCCATCTGCCTTTCAGAAATGATTCCAATTAAAACAGGTATTCGAAAAGGCATTCAGAGTCCTGTGGAACATATTATTCTAGAATCGTAAAGAGACATCTGTTCAAAATCCATATTAAAAACCATGTAAACTCACTAACTCTTACTTATTAAAGAAAGCCAGGTTATATCATTTTTCTACCCAAATTAATTAGCAATAGTAAGTAGTGTTCTCCCAGATCTTTGACAATTCCATACTAGGTACCTTAATTAAAGAACAATTGGCTAGTGAAGTATTTGTATGTCTTGTATTAGGTGTCAACAGAGCTACTGTTTAAGTTAATGCGACTTCGAGAACACAGGTCATTTTCTCAATTGAAAAGCTTTATTTGCCTCTCCACTTGCAACAATAGCTTTTCAGGGATGTCAACACAATTATCAAAGGTTTAAAATTCAAGTTGCAGTTGTAAATTATCTTTAATGAAGTCAAAGTTCCCATGGCACTTAACAGGCCCATCTGTTGAAAAACTATCAGAGCCAAAGGAGACATCAGGCTGGGTACCCAAAGTCTTGGTCAAGGAAGGATATTTTAACTCGGAAAAGTGGTGAGGTGTAGGGAATTAATGAAGGACTTCATGAAGTTCTGGCCCAATGACTGAAAATATGGCTCCCCTTGGTTAGCCTAGAGAGTGGAGAGGTGGAAAACACAATGGTTTGAGAGGCCTGCAGTCTTTGGAAGATGGAGTTAACATAGATGGGAAAGGCATACAATAAGGGATGATGTGCTCAACTATCTTAAATTAGATATCGGTGAGACCAAGCGGAGGTTGGGCGATCGTTTCGCCGAACACCTCCGCTCGGTCCGCAATAACCAAGCTGACCTCCCGGTGGCTCAGCACTTCAACTCCCCCTCCCACTCCGCCTCCGACCTCTCTGTCCTGGGTCTCCTCCATGGCCACAGCGAGCAGCACCGGAAATTGGAGGAACAGCACCTCATATTCCGTTTGGGGAGTCTGCACCCCGGGGGCATGAACATCGAATTCTCCCAATTTTGTTAGTCCTTGCTGTCTCCTCCCCTTCCTCAGCCCCCCTGCTGTCTCCTCCCATCCCCCAGCCTTCTGGCTACTCCTCCTTTTCCCTTTCTTGTCCCCACCCACCCCCGCCCCCGATCAGTCTGAAGAAGGGTTTCGGCCCGAAACGTTGCCTATTTCCTTCGCTCCATAGATGCTGCTGCACCCGCTGAGTTTCTCCAGCTTTTTTTTGTGTAACCTATCTTAAATTATTATCGTTTCTAAACTGTTTTGCATTTCCATTTGTGCGTCAGCAACAGCACTGGAGATATGAACAGACTTCCATGAGCTACGTGCAAAATGTTGCTCTGCATTTAAATAAACAAATAAATCACATTATCAAATTAAACAAATCCAATTAAGGCAAGTATAACAAAGCAGGCGTTGATGCAACGACGTATATTGACCACAGTGATCCATTATGACCATAAGTCCTATAAATGTCTGCAGCTTGAGAATGTTTGCCCAAGAGTTCATGAACAAAGTTTTTCATGTTCGGTTTGCTGGCAAAACAACACACAGAAGTGGCAGAACAACTGTAGGCAACCATTAGCATAACCTTTGGGGCAACATATGGAACAGTAATTTATAGAAATCAGTTTACATCTGTGAGTGAGTAAGCAAGCAGGCAGTCTCAGAGCTTCAGCAAAGTACAGTTGGAACGGGAACAAAAATCAGAGTGCTGGTCGTACTTAGCAGCTAATGCAGCATTTCTGGAGACCTGATAGACAATAGATAATAGACGATAGAAGTATATAAAATCATGAGAGGCATAGTTAGGGTAGACAGCCAGAACCTATTTTACAGGATGGAATAATCAAATACTAGAGGGCATAACATTAAGGTGAGAGGGGTAAATTTGTGTTAGGCAGGTTTTTTTACACTGACGACTGGTAAGTGATGGAACACGATGTGGGGGGGGGGGGGGGGGGGGCGGTGCTGGGTACTGGAACAGGGCACTGATTGGGGATGATCAGTCATGATCACATTGAATGGCGGTGCTGGCTCGATGGGCCGAATTGCCTACTCCTGCACCTATTGTCTTATTGTCTATTGTCTATTGAAACCTCTGTGGAAATGTTCATTCTGCCAGTATGTGTTTCTGAATGTGGGAGAGGGATCCCCTGTGGAGTGCAATCAGTGCTGAGAACATCACACCATGATCACTCAGCAGTGTAGGGAAGGTCAAAGGAAATATAGTTACATGGGAATCTGGGAATCCACAGTTAGGGAGGCAGATGGGCATTACTGCAGTCACAGATATGCTTCCAGGATGGTTTTAACACAGCATGCAATGCCCGCTGACTGGCATGTATGTGGACTTGGTGAGTAAGGAATTTTAATGAGATAAGTGCAAAATGTAGCTCTGTATTTAAATATACAAATAAATCACACTAATAATACAAATCAAACTAAGTTGATGGAGAGCTACTAAACTAAGTTAATTAAGTTCAGTATAGAGAAGCAGGTGATCGTTCAATGTTGCACAATAACCATTGTGATCTATTATGACAATATCAATGGTAATGTCTGCAGCTTGAGAAAGGTTGGGCCAGAGTTCATGAGCTGGAGTTTGAGATTTGGACACTGTGACACAGCAGGGAGGGGAACATTAGTTGGACGCCATTCCAAAAGGCAGAATTAGTCAGTCAAGATGAACATGAGGTTTTGACTGTAACTGAGAGGGGGCTATGGCAATCTCAAAAATAGTATTGGACAAGTTCAGTCCTTGCCCTTGAGCGACAGTTGTGTAATTCCTATAGAGTTTGGACAAGAAGGAACTGTGGGGTCGAAAATTTAACTGATCATAACATCGTGGAAGAAAGGGGCTTTTAAGTAGGGGAGTGAATAGAAATGTAATACTGATAGGAGACAATATTGATGGCAGGTAAGATACCTAAGATAGACACAAAGTCCTGGAGTAACTCAGCGGGTCAGGCAACATCTCTGGAGAACATGGATGGGAAATGATTCGGGTCGCAACCCTTCTTTAGACCCGAAACGTCAACCTTCCTTTTCTCTCTGCCTAACCCGCTGAGTTACTCCAGCACTTTGTGTCTGTCTTTGGAATAAACAAGCATCTATAGTTCTTTCCTATACAGCAGGTAAGATATTGTTATTTACAGAGAGGAGTATGTTTCCGGAAAGCTTTACTTCCTGCATGGTGGTAGAGTAAGCACATGGCCTTAGAGCTGGAGTGGAACTTGGAGTGGGAAGTTGGAATGGGCAGGGAAGATCCACTTGTTCTGGTCCATGTGGGAAATAAATAGAATAACAGGGCAAAGAAGAAGTTTCTGTAGACATTACATGAGCAGCATAGGTCCAAATGTAGAATTGGAATTGCAAAGATGATAATCACCAGTTTACTAACCGACAATTGGCGTACGATCAATGAATTTAGATTATCACATTAGTAGCTCAAAGATTTTTGTGGAAAGAATGAGCTTCAATATCAGCATTGGGGAATAAGAGAATAGTTGGGACAAGCTTCACTTGAAACAGACTGAGACTGGTTTCTTTGAACATTGAATAACCAGAAAAAGCTTTAAACTAAATAATGTAATGGAGAGCTGGAGAGAAAGAACAAGGTGATTATACAGGGTTATGAAATGGGTAATGATAACTGGAATCTGCCAGCATACCACCAAGTGAACAGACATAAGAGTATACATCTCCAATTAGGATCAGGAATAGAGGAAATGGTAGAAACGAGTAAATTAATGTATACGGCACTTACAAAAATATAAATGAATCAATGGCATTTTTTTTTAAAATAAACGGGAAACAGCAACTTGAAAGTAAATCAGCCTTAAAAGAATTTAGGAAGGAGATTCAAGGGATTCAGATTATATATATTGTCAAAAAGAACAGGGCTGGGGACTTCGAAATCTGAACTTCACACATCACAAAGTGCCACACAAGGCAAAACAGGATGGCTTACAGCAAATACTAAGAAGAAAATATAATAGAAAAACCCAGAACAATATAGAAAATGTAGGAATGAAACTAAAAGAAAACGTAGGAAAAGCACAGAGATGACATGAACACATATTTGCCAGTAAAATTACAGAAAATTCCATGTTTGTTTGTATGTATATCGGGAGCAAGAGGATAATGAAGTAAAGAATATTGCTTGGAGATACAAGGAACTGCAGAAGCTGAAATCTTGAACAAAACACAAAATGCTGGAGGAATTCAGCAGGTCAGGCAGCATTGAAGGAGGGAATGGACGGGCAATGATGCTTCCTGATCCGAAATGTTGCCAGTCCATTTGCCCCACAGATGCTGCCTGACCCGCTGAGTTGCAGTATAGGTTATTGGGAACCAGACTATATACAGTAGCTTCTGTGTCAATGTAGAAGATGTCGGCAAATGCCTGTATCGCAGCTGTCTTCACAAAAGGGGGATGCTGCTGGTGGTTCAGTTTAGGTAAACAAGTGTGAAACATTCATCATTCATTCATCATCGTTGAAAACATTAGCGACGCAGTGGTGCTGGTTTCCAACGGGAACGGTGACGGACGCACCACACATCTCGGTCCTCCAGTTCCTGCGGACTTCCGCTGCTGGAAGTATAGGATTTTGGTGTATGTGTGTTCTTTATCATCATTCCTTATAATGCTGTTTACGGCAGTGATCGCAATTTCTACTGAAGTGAGGATGGCCGCTGGCTCGCTGGAAGCTCATCCGCCCTTTGACAGGTCTTGTTTTTGGTCCTGCTGGGGGTCCACAGCCCTCTCCTCACCTGGCAAACCAGGTGGGGGAGACGGTTTAGTCGCTAAATATCCGATCATGCAACAGGTAGCACGGGATTACATGGTACCCGTGGAGGGGGGGAACTCCCCCGACCTGACCTGAAATATTGGAGATGATAAACATTATAAAAGAGGAAGCACAATGGGGGATTAGCATCTCTGAAAATTGATGAATTGCTGGGTCTGCATGTAACATATTCCTGGTTGTTAAAAGAAGGAAAGAACCGCCTTGTAGCTGCTGTAATTCTCCACAGACTCGCCTAGCGTTCAAGGCTCCAGGGGATTGGAGAAATGCTAATGCTGTACAGTTGTATAAAAGACATAAAATAATAAAATAAGTATTTGCCAACCAATTACTTTAAATTCAGGGTGGACAAATTACTGTAAATCATTCTAAGGTTCAGTAAAACCCTTCACAATAATGCAGAAATTATGTGGAGACGGTGACTTTGTCGAGAGGCAAGAGTCAAGAGTTTTTAATTGCCATATGTACCAAAAACTGAACAATAAAATTGTGACTTGCAGCAGTGTAACAGGTCTGTAAACATAGTACTCATGGATAACATAGATTAATCTGCATGGCCAGACGTGAATGCCCAAGATCTGGTTCTCAGAAGATTGGATCTTATAGAAACATATAAAATTCTTAAAAGGATTGGACAGGCTAGATGCAGGAAAAATGTTCCCTGATGTTGTGGGAGTCCAGAAGCAGGAGATACAGTTTAAGAATAAGGGGTTGGCCATTTAGGACTGAGATGAGGAAAAACTTCAACACCAAGAGAGTTGTGAATCTATGGAATTCTCTGCCACAAAAGGCAGTGGAGGCCAATTCATTGGATGTTTTCAAGAGAGAGTTAGATTTAGCTCTTAGGGCTAAAGGAATCAAGGGATATGGGGAAAAAAAGCAGGAACGGGATACTGTTTTTTGATGATGAGCCCAGATCATATTGAATGACGGTGCTGGCTTGAAGGGCCAAATGGCCAACTCCTGCACCTATGTTTCTATGTTTCTAACCTCCTAGTTCATCGAAGGCTTCTTGTTGGGGAATATTCGAATAAATAAAAGAAAATTAAATGAATTAAAAAAAAGATTTGTGCAAATGAAAGACACAATGTTCCTAGCATAACCAAGACGGTTCATAGTTTGTACATGACTTGGTGTTTGTAGTGTTCAAGAGTAGAAGACCAGGTCATGTTCAAGAACTCCACAATGGACCTGAATGAATATGCCTCAGTTGTTTTCCAGCTTCATAAGGAAATGTTTTAAGGAGTCCGTTCCCCAACAAGAAGCCTTCGATGAACTAGGAGGTTCACAATCTTCTGAGAACCAGATCTTGGGCATTCAAGCCTGGTGATGCAGATTCATACAAGAAGTCCAGATACTACACCTCAAATATTGAGGTAATAATGGAGTCTGTGGATATTACGAAAATTGACCATGTGCCTGGATGGAGGAAAACTATAGACTGAAGAAAATACAGATGGTCTTGGCTGTTGAGCAGAACAGTTAATCCAGGGAATTGTGAGGCAATGCACTTGTTGTGACCATAAGGCAAAGGAATGCAAAATAAACAAGAATACAGAGAGGGTTGGAAGAAGGAAGGGACCTAGAAATGTTCATCTAAAGATTCTTAACAATTGCAGAATATGCCTATAATATGTTTTAAAAAAGACCACACACAATGCTTACCTTGGATAATCTCTTTATTATCAGAGGTGTAGCTTATTAGAGGGCAGTCACTTAAGGCAAACTGGTCCCATGAATCCCTGCCACCAGGCATTGTGACTATCATAGAAAACAAAATGGCTCAGTTCACTGCCTTGGACCTGATAATGAAGCTTTTCACCACCAACTTCAGGCTTCAAATCAAAATTCTTTGTTTTGGAGGCATTTGACCTCAATAGGAATTAACTAGGGACGATAGCACACTGCACAAGTTGTCATTACAAAATAAGGTGTAGAAGCCTTAGGGTATGGCAATGCACAGAGCATTGCTATGTGCCTTCGCATGGAAAATCTAACTAATAACAACTAAGATTTTCACTGAGGTGACACTGAAGCAGCACAATGTCACAGCTCTAACAACTCAGGTTAAATCTTGGCCTCCTATGTTGTCTGCATGGAGTTTGAACGTCCTGTTTGCCCCGCGGCAGTTTCCTCTGGGCATTCTACTTTCCTCCAACATCCCAAAGATGTGCGGGTTGATAGATTAACTGGCCACTGAAAATTGCTCCTGGTGTGTAGGCGGGTGGTAGAATCTGGGGAGAGTTGATAGGAATGTGGAGAGAATAGATTACAAGAAAAATGACAAGGCATATGTTACAAGATACAAGGAATTGTAAATTATTTCACAAGAAAAAGGACACAAAGCGCTGGAGTAACTCAACAGGTCAGGCAGCATCTCTGGAGGACATATGTTGGGAGACTCTACCTGACCCGTTGAGTTACTCCAGCACTTTGTGTCTGATTTGTAAACTGGCATCTGCAGTTCCTTGTGTGCACAACTTATCTCTTGTAATCTATTCCTTGCAAATAGTTTCCAAGAAAAAGTTAGTTCAACCCACAAACTCAATGGGCTGAAAAGGTGACGCTCTAAGTCATAGCATTGATCCAGAACAAGGGGTCACAGTTTAAGGATAAGGGGGAAATCTTTTAGGACCGAGATGAGAAAACCATTTTTCACACAGAGAGTGGTGAATCTCTGGAATTCTCTGCCACAGAAGGTAGTTGAGGCCAGTTCATTGGCTATATTTAAGAGGGAGTTAGATGTGACCCTTGTGGCTAAAGGGATCAGGGGGTATGCAGAGAAGGCAGGTACAGGATACTGAGTTGAATGATCAGCCATGATCATATCGAATGGTGGTGCAGGCTCGAAGGGCCGAATGGCCTACTCCTGCACCTATTTTCTATGTTTCTATAAGAAGTTCGGGAAACAATGATGTGATTCCTTTTAAAGTAGGTATGTTACAATACTTACCTTCAGCGACGCTGTAATTCTGCCACTGGCCGTGTGCGCGATTTTGCCGTGTTTGAAGGGGGGAGGGGGGAGGGGTTAAAACGGAGTTTTTTCCCCGACCTGGTCCTGAATTATATTTTGTTGGAGTGCAAGATGTTGCTAAAGAATCGTTCCTACGACCGTTCTGTGTGATTTAAAAGAAAATTCACCCGACAAGTTAATCGCTGGAATGATTTTAAAATCAGCTTCAGAAGCCGTCAATGCCGACAACGGGGACGGATTTTATGGAGGGCCAGGTAAAAGAAAGTAGTTTATTTTTATGTATAAAAGTGTTTCTTAAGATGTATTTAATTCACATTTTAAGTTGCGAAATGGTGATTTTTTCCCACGAAGAACCGGCAGTGTATTTGCTGCCGATATGGGGGACTAAATTCACTGCAGCCTGAACGTTCCAAATGGTCCCGTTCCAGAAAACATTAAATTCCTTCCATTGGCCTATAAACCCATGACACTGAGATTTAAAAATTATGTTGTATTCTGAATTCTTGTGTGAATGTTATTTGGACACTTAGGTTATTTAAAAATATTCATCTATTCTTAAGAAATGGATAGATATTTAGATCTATTAATTCAATTTTGTAATTAGCTACAGTTAGGTAACTAACTAATTATATGCTTTAATTTCAAGTCATCTAAGTAAGATTGTTTCATATTTGTTTCAGAATGCTTCAATCTAGAATAACTGAAAATTTCTTTCAGTTCTCTTATATTTTAAGAAAGTTATCGGCTTTTAAATGTTCTCGATCACAGCTTTTGTGTTAAGTCAATGAAAAAACAATAGGGAACAAGATGCCAATTTCCGAGTATGAAAATGGCCATAGCTTTTTTAATACTGAAGATATGAAAGTGAATTAGGTGTCAAATTAAACTTCTTTTTATGCTTTATCTGATGGGGTAAATTAAAGACTTGATTTTTAAAATCTCAAAATTTTGCAACATTGCAATTTAAAGGAGGATTTAATTAAAAAATTGATTATAATTTGATTTTAAAAAAAGCAGAAATAAAGGCACAGTATTATTTAGGAAACATCATTTACTCTGTTGAAATGGTGCTTCGAGACATGTTGTGGAGAAGTAATTTATGGAAAAATATATTTTTTGATGGGTCCACTTGCCTTGAACTTAGATTGCACTATGTTTTGTTCAGCATAAGCATGGTTCTGTTCAGTGCCGATGCCAAATCAACCTCTGTAAAGAAATGCCAAAATCCACTGAAAAACAGCATTTGTGTAGTGTACACTCAGAAGCAAGGCTCTGTGTAATTCCTGCCAGGTCCTTAATCATTTAGCATTGCACCCGACATTGAGCTGTGCAGTAATGAGAGAAGGGCACAGACCTTGAAATGTACACTTACTATAATAGCCACACAACAACAACATACACTCCTTTGAGGAGACAAGCTGAAGGGGTGGGAAAAGTTTGCATATTCATTAAAGGATGTATAAATCATGGTCTACAAGGTGTATACAAGATAAGCCACAGATGTCTGTGGAGGCCAAGTCAATGGATATTTTTAAAGTGGAGATTGACAAATTGTTAATTAGTAAGGGTGTCAGGGGTTATGGGAAGAAGGCAGGAGAATGGAATTGAGAGGGAAAGATAGATCAGCCATGATTGAATGGCAAAGTAGACTTGATGGGCCGAATGGCCCAATTCTGCTCCTTGAACTTTTGAAGAGGAAAGTCCAGGGGACCAGGGCAGGTGTGGCTCAATTTGAAGCCTCTGTGATCTCACAATGGAGGAATGTGGAAATATCACAGCCTCTGAAAATAAATCGAGATGATCAACACACTTTTTACAGCTGCAGAGTGAACTTCCACACGAGCAACGCATTCTCCATAGAGGTTTCGCAAAGGGGCAGCACAGTGGCACAACTGGTGGAGCTGCTGCTTTGCCGCACCAGAGACCCAGGTTCAATCCAGACCTGAAGTGCTGTCTGTTCTCTCTGTGACCTCGTAGATTTCATCCGGGTGCTCCGGTTTCCTCCCACGTGCCAAAGACGTGCAGGTTTGTGGGTTAATTGGCCTCTGTAAAATTGCCCCTTACGTGTAGAGACAGAATGAAAAAATAAGATAACATTGAACTAGTGTGAACGGGTCAGCATGGGGTTGGCAGGCCAAAGGGCCTGTTGCCATGCTGTATCTCTAAACTAAATTAAAGTCTGAGTTCCTTAAATGTGGTGCCATTCATCAGGAAATGCAGAAATGTCAGAGCAAACCACTTACGTAATTAGAACAGGGATTCACTTATTCATTTGTCTGCTATACTCAATGCAAGTAACAAGCAAAGCAGATGTGAAGGAATTTCATGCATCATCTGAGTTCCCTGCCTGTGTTAATGATTGGACTGTCGCAAGGGAAGTTCCTGAGTGAAGTGTCTTCCTATCAGGGAGTCCCTCGTACTTTGTGTCAACATTGTTTTTCTTCTCTGATCAATTATAACACGGGGCTGTGGATGCTGAGCAGGGACATCCCCTGGCATCTGCCTTCTTCCTCCTGCTTTTACTATCAGTCACAGAGTTACACAGCATGGAAACAGGCCCTTCAGCCCGACTCCTCCATGCTGCCCAGAATGTCCCATTTGCCCGCATTTGGCTCATATCCCTCCAAACCTGTCCAAATGTTGTAATGCGTACATGCTTCAACCACCTCCTCTGGCAGCTCATTCCATATATTCACCACCCTCTGAGTGAAAATGTTGCACCTCAGGTTCCTATTGAATCTTTCCCTGCTCAATTTAAATCTATGTCTTCTGGTTTTTGACTCCCTTCCCCTGGGCAAAAGACAGAAGTTCTCTGGAAGCAGAATCTTCACTGATAGGTACACTATTTGTTTGCCCAGTGGTCCTTCATCCACACTGATTGGCCAAGCATGGTCATCGTGATGCTTTGAGAGTAGAACATCATGAGTAACTCAGCGGGTCAGACAAAATCTTGGAGGACATAGTTATGCTATGTTCAGGAACTAGAATTTTCTTCAGAGTCTAAGGAAATGTCACCTATCCCTATCCTGAGACACTGCTTGACCCGCTAAATTACTGTGTGTTCGATACAAGATTCCAGCATCTGCAGTTCCTTTTGCCTCCACGATGCTTCCAGTACTGGAGAGTTGCCAGTGGCATCATTATGGAGGCATTCAGCGCAGTAGATAAATGCTGGGGAGATTACTTCCTGCTAGGTTAATATTGGAAGATGTTTGAACAACCTGTTGTGAGTTCTGAAGATGGCTAATCAAATCTCACAATATCAGCACTATTCCCTGTGAAATAGAAAAGCGAAACAAACTGATCCAACGTGCGTGCCCCTAGTTCTATGGGGGTTGTTCCATAGCAGTCAGTGAGGATCTTTGATTTCTAATTTACACTGGCATTGCTGGGAAAGGATATTATGCAAATAATCAAGTCAGTGGGTAGCAGGAGAATTAGCGGACAGGTCATATGGAAATGAGAGAGAATATGTCTACAAGGAAATCAGTTGGGGGTGAGGGTTTGCTGGGATTGTTCAGTGAGCTGGCATTGACCTGATGAACTGAATAAGCTTCTGCTGTGTTGTGAAGAAAGATGGCATGAGACCTGAAATGTCATCTCTGTTGAGTATTATCAGCTTTGAATATTACCACCACCAGGTGGCGCCTGTAATGGCTGCCTCGCCAGTGGTCTGTCTTGTCCCTTCTCTGTTTTTATTATTTTAAGTATATCTTGAATGTTTGTTTTCATGTTTCTTGGTATGTTTTTTGTGAGGCATGCGGGGGGTGGAAACCTTTTCAGTCACTTACCTCGACGGAGATGCGATTTTTCTCTGTGTCGCATCTCGGCCCCCCCCCCTTTGCGGCCTACAACGTGGAGTGGTGCGGCCTTTCCTGGAGACTGGCCTGGAGCTTCAGACGTGGGTGCGGCGCAAACTTACCATCGCGGAGCCTGGGATGTTTTGCCGAGGATCACCAGTGTTCCGATCCGTCACGATGTTGGAGTTTTGATCATCCCGACGAGACGGTTGAACAGCGGACCGTCGGCAATGGCCCCGGTTCAAAGGCTCCGACCACGGTGAACAAAGGAGGAAGTTGACTGGACTTTATTGCCTTCCATCGCAGTGAGGAACGTTGATTCCACTGTGATGGACGTTTATGTTAAACTTTATTTTATGTGCTGTGTGCGTTTTTGCTTTTTACTTGGTATGGCTGTATGGTAACTCAAATTTCACTGTACCTTAATTGGTACATGTGACAATTAAATTGAATCTTGAATCTTGAATCTTTTTCTGCTTTCTTTGAACATTTGATGTAGAACTTGTTTCACAACAAATGCTCTTTGAAAATGACAAATAGAAAAATCAAATTTATATTGTCTTGTTTACCCACTCAAAAATGTGATGATTTGAATATTTAAATCAGGTTCCTCACATTAGTTTTCCCCCCAAGTTTGAAATTTACCATCCACTCAATACTAGTTTTAATGACACAACTGCCTAACTCATAGTCTTTTAGCTTAGAGAAACAGTGCGGAAACAGGCCCTATGGCCCACTGAGTCCGTGCCGACCAGCGATCCCCGCATATTAGCACTATCCTACACATACTCGGGACAATTTACAATTTTTTCCGAAGCCAATTAACCTACAAACCTGTACATCTTTGGAGTGTGGGAGGAAACCGGAGATCCCGTAGAAAACCCAAGCAGGTAACGGGGAGAACATACAAACTCTGTACAGACAAGCACTGTAGTCTGGATGAAACCCGAGTCTCTGGTGCTGTCGTCTTAAAAGTAATACATTCTTTTATATTTGGTTATAAAATATAACAGCCAGGAAAAGCGAGAGTTGGAGCAAACAAATTTCCTGAGGCACAATAGGTGTGTTTAATTGCAAAATGCAACTGGCATCTGTGGCCTGTCGGTTTTCTACAGAAATGGCCTGAAGCCCAATTTCCAGTTAGGCTGCAGTTGATGCTGTCAACTGTGCATTTGTGACACATATTTCATGCTAAATTTCTAGCAGAACACAAATTTCAATTCTCAAAAATCTC
Organism: Leucoraja erinaceus; assembly: GCF_028641065.1. NCBI lineage: Eukaryota > Metazoa > Chordata > Chondrichthyes > Rajiformes > Rajidae > Leucoraja > Leucoraja erinaceus. The sequence continues at coordinate 43,264,824 of NC_073390.1, forward strand.
AGGATAAACAACAGGGCCTGAAAACAGTCACTTCTGTCACCAAGGCCCTGGGAAAGTTGATAGTAAATTTCCATTCTTTTAATTGCACAATCAATAACAAATCATTCCAATGTATATTAACACTCTGATGTTGTATAATTTCCAGCAAAATAGTAATAAAACTAAATGGAAACACAATAGTACATTTAATCCTAACTCTTCAAAACAACATACAAAGATTGTTTCGCTGATTCTTGGGACTGGATATAGCTGCCAAGATTGGCATTTATTTCTCATTCCATTTACTCTCATTGGCTCCTTCTTAAAATGCAGCTGTGAAGGTAGTGATGATCACAATTTTTAGGATTTTAATGACACCAATTAGCAAAGATTAAATTGTGAAGAAATTTAAGGAAACAAATTACTTCACATTGACATTTGGCATACGATCATGATGGACTTGCTGTATTAATGCTAGATTTCAAGCCGTCTCGTGCAATCACATTTGGAACTGCAATCACGTAGCAACAAAACACAGGCTCACTCATCTGACATGTGGGGCCAAACAACAGTTGGAGGGAATATGTCAAGCAAGCTCCACTCCAGTTAGCATCTATCTATATATAATTAAAATTCTGATCTTGTGCTCTTCCGGTTTTGCATTATTTTCTATTTTCTATTAACAGACCGTGAGTAAGGTGTTTTTCACCACCTTGTCACCATTCTCCTGTGCTACAAGGGCAACAAGTTTTGTCCTAATCGATGGTATATTTTTAAAGTTATTAAGGTTTAAAAATCTTTAAAACCACGCATGCGCAGATTGGTCACCTCTCCTGTTAGTCACCACCACCACGCAGATTGGTCTCCTCTCCTGTCATCCGCCGGAACAGCGATGCCCCTTCTTGCACCATCGCTGCACTGATTGGCCGGGTCCGCTGTCAGTCACAGGCACGCCCGCCTCGCCCAGCAAGGAGACTATAAAGGTGAAGGAGCGGAGTGAGCATCACTAACTCTCTGCCGGTTGGAGCTGTATCTGCCTCCGTGGTGCCGGGCGGGCGAGTGGCCGAGCCCACTTCACGGCCTCCGTGGTGCCCAGCCGTGGGCGGCGTCGACCGCTTCGTCCGACCCGGGCTTCTACCCGCGAGGTTCTACGCGGCGATCCAGGAGGCATCGAGACCGCAGCGGCGAGGCCTCGCGACGTTGAGACCTCGCAGCGATGGAGTCGAGGCGGCAGTGGGGCTTCGCCGCGGCGGTGAGGCCTCGCGACGATGGGCCATGGCTGCAGTGAGGCCTCGCGGCCATGGGGCCGTGGCTGCGGTGAGGTCTCGCTGCGGTGGGGTCGAGGCAGCAGTGGGGCCTCGGGGCGGTGGCTGGGCCTTGCCAAATTTCAAAATCCGCGGAGAAATCTATCTCTTCCTCTTTTTTCATTTTTTTCCTGTGTCATGTCTGGTGGGGGAGGAGGGGGAATAGAGGGAGAGGAGGAGGGAGTGGGGGAGGTAGGGAATGGGGAATAGACGGAGAGGAGGAGGGAGTGGGGGAGGTGAAGAGGGATGGTAGGGGGGGGTAGGGGAGTGAGGAGTGGGGGAGGTGGGGGATAGAGGGATAGGAGGGGAGTAGGGAGGGAAGAGGAGTTATGGATGGAGGGAGGGAGTGACTGAGGGTAGAGGAAAGGAGAGGGAGGGAGAGGTGAGGGATGGATTGAGGGAGGGTAGGAGGAGTGGGGAAAGAAGAGGGAGAGTGAAGAGGAGGGGGAGGAAGTGCTGGGGATGTGGGGGAATGAGCTGCGCCTACGCAGTTTGGGCTAAGTGTGAGTAATGGAATATTGCGTTGGGGGAACGGGTTGAGTTGGGGGAACGGGTGAGTGGTGGAATATTGCGTTGGGGGAACCGACCAATGGGTCTGCACTTAGTCTAGTTCCCACTGAAATTAGCTGTGCTTCCACTTCAATGGGTGGTCCTAGTTCCACTACAAGTGGTTTTAGTTTTAGAGATACAACAAGGAAATAGTCCCTATGGCCTACCGATTCCACACTGACCATAGATCACCTGTTCACACTAGTTCTATGTTATCCTACTTTCTCATCCACTCGCCACACACTAGGGGCAATTTACAAAGACCAGTCAACCTACAAACCTCACTTCTTTGGGATGTGGGAGGAAACCGAAGCACCCGGTGGAAACCCATGTGGTCACAGGGAGAACAACTCCATACGGGCAGCACCGAGATCAGAGTTGAACCTGGATCTCTGGTGCTGTGAGACAGTAGTTCTCCCAGCTGCACCACTGTGCTACGCTAAGCTTGCATCATCCTAATATTCAAGCCGTAGACAACACAAAGCATGGACATTTCTGATTACTCTTTCTGACCTCCTGTTATTGGAATAATTCATATCTGGCCTCTGGTGATATTTTCACTCCTAGTGGGACGGCGAAAATATGCAATGGAGTGTGTGACATAGAAACATACATAGAAACATAGAAATTAGGTGCAGGAGTAGGCCATTCGGCCCTTCGAGCCTGCACCGCCATTCAATATGATCATGGCTGATCATCCAACTCAGTATCCCGTACCTGCCTTCTCTCCATACCCCCTGATCCCCTTAGCCACAAGGGCCACATCTAACTCCCTCTTAAATATAGCCAATGAACTGGCCTCAACTACCCTCTGTGGCAGAGAGTTCCAGAGATTCACCACTCTCTGTGTGAAAAAAGTTCTTCTCATCTCGGTTTTAAAGGATTTCCCCCTTATCCTTAAGCTGTGACCCCTTGTCCTGGACTTCCCCAACATCGGGAACAATCTTCCTGCATCTAGCCTGTCCAACCCCTTAAGAATTTTGTAAGTTTCTATAAGATCCCCTCTCAATCTTCTAAATTCTAGAGAGTATAAACCAAGTCTATCCAGTCTTTCTTCATAAGACAGTCCTGACATCCCAGGAATCAGTCTGGTGAACCGTCTCTGCACTCCCTCTATGGCAATAATGTCCTTCCTCAGATTTGGAGACAAAAAAAAAAAAAAAAAAAAAAAAAAAAAAAAAAAAAAAAAAAAAAAAAAAAAAAAACAGAACTGTACGCAATACTCCAGGTGTGGTTTCACCAAGACCCTGTACAACTGCAGTAGAACCTCACTGCTCCTATACTCAAATCCTTTTGCAATGAAAGCTAACATACCATTCGCTTTCTTTACTGCCTGCTGCACCTGCATGCCTACCTTCAATGACTGGTGTACCATGACACCCAGGTCTCGCTGCATCTTCCCCTTTCCCAATCGGCCACCATTTAGATAATAGTCTGCTTTCCCGTTTTTGCCACCAAAATGGATAACCTCACATTTATCCACATTATAGTCCATCTGCCAAACATTTGCCCACTCACCCAGCCTATCCAAGTCACCTTGCAGTCTCCTAGCATCCTCCTCACAGCTAACACTGCCCCCCAGCTTAGTGTCATCCGCAAACTTGGAGATATTGCCTTCAATTCCCTCATCCAGATCATTAATATATATTGTAAATAGCTGGGGTCCCAGTACTGAGCCTTGGGGTACCCCACTAGTCACTGCCTGCCATTGTCAAAAGGACCCGTTTACTCCTACTCTTTGCTTCCTGTTTGCCAGCCAGTTCTCTATCCACATCAATACTGAACCCCCAATGCCTTGTGCTTTAAGTTTGTATACTAATCTCTTATGTGGGACCTTGTCGAAAGCCTTCTGGAAGTCCAGATACACCACATCCACTGGTTCTCCTCTATCCACGCTACCCGTTACATCCTCGAAAAATTCTATAAGATTCGTCAGACATGATTTACCTTTCGTAAATCCATGCTGACTTTGTCCAATGATTTCACCACTTTCCAAATGTGCTGCTATCCCATCTTTAATAACTGACTCTAGCAGTTTCCCCACTACCGATGTTAGACTAACTGGTCTGTAATTCCCCATTTTCTCTCTCCCTCCCTTCTTAAAAAGTGGGGTTACGTTTGCTACCCGCCAATCTTCAGGAACTACTCCAGAATCTAAAGAGTTTTGAAAGATTATTACTAATGCATCCACTATTTCTGGAGCTACTTCCTTAAGTACTCTGGGATGCAGCCTATCTGGCCCTGGGGATTTATCGGCCTTTAATGCATTCAATTTACCCAACACCACTTCCCGGCTAACCTGGATTTCACTCAATTCCTCCAACTCCTTTGACCCGCGGTCCCCTGCTATTTCCGGCAAATTATTTATGTCTTCCTTAGTGCAGACGGAACCAAAGTAGTTATTCAATTGGTCCGCCATATCCTTGTTCCCCATGATCAACTCACCTGTTTCTGACTGCAAGGGACCTACATTTGTTTTAACTAATCTCTTTCTTTTCACATATCTATAAAACATTTTGCAGTCAGTTTTTATGTTCCCTGCCAGTTTTCTTTCATAATCTATTTTTCCTTTCCTAATTAAGCCCTTTGTCCTCCTCTGCTGGTCTTTGAATTTCTCCCAGTCCTCCGGTATGCTGCTTTTTCTGGCTAATTTGTACGCATCATCCTTCGCTTTGATACTATCCCTGATTTCCCTTGTTATCCATGGATGTACTAACTTCCCTGATTTATTCTTTTGCCAAACTGGGATGAACAATTTTTGTAGTTTACCCATGCAGTCTTTAAATGTCTTCCATTGCATATCCACCGTCAACCCTTTTAGAATTAATTGCCAGTCAATCTTGGCCAATTCACGTCTCATACTCTCAAAGTTATCTTTCTTTAAGTTCAGAACCATTGTTTCTGAATTAACAATGTCACTCTCCATCCTAATGAAGAACTCAACCATATTATGGTCACTCTTGCCCAAGGGGGCACGTACAACAAGATTGCTAACTAACCCTTCCTCATTACTCAATACCCAGTCTAAAATAGCCTGCTCTCTCGTTGGTTCCTCTACATGTTGATTTAGATAACTATCCCGCATACATTCCAAGAAATCCTCTTCCTCAGCACCCCTGCCAATTTGATTCACCCAATCTATATGTAGATTGAAGTCACCCATTATAACTGTTTTGCCTTTGTCGCATGCATTTCTAATTTCCTGTTTGATACCATCTCCAACTTCACTACTACTGTTAGGTGGCCTGTACACAACACCCACCAGCGTTTTCTGCCCCTTAATGTTTTGCAGCTCTACCCATACCGATTCCACATCCTCCAAACTAATGTCCTTCCTTTCCATTGCATTAATCCCCTCTCTAATCAGTAACGCTACCCCACCTCTGTTTCCTTTCTGTCTATCCCTCCTGAATATTGAATATCCCTGGATGTTCAGCTCCCAGCCTTGGTCACCCTGGAGCCATGTCTCCGTGATCCCAACTATATCATAGTCATTAATAGCTATCTGCACATTCAACTCATCCACATTATTACGAATGCTGCTAACCAAACATATAACCATTTTATAAATTATGGAATTGAAAATTAAAATAAACCATAAAGGAAAACTTTATTGGATGTGTTAAGAATTTCTTTTGAAAGGAAACATATATTGAAGTTGATTGTTTTAACACAGGTTTTATAAATAACAAGTGATGATGTAATTTTAGCCGATTTACATATTTCTTACATTTGTTGGCAAGCATGGTCCTTTCATGATTGACATGGAGTATTTTGAGAATGTTGATAAAACTTTCCAATCTTTAAAATCTCCAAGTCATATCTGCTTAACTGAGTCAAAATGTTGGGTTATATGAACTTGCGAAGAAGTGTTAATAATGTCAGATTCATTTGTGCGATACCTCGGTCAGCCGAAACATGATCCTAGTTTCCCGGAAAGAATTCCCAATATTAGACAATACGTATCGGCTTGGTTGATTAAAGCTGTCATTTTTTTTTCTCCTGGTTCGGTCAATATCTATCTACTCCCATGGCTCCTGTTTTAGTTTGAACCAGACTCAAGCCATAAACAATGCTTGCATTTCAATATTCAGTTTATCACTGAGCTCAGTCTTTTAAACACCTCTTCTCAGGCACAAGAAAATGTTATTTCTAGTTTTTCAGGTGCTTGGGCAGGGTGAGGGCACTTGGTCCAATGCTTTATTTTCTGATCACCACTTTGAAACATTGTCTTTTTCCCCACAGATGTAGCTTAGTCAGGTCTTTCCAGGGATTGTTTGCATTTTTCTCATATCTACAGTATTTTGCATTCAGATATCTAAGCTGGCCCAGCATCTTTCTTTTCTTCAAGTATTTGTCTAGTTTTTCCATAAAACCTGTAAGGGTCTCTGCCTTAACTATTACTTGTAATAAATCATACTGTGCTTCAAAAACTCAATGTGGAACAAAAGCTCTCCGAATCTTTGCGCTGCAGAATTAGTTTTTAGATTTAATGACATTGTGGCACAGGAAAGATGATGTTCCAATTCAGTGATTTATAATTTTAGTAATTAAATATTATAGTTTAATTAAATATATTAAATGTTTTAGTTCTTCCTTCTACAGTCAAAAAACACTCACGAATTTCCTAAGATCCATAATTTTCCAGAAGAAAATGTATGCCCTGATCTTTTTAAAACCTTTTAGAAACAGTATAATGGATAATCTAAAAAATGCACACAACATAATTTAATACCAAACAAGTGTTTTGTATCAACTGACCATCGTTTAATTCTCTAGAAATTTGTGCTTCTGTTTCGAAGAGCACAAAAAAAAGTGACCTTGTCATGGATCTAAGGTCACACTCTCCTGCTCTTGCAGTCCATATGCAATGAATGCTCCTCATCCAAATATCATGCTGTATTTCATTTCCATATTTTGGCTGACTTGTCACTGGGGATCAACAAGAATCACTGCCAATCTGATGGACAGGTGCTGCAAACCAGCTGCAGGTGACTGCCTCCAGGGGTGATCGAGAAGACCTTGTCAGTTCATGACTCTTCCACTGGAATCACATTAGCTTGGTCTGAATCCTATAATCCCATTCTAAGGGCCCGGATCATCAATTTATTTTTATTTGAAGCGTATTATATGTCATGCACCTGAATTTAGAATAAGATCACTTGGTCTTCTAAAATGTATCCATAAATGTTTGCTCGATGTAGAAATAGCTGTGTGATTTGCTGCCAATTTAGTTTGTTTCTGAATATCCAATGCACATTTAGATCATTGACAAAGACATGTAAAACATCTTCTCTTCAGTGAGGTAAAAAATGAGTGCAAGAAAGTTATATTTGTATTGAGTTTAAGGGATAAGAATAATTAACAAGTAACCTAATGAAATAATTCTGTACAGCTTTTGTTTCAAGAGACAAAGAATATTATTTGAATAACAAACAGTCCATATGATGGTTCCCAATGCACTGCTCAACAATGCAATTTTATGTCGTTAGTTAATGAAGCACATTGTGGAATATGTGCAAATGTAATTCCTTCAGTTGTCACGTACTGTTTGCTAATTACATCAGGGCCGCTCAAGAGGAAGAAATAAACTGTATATCTCAAATACATTTGTAGGATGGGTGGTTGAGGAAAATGCAGGATATAAAATGAAAAGCAAGCAAACAGTTCCAAAATAAATAAAATGAAAGGTGATCTCTGAGTCAAAATTGCTCAGTATTCATTCTCCATGGTAACTGTCGCGACAGTTGAAGCTTCCGGCATGAGGTGGTCAAACTCAGATAACCAATTACCAAAGTTTCTACTAAAAGATGCATTCAAGTATAAATGTTTAAGAACGAACTGCAGATGCTGGAAAAATTGAGGGTAGACAAAATTGCTGGAGAAACTCAGACTGAAGAAGGGTCTCGACTCGAAACGTCACCTATTCCTTCGCTCCATATATGCTGCCTCACCTGCTGAGTTTCTCCAGCATTTTTGTCTACATTCAAGTAGGAAGTAGGCATTAAAAAAAAACAATTGGATCAGTCCTGACAGTGAAGATGATGCCCATCATGGTATTTACAAGATAATGGATATAGCTTGCATTTTAATTTATTTCCTTCTCATTGGGTAAAATGTTTACCAAAATTCATAATTCCCATCCTAACCAAGAAATTGAATACATTTGTGAGACCCCCCCCCTCAAATTGCCACTAATAACTTTAAAACTCACAGGACTTTAAAATAATAAATAGCATGAAGCATTTTTTTCTTTTATCTGAATATTCTTCACAGTAAATCTGCTCATGAAAAGTTTGTATTAAACTTAAATCAGCGAATCACTATAAAAATACCTTTAATAATGACAAAAATCGTCAAAACTTGATTAATCCACTTGGTTAAGGCTTGGAAAGTCAAAGACTAAAATGCAAATCTAACATTGTTACTTTATTTCTGATGGTGACTTTTGAAATCTGCAGTTAATTAGCAAGAAAATGTAGTCTGCATGATTTTTATATTGAGGTGAATGTATACCAAACAGATGTGGGTGGAATACGTAGCTTATTTAATAATATTAATTGCAGCAAACTGAAACTAGATTGGTTTCCATGCCAAACTGAATCCCACACAGAATGCTTACTCTTTTCAAAGAGTATTTTGACAAATAGTCTACAAGAACAACTAGATGCATAATACTGTGGTCAGCATGGTGTTAAATTAATTGAAGTGAATCAAATCAACTAAATTGTAAGGGATGTTTTAACTGCATTCACCAGAATCTTCTCATTTCTCAAAGCACTCCAATGTTGTTCCTGTGAAGCAGGAAGCAAACTTGCCTCAAATTTGTGGCATGCTTCCTTGAAAATATTAGGTCCTAAAGGCAACTGCTGGCACCATCTTCAAAGAACTAAGGAGAATGAGAGTTCAACTCTGACCATTACAAAGAGATTATGGGCCCCTTTACTCGGTTCTCTCGCCCCTTTTCCTGATTACAATGCATTGCTGAATCCTCTCCTGGCAACCATCTTGATATCAAAGACCATTACTTTCATCCTTGGCATAGGGAAGTTCTTCAGAAACTATTTTTTTCTACAATAATATTGTTTAATCTAAATAAATTAAAAATTAATAATAAGTGTTAGCTGGTGCCAAAAGATGCAAATTTTTTTTTTTTTAAATGCAGTTTTTTACTAAATTTGCAGATGATTTCAAGGTAATTTCAAGGATCCTTAACATTTTGCTTTAGCCCACTTGCTCACTTGTTGCTTGTTGTCAGTTTTACATGTGCAACGGACTGAGAAGGAAGGGAGGACGTGCAGAAGGGAGACAAAACTGCCAGCATCATGCAGACAATTTAAATTGATAGTGATAATGAAAATCCACCGTTCTATCTTCTGGGAATTTTTTTTAACTTATCTCACTTTTTGCTGTGCGGAATATGTTACAATTGCTAGAAACAACGCTGACACTTCAAGATATTTTACATCCGGTTCTACTTAACAATTCTTTATATGCAGAAATACCAGTAATAATAGAGTGTTATGACAGGAATTTTCTAATGGTTTATTTTTTGGCAATGAAACTTAAAAAAAAATTGTCTATGGAGCTGCAAAGTCAATTAAATAATTAAACAATCATCCTTCTGATTTAATTGGATTTTCTGGGGTTGCGTTTGCCTCAGAGGACTCATGACTGATTATTCTCCTCATCTGTATACATTTATTTCACATGGACAACTTTAAATAATGTAATCATCCATAAAGATTCCAAAGCTTAACTATTGTAGTGCTTCAGGATCAAGATCGTCCAACATACTTGGGACGAGAGTTCTTTAAAACAAAAGAGCTAGTAATTAATACAGCAGAACTTATTTATTGCCTCTGGCTAAAGGAATTATTCAGTTCCTGCAACAAGGATGAAAAAGATACTTAATAGAAACCATTAGGCGTTTCTGTATAACAAGTACAGTATATTCTTCCCTTGGCTTCCCATTCTAATACTAATCTGGATCTATTTCTGATTCCCTGGTGCTGGTTGTTGCTTTTAGTTTCTACATAATGCATGGTCTTTTGAGATGAGTCTTTCTAATCTTCCTGCATAATAGGATGTAGTGTACATTAATTTTATGAATGGACATTTGTTCCTTTTCAGGATATAGAATCTCATCCAAATACCTGTCTTATTCTGTAGGATTTTACAAGGAACTGCATTGGACTGAATGTATATCCTGCAGTGTTTTTCCTGCCTGAGTGACCCTGTTTGATTAGTCTCATTTCCAACTCTCCCTTCAGCTATTTACCAATGTACTGCAATCATAGTTAAATCAAGCGACTGGACCATATTTAATATTCTTTCACATCTCCTAGTTTGTATTTCACAATAGTTAAAATAAAGTCACTGCAACTCATATATGAAATAGATCTGACAGCTATTTCGCAATAGTGCATTGATCATAAATTTAAATAAAATCATTTTATTTTAATCATCGCCCCTCCAACAATCATACTTATGGAACAATTTTCAGATCAACCTCAATTATTTTATATTTGTTCCACAATAATGGTCCATCCATAAGCTAGGGCACAATTCACCTCTATTCGATTGCAGACATTCAACGTATTCTATTGTACTGTGCAGAAAAAAACTGCAGATGCTGTTTTAAATCGTAGGTAGACACAAAATGCTGGAGTAACTCAGCAGGGCAGGCAGCATCTCTGGAGAGAAGGAATGGGTCAAGACCCTTCTTCAGACTGACTGACTTCAGACTAGTAAATAGCTAAAGGGAGAGTTGGAAATTAGACTAATCAAACAGGATCACTCAGGCGGGAAAAACACTGCAGGATATACATTCAGTCCCGTGCAGTCTGAAGAAGGGTCTTACCCGAAATGTCACCCATTCCTTCTATGGAACTGTGCTCTATAATGTTTGGGAATGGGGTTGATAGTTGGGATGTAATGTTAAAATTGTACAAGGCATTGGTGAGGCCAATTCTGGACTATGCCATACAATTTTGGTCGCCAAATTATAGGAAAGATGTCAACAAAATAGAGAGAGTACAGAGGAGATTTACTACAATGTTGCCTGGGTTTCAGCAACTAAGTTACAGAGAAAGGTTGAATAAGTTAGGTCTTTTTTCTTTGGAGCGCAGAAGGTTTTGGGGGGACTTGATAGAGGTCTTTAAAATGATAGACAGAGTTGACGTGGATAAGCTTTTTCCATTGAGAGTAGGGAAGATTCAAACCAGAGGACATGATTTGAGAATTAAGGGACAGAAGTTTAGGGGTAACATGAGGGGGAACTTCTTTACTCAGAGAGTGGTAGCTGTGTGGAATGAGCTGCCAGTGGAAGTGGTGGAGGCAGGTTCGATTTTATCATTTAAAAATAAATTGGATAGGTACATGGATGGGAAAGAAATGGAGGGTTATGGTCTGAGTGCAGGTAGATGGGATTAGGGGAGAATAAGTGTTCGGCATGGACTGGAAGGGCCGAGATGGCCTGTTTCCGTGCTGTAATTGTTATATGGTTATATATGGTTATATGATCGGGAAAGAGTGTTCAGCCATGATTGAATGGAGGAGTAGATTTGGTGGTCCGAATTGTCTAAATCTGTTCCTAGAACCCATGAATGCTGTTAACTATATTCTGCATTCTGTATCTTCACCTTTGCTCTGTCTATGGTACTTGAGTTTAACTTGATCGTATTTATGTATAAAGGTCCACCAACGATTTTCTAGCAACTGGTGTACCGGCATCTCCTTTAAACTGGACAAAATGACGAGGGCGCACTTGAAATCTTCCCCGAAGTACCCCCGAAAAAGTGGCGCCTCGGCCAGGTGAGACGGCCAATCTCGACCTCATTGGCACTTCCACGGCGATCTGTTCCCATTACGGGCTTCCATCGTCAACTTTGCTGCCGGTATCTCAGCACCCTGAAGCTGTGACCTCTCATGGTCCATGAAAATAGATAATCCTGCAAGGCTCTGTGACGACAGGTGCCAGAAAATCGGTGGTGGACCCGTAGCATTATCTGATCTAATTTGATAGCATGCAACACAAAGTTTTTCACTGTACCTGTACATGTGATAATAATAAATCTAAACTCAAGCTTAAAATCAATTAGTATATTCCATGTCTGTACAGATTAAACTATTATTTTTTGATTTGTACATATTTGCAAAATATCAATACATGAATACTTGCTGCTTAATTTTTTTCCCCACAGTAGGAGCACTGAATAACCCATATCTGACAGTCTTACCAACAATATTTCAATGCCATTATAATCAATTTTCCAAGCCAATTATTTTATCTTAACAAAACAAATCCAAATGCATGAACAGGGGCTAAATTAAACAAATCATAAATGGATTTGATTTGCATTTTTAAATGATCTAATCTGTATTAAAGGTCAAGGACAATTTGAGTAGAGGAACAAGTGGCATAATATATTCTGTAAGACCTTCCTTTAAAGTAATGCTAATCATGTACTCAGTAATATTTTGGACCTTCATTGTCCGTGGACTGGTTTGTGCAGAACATAGACAAATAGCAACAGAAATCCAACCTCAATCTGTACAAAAATAGGACAGTATCACACAAAAATGTGCATCAGCAGCATCACTGATTAATGTGACTGTTCCCATTTTGAGCTCATATTAATCTAATCTGTTCAAAATCTTGGCCAGGTTCTATCACTGTCATCGACCTCTTTGCAGCATATCAGTAAAACGGCATTCCAGTCATGGAGATATGGTGATAAATTCTGATAAGGAACATCTGAAATACCACTTTATTTCCACTGATGTGAAGTAAACAAATTACCAGCAGGACATGTTATGAAAGCCAAGAGTAAACAAGTTAAGGCTCAGGCCAAATATTTCTTCTTAGATAAAGATCGTATCAATGCTACTCAATTACTTGCAGTGTGAAGAAACACGCAAGCCACAAGTTGAGATGATATAATGATATCGTTTTTCTAAATTACATTAAGACTCAGAACTTATTTCATGTTGGAGGATGAAAACGACAGTGGCCTGAATGGGTCTCTCAAGAGGATCAGTTGAATCTGTCCGAGGGATCACAGTCTCTTAATTATATTTCAATTTTGTTCCCTCTTCCCCTACACTTTAAAAAAAATATTTTGGGGGTCTAAAAGGTTATCTCAAATGCTCAGATGGCTCCAGAGTTGAAGGGCAAGGGCCCTGGGCAAAGTAATGTAAACGTGTTTGAGACAGAACAAATGATCTGGACGAGGGAATTGCATGCAACATCTCCAAGTTTGCGGATGACACTAAGCTGGGGGGCAGTGTTAGCTGTGAGGAGGATGCTAGGAGGCTGCAAGGTGACTTGGTTGGGTGAGTGGGCAAATGCATGGCAGATGCAGTATAATGTGGATAAATGTGAGGTTATCCACTTTGGTGGCAAAAACAGAAAAGTAGACTATTATCTGAATGGTGGCAGATTAGGAAAAGGGGAGATGCGACGAGGCCTGGATGTCATGGTACACCAGTCATTGAAAGTAGGCATGCAAGTGCAGCAGGCAGTGAAGAAAGCGAATGGTATGTTAGCATTCATAGCAAGAGGATTTGAGTATAGGAGCAGGGAGGTTCTACTGCAGTTGTACAGGGTCTTGGTGAGACCACACCTGGAGTATTGCTTACAGTTTTGGTCTCCTAATCTGAGGAAAGACATTCTTGCCATAGAGGGAGTGCAGAGAAGGTTCACCAGACTGATTCCTAGGATGTCAGGACTTTCATATGAAGAATGACTGGATAGGCTCGGCTTGTGCTCACTAGAATTTAGAAGATTGAGGGGGGATCTTATAGAAACGTCCAAAGTTCTTAAGGCGTTGGACAGGCTAGATGCAGGAAGATTGTTCCCGATGTTGGGGAAGTCCAGAACAAGGGGTCACAGTTTAAGGATAAGTGGGTAGTCTTTTTGGACCGAGGTGAGAAAAACATTTTTCACACAGAGTGGTGAATCTGTGGCATTCTCTGCCACAGAAAGTAGTTGAGGCCAGTTCATTTGTTATATTTAAAAGGGAGTTAGATGTGGCCCTTGTGGCAAAAGGGATCAGGGGGTATGGAGAGAAGGCAGGTACAGGATACTGAGTTGGATGATCAGCCATGATCATATTGAATGGCGGTGCAGGCTCAAAGGGCTGAATGGCCTACTCCTGCACCTATTTTCTATGTAACAAGCGCCACTGATCAAATACTCTGAGAATCTTAAGACTCATGAAACAGACCTGATTCCAGCTTTGTCACCTGTCAAAATTGTTTAGTGATTCTGGATGTTTCCATTGGCAGCATAGTGATACCGCAAATAGTCAGGTTTATTACTTAATTATTAATTTCAACTCTGTATTTTCAGGGATAATGCAGTGGATCTTTGCAAACACATTTATTACATTTATAGATCATGCAGTACATTTCAGAAGCATTTATGCTGACACTTAAATAAGCACGGCATAGAAGGTTAGGTTCCTAATATGATATGGAATGAGTGTAGAAGGGAAAACATGGTATTTACTGCATGGTGGGTTTAAGGGCTAATTTCTTTGCTGTACAACTCCATGATCCAATGCCACTTTCGATTATATTTTAATCCTTCTGCTAATGGTGCTGCAATTGAATATTCCTTCTGCCAAAATACAGCAAGGTGTAATATTGACTATAAATTATAACAATAACAAATTCAAAGTTATTAATACAAATCTGCAATGCCTAATTATAATCAAAACCCACAAGCAGAAACATGTGCACTCTTGGCTTGGCCATCTATTTTATAAACTGTTTTACTGTTCTCAAAATTAGATTTGAAGCTTAAATACAAAATTAGTTGGAATTTCTATGTGAAAATTGTACCAGGATCCACTGTGATGTGACATACCTCTGCCCAGAGCCCACTGAATGCTTAGTCATTAAATCTGTCAGCACATTATGGACATTTGATGTCACTGTTGCAACATTTAAACACACAAATACAAGGGCCTTGACTCGAAGATGTCTTAACGAAGATAGAAGTTCTGCTTGTGTATATATTAAAGGGGTTTCCTTACTTGAATCAGCGTAAAGATGTCTACTGCCGAAGATAAACATTTTGCAACAGGCCGTATAACTCCAATTTTTAATGAAGTACCTCAGCTTTATGCTTCCTTTGTGTGTGTGTTAGAGGTGGAGTGGGTGTGAGGGGAAGGTGGGGAATGGGCATTTTGCTGATTTCCCAGGTGCTCACTGCAATCCCATTATTTCACCGTGGCCATCCAAGATACAAGGGGCCATCTCCCATCTCTGGCCTGGGAAAAGCTCATCAAATATGTCCCACCACATGAAACAAGTTCATATTGGAGACAGCTGTCCAAGAGCTTTTGGCATCGTAAGAAAATGCATTTTAAGTTTGTTCTTCTTCTTGTCTTCTTGCGTATGGCGTGCACAGCCTAAAGTTGCAGATCAAGGGTAGATATCCATATCAGGACAGTATCCGTTATTGGGTGGATGGCTTTGATACCACCAGGGAAAAGCCTCAGTGGGCAGTCATTCACGATGTGTGGGGTGGTCTGGTCTGGATGTCCGCAGTCGCAAGCAGAGCTGTCTGTCATCCCCCACTTATGCAGGTGATGGGCTGTTCTTGCATGGAGGGTGCGGATTCTGTTCAGGGTGAGCCATTGCTTGCGATGGAGGTCAAAACCTGGTGGTTGCACTGTGGGGGGTCTGTGATGACGTCTCCATTGTTGGTGTTGGCATCTTTCCAGGCTTTGCACCACTCAGAATTGGATCAAAGTCTTCCAGAAAATTAACGCAAGACCAGAAGGGTTTGCCGGACTTCAGGCGCATGTTGGGCAGATGGTTCAAGTCAGCATGGATGGGAAGGTCAGGGTTAGCCTCGATGGTGCACCAATCTTTCAATATCCTCTCCCTTCTACATATGCTGGGAGGGGCGATATGAGAGAGGACAGGGAGCCACTGCAAAGGTGTTGACTTAAGTGTCCCTGTGATGACCCGCATTGCAGAGTTAAGGACAGTGTCAACTCGTTTGGTGTGGCAGCTATTAGCCCAAGCTGTTGAGCAAAGCTCGGCTGTTGAGTAGACTAGGGCTAAGCGTGCGGAGGGTGTGTGCATTGGATCCCCAGTTGTTGCCTGTAAGTTTCATGATGATGTTGGCCCCTGCTTTCAGTTTATCAGCCACCCTCTTCAGGTGTTCACAATAGGTGAGGGTGCGATCCAGGGTGACTCCGAGGCACTTGGGGAATTCTTCATTCCTCACCAGCTTACCACAAAAGGACGCTCGGAGCTTTGCATTGGCGAGCCGATTGCTGAGGTGAAAGGCAGTGGCAGTTGTCTTAGATGGGTTAGGGCGAAGTCGCCAGAAGGTGAATTACTCCTCCATCCCCCTTCAAGTTTTGGGTTAGCACTCTGCTGATATCCTCAAGGGCAGCTCCCTGCTAGGTAAGGGCGAGGTCATCTGCATATGCAAACTTCCTGGACGAGGTTGTTGGCATGTCACTCACATAAATGTTGAAGAGTAGGGGAACTAGGACAGAGCCCTGGGGAGACCATCATTCAGGGTCCTGACAGAGCTGGTCTGGTTCCCAAGCAAGACCCTAAATCTACGGTTGCTGAGGATGGATGAGAGGGCACGCATGGTGGTTTGGCAGTTTAAGATTCTGGAAGCTTCCGGCAACAGACCATGTCTCCATACTGTGTCATAAGCTGATGACAGATCGATGAGAGCAACACCAGTTTTCAGGGCACGTTGGAAGTCAGCCTCTACATTGGTAGTGAGGGCAAGGACTTGATCTGTGCAGCTTCTACCAGGTCTAAAGCCAGCTTGCTCTTTGGGCAGAACAGGTTCTACCAATGGAGAAATCCTGGCAAGCAGGAAGCAGCTCAAACAGTTTGTAGGATGTGCACAAGAGGGAGATGGGTCTTCCCAGGGCCAAAACACCCGCAACATCGGGAAATCTCCATGCATCTACCAGCTAAATGTAGAAGGAATGACCAGGGCAAAGAATAAATACATCTCAAGATCTGCTAAGGACTTTAATGCTGATGTCCTCCTTCCATAAGAGGTACACATCGCTGATACCTCATGTGCTTGCACGCTCTGTATCTATGGCTTCAAGCTTATTGCTGCTGTATGCCACGAAAATACGGCATTGCTACGTACTTGAGTTATGACCTACAAGATTTCTGTGTTCTTGAGGAATCTTGCTCCATTGATATCTTCATTGCTACTGTGACGATTGGGGATATCCCTGTCACAAATGTATAAAAACCCCCTAGAGTCACGTGGCCTGCCTCCATGCTACCCACTTTCCACCACCCAGAAGTACAAGCAGGGGACTTTAACAGTCGTCACTCATCCTGGGGCTACTCAACCAATGGTGAGAATGGGGAATTACTGGATATGTGGGCATCCAACAATGATCGCTACCTCCTCCATGATGCCAAGCAACCAGGCACATTCCACTCGAGCAGATGGAGGAGAGGCTACCACCCAGACCTCTGCTTCACATCGAAAACCGATGTTGGCCACCCCCTCCATGTGTCATGTAAGATTCTTTCGCACTTCCTTCACAGTCAACATAGACCTGCTCTGATCCACATCGGTGAACAGATCCCTGTGATCTCGTCCAAGCCTCTCCCACACTGGAACTTCAAGAAAGCAGATTGGGCAGGTTTCACACAAGAAGTTGAGGAAAAGATCATACGTCTTAAACCTGTCCCCAAAAACTACAAGTCCTTCTGCACGATCCTGAAGGCTGCAACAAGGAAGTACATCCCGAGAGGCTTCCGCAAAAATTTTACTCCTTGCTGGCTCCCTGAATCAGAAGACCTCTTGAAGCAGTATGAGGTCACAGGCGACCCAGACACAGCCACGGAATGGCTAGATTCCCTGGATGCAGCAAGACGTCAGCACTGGCAAGAGACTGTAGATGACTTGAAGTTTACACACTTTACACACTCCAGCAGGAAGGCTTGGACTCTCCTTCTTCATCGTGGTGTTGTACCAGGCAGGAGCAGCTGAACCAGAGGTGTCAGCAAATGCTGTAGCCTCTCGCCTGCTGGCAAACCCAAAGGTAGGAACTCGACAAGAAGTGAGACAAAGCCTGACAAAGTCCATCTCTTCTTTACCATCCTCAAGCCACCTTTCTAATCCATACACTCCAGTTGATGTAGACAAAGGCCTGCATTCTACTAAAGCTGGGAAAGCAGCAGGAGTCGATGGGATCTACCCGGAATTTCTGAAGAACCTTGGCCTCCATGGACGCAACTGGCTGGCTGCTTTTTTCACTCATGTCCATTGTAGTGGAATTATCCCTAAGGCCTAGAGAGGAGTCTAAAGTAATCGCCATCCTCAAGCCTGGGAAACCTGCTGACGATACAGCTGATTAAGTTTGTTATTCGCATGTGATATTTTGAAGACCCAGGATTCATGATGCGTGCATGCATACCTTACATGCATGCATATTGGAAATTTATTTCACCCATCTGCAAAAGAAACTGCACAACATTCTCCACGGTGCTGTTATATAACCCATTTCCATGCACTACATCATTTACATAGAAACATAGAAAATAGGTGCAGGAGGAGGACATTTGGCCCTTCGAGCCTGCACCGCCATTCAATGTGATCATGGCTGATCGTCGCCTATCAATAACCCGTGCCTGCCTTCTCCCCATATCCCTTGATTCCACCAACTCCTAGAGCTCTATCTAACTCTCTCTTAAATCCACCCAGTAATTTGGCCTCTACTACCCTCTGTGGCAGGAAATTCCACAAATTCACAACTCTCTGGGTGCAAAAGTTATTTCTTGGTCATGTTTTTAAAAAAATTGACAGGTTATAAGAAATAATAAAATTGTACTGCGTTATTGCAAACTATATGCCTTTTGCAGGGCTTTAAAGTGATCACCACTGAAGATCCAAGAGGGTAATAACGAGGGTAACATTCTACTTCATAACCTCACGGTCTTGGCATCTGAGGCATCCACAGCATTTGTGTACTTGCTATAAACATAATGGGCCAGAATTTTCAGATCAAAAATGGCAAGGCTATTGGCACTCGTTGTTATTTAAGCATAAGTGTGTTATTAAATATGAATGTACAAATGTTGTCTTTGGAGTTGTGAAATGCTGTTTGTTAGCTTCATCATTGACAGCCACTCAACCTCCCGTTTTGCCAAATGTTTGGTGTAGATAGAAAATAAAACATGTCACAGATGTTTAGGATGAGTAAACTACCAATCAACCAATCTCGCTCACCCTGGTTATAGGCTGTTATTATGACAACTTTTATAGGCAGTTTATTATTATTACAACTTTAAAAATATATATATTTTAAGAAGATCTTGATTGCCAAAAATGTAATGTAAATTATTTTATTACTTCCTTTATTTTTTTTCTCTTAATCCAATCTATTTTTTCTCTGTTCATTATCTGTTCAAAACCTATTCAAAACTGAATCCAAACAAGCCAAAACTAAATGTTACGGGAATGGGAATGGAGTTAAAAAAAAGTGCTTCAAATCCAGACAACCAAATCAACATCTAGAAATACACTTTGATTCAAAAGCAACCATATCAGTATCAAAAACAAATACAGTCCTTGCAACCTGCATTAATTTGCCCTCAAGGATCAGTATTTAAAAATTAAATCTCTTACTTTAAATATTGACATTTCTGTGCCTCTGAGAAGATTAATAGCTGTAAGAATTCACAACATAATGATTACCTATTTGATGCACTGAGATTGCCATCAACATAAGAATCTCCTTGACTATTATTTTGCCATTGTTAGTTTGTAAGAATAGAAAAACAACAAAGTTATTAAGTAATAATACTGCAAAAAGTCTGAAAAGTTCAACTGTGATATAGTGATCTTCCAGTTGCATTTTACATTTGATTCTTTCCTCATTTAAAATTCCAGTGAGACATAAAATGAACTCTCTGAACTATCGCCAGAGCTCCACATACTTGCTGTAATGGGGGCAACCAGAGCTATGCACAATACTTTAAATGCAAGCATAAACTGGTAGATCTGCTGCCTTATAGCACCAGAGACCCAAGATATGAGTTTCAATGCTGACTTGGACGGTGTCCGCATATGAATTTGCACGTTCTCCCTGTGACCGCACGGGTTTCCTACATTTCCTCTTTCATCCCAAAGTCATGTAAGTTTGTCAGTTAATTGGCCTCCGTAAAACTCCCCGAAGTGTGTCGGGGGTGGATGAGAAAGTGGGACAACATAGAACTAGTGTGAACAGGTGATGGATGGTCAACGAGGACTCAGTGGGTCGAAGGGCCTGTTTTCATGCTGTATCTCTGAACTAAAACAGATTTTTCCCTCAGATAAATGTTTCAAAATGCATATGAAAGTAATTCAGTATAATTTAGATTTATAAAGCAGTGTAATTAAACTAATTAAATATGAAATGCATTTTGTGATGAGGGCTATACATTGGTTGAATTAATTTTGTAATGAGGCTGAGATCTAATTTCATGTTTTGCAGAAAAATTACATTCTGAACAAAAACATTGATTCCAAATCAGATGAAAAGGAAAGTATAACTTTTTAAATACAATTTTCCATTATTTAAAGTCTGTGCATCAAAATTGCACGCCTTAGGAACCATCTTGCGGGTAGCCAGACCGGGTGCTGAGAAACTCCCAGGAAAGCTAACTATATTGTGTATGAGATCAAAGTGCATGATCAAAAAGATGCTCAAACAGTATTGTCCAGAAATGGACTACAGACATGTTTGGCTTTTGATCAAATTATTTCCTTTTAGGATGGTTTCTGACCATTAAATTGAGCATAAAAAGGTATATTTTCTTCTAATAAATTCAAGGACCTCCTCCACCTTTCTCATCTCAAAACAATGATAAAAATAATAAAAAACAGTGGAAAACATGTCGTGTTGCAGTCGTTTTAACAATGAGGTCTAACTCCAGACATTAAAGGGTGAGGGTCATGCATAGTAGCTTGCAACAGGTAGTTTTATTTTTAGTTTACTTTATTGTCACGTGTACCGAGGTGCAATGAAAAGCTTTTGTTGCGTGCTAACTAGTCAGCGGAAGGACAATCTATGATTACAATTAAGCCATTCATAGTTGAAAGATACACGGTAAAGGGAATAATATGCATAACATTTAAGGTCATAAGGTCATAGGTGATGGGAGCAGAATTAGGCCATTCGGCCCATCAAGTCTACTCCGCCATTCAATCATGGCTGATCTATCTCTTCCTCCTCACCCCATTCTCCTGCCATCTCCCCATAACCCTTGACACCTGTACTAATCAAGAATCTATCTATCTCTGCCTTAAAAATATCAATTGGCTTGGCCTCTATAGCCTTCTGTGGCAAAGATGTTCACAGATTCACCACCCTCTGACTAAAGAAATACCTCCTCATCTCCTTCCTAAAGGAACATCCTTTAATTCTGATGCTATGTCCTAGACTCTCCCACTAGTGGAGACATCCTCTCCACATCCACTCTCTCCAAGCCTTTCACTGTTCGATAAGTTTCAATGAGGTGTCCCCTCATCCTTCTAAACTCTATTGATTACAGGCCCAGTGCTCTCATCATTTGTGAACGTTTAGTGCAAAGTAAAGTCCGATCAAAGATAGTCCGAGGGTCTCCAATGAGGCAGATTGTAATTCAGGTAGGGAGTAACTTGTGCAGGATAAATCAAGCAGGCTAGTAGATTTGCCTTCGAAGATCATGACATATAATAGCTGGATGTTATATAGCCACATGGACTTGAAAAACTGCGACTGAACTAATCAATACGATATTGAAGCAAACCTAAGCGTCTGTTTCAGTATCATATTGATTAAAGAAGTGAATAATGATTAGAAGGACCTAAATGCTCTGCAAAGCAAGATAAGAAGGTCGAGATAGGTGTTCATTGTACACTGATTTCAGCATTCTACTCATTCAGCTGCCCTTAAATATAAACTAGAGCTATTTGGTTAATGGTTTATTTCATTTTGCATCACACTTCTTGAAATACTTGGATGATTTCTATATTGATGGCTTTGTGGCAATGCAGACTCAACGCTTGCCATTGAAATTCATTGTAGACTGAAGTAAAATGATGTGCCTCACGTTAGAACCCTTGTATAGCTTTTGGCTGCCAACTTCCGGATGCTTGTTTTGTAGAGTTTGCAAGATACTGCTACCATTCTAGCTGACTTTCTGACCCAGAATGTTGTGGCCAATAGTGGGATCCCGTTGGAGGTGGCAAAAATGTTGGAGGGTTATATGCTGTATGGGACGGCTGATGGGGTGGAAGGTGAGGACAAGGGGGACTTGTTACGAATGGGGGGAGGGGGAGTAAGAGCTGCGAGATGTCGATGAGAGCCTCATCTATAATGGAAGAGGGGAACCCCTGTTTCCTAAAGAATGAGGACGTCTCCTGCCATCTCCATGTGAGGTTATCCATTTTGGTGGCAAAAACGGGAAAGCAGACTATTATCTAAATGGTGGCCGATTGGGAAAGGGGGAGATGCAGCGAGACCTGGGTGTCATGGTACACCAGTCATTGAAGGTAGGCATGTGCAGCAGGCAGTAAAGAAAGCGAGTGGTATGTTAGCTTTCATTGCAAAAGGATTTGAGTATAGGAGCAGGGAGGTTCTACTGCAGTTGTACAGGGTCTTGGTGAGACCACACCTGGAGTATTGTGTACAGTTTTGGTCTCCAAATCTGAGGAAGGACATTATTGCCATAGAGGGAGTGCAGAGACGGTTCACCAGACTGATTCCTGGGATGTCAGGACTGTCTTATGAAGAAAGACTGGATAGACTTGGTTTATACTCTCTAAAATTTAGGAGATTGAGAGGGGATCTTATAGAAACTTACAAAATTCTTAAGGGGTTGGACAGGCTAGATGCAGGAAGATTGTTCCCGATGTTAGGGAAGTCCAGGACAAGGGGTCACAGCTTAAGGATAAAGGGGAAATCCTTTAAAACCGAGATGAGAAGAACTTTTTTCACACAGAGAGTGGTGAATCTCTGGAACTCTCTGCCACAGAGGGTAGTTGAGGCCAGTTTATTGGCTATATTTAAGAGGGAGTTAGATGTGGCCCTTGTGGCTAAGGGGATCAGGGGGTATGGAGAGAAGGCAGGTACGGGATACTGAGTTGGATGATCAGCCATGATCATATTGAATGGCGATGCAGGCTCGAAGGGCCGAATGGCCTACTCCTGCACCTAATTTCTATGTTTCTATGTTTCTATGTCTCCGATGCCCTGGTATGTTGTGGGCCTGGTGAGAGAAGACGTTACATCTTTGGTATTCAAGTGGGGTTGGACGATCAACCCATGCAATCTTCAGCAAAAGATGTGCTTCTTTCAACTCAATCCACCCATAGAGCCAATAATGAAAATAGTGTCTTCAACATGGTGACAGTAAAATTTG
This sequence comes from Leucoraja erinaceus, assembly GCF_028641065.1. Classification (NCBI taxonomy): domain Eukaryota; kingdom Metazoa; phylum Chordata; class Chondrichthyes; order Rajiformes; family Rajidae; genus Leucoraja; species Leucoraja erinaceus. The sequence continues at coordinate 43,288,064 of NC_073390.1, forward strand.
GAAGTATGCAGCTGTAGAACCAGAGTTAATGTTGTACTCTGCTGTGAGATCCTTGCTTCATCATCCACAAAAGTGACCAGCTTCTCCAGAATGCACCCACAGAACGCTGACACCATCTGAGATGATGGAAGGGTATATCTCCGCACAATCATTTTGCTAAACCTCGTTGGTTGACCTTTTAACACCATATGTATCTGCATGCTTAAGGCTAGCTTCATACTTTTCATGATTCAGCGTATGAGTTCCAGTGTCCTCCTCAGCAGCGCTGGACGAGGAACTCTTCATCCGTAGAGCACCCTTCTGGAATGTATCCACCGCCACTTCAGGTATTGATGGTTTCAGCACCCACAACTTACTACAGCTCACCACCTATCCAGAGAAAAGTACCAATGTCCTAGAAGGGATGGAATGAGTGACGACAATGCCTTCATGGAAAACTGTCTGCGTCAAAGTACATTGTTTTGCAGGTTCTCAAAGGGAAAAGAGAAAAGATTTGTGGTAACAGAAAGAAGGGAGGTAACTGAAATTCTTAAAAGAACTTTAAGGTATGTAGTTTGCTTCATGTTGTTTCAGTAGAAGGGCAAACCTCTAGGGGCGCTGCACTGGCAGCAGCCTCTGCCTTCAGCCTGTCTGTTACTTCTGTCTTTTTTATTATTTTTAGTTAGTCTAAAGTGTTGTGTTGGGGGGAACTTTAACTTTTCTATGTGGGGGAGGGGGGCAGGGTAAGGGGGAAACCGTTTCTCAGCCTCTTCCTGGCGGGGACGCGACTATTTCTCCGAGTCGTGTCCTCGCCCCCCCACCTCGCGGCCTACCAGCTGGATCGGAGCGGCCTTTCCTGCCGGGGACTGGGAACCGGACCAGGGCTGCTACAGCGACGGCGCAGCGCTGGAGTCACCGCGGAGCGGGCGATGCCTACCTGGGTCGCCGTTTGGAGCTCCGGAGCGTTGGGCCGTTGCTCCAACATCGTGGAGCTCTGGTGCGGAGAGCTTCCAACGCGGGCGGCGCTGAACGGCATCGTGGAGTCCTGGGGCGCCTTGCAGAGGGTCTCCAGCAGCAGTCTCCACCCGGCGCGGCCTGCGGACTTTGGAAGCCGCCGACTCCGGTAGGAGGGGGCCGACTCTGTGTCCACGCCGCTGAGGACGTCCCGCAGCCCCGACGTCGGACTTTTAACACCCCGGCGTGCGGTCCTGAACATCGGGCCGCCCGTAGCGGCAACTGCGGAGGGCTTGGGGAGGCCCTGACCACGGGGAATAGTGGAGGAAGAAGACTGACTTTGGTGCCTTCCCACACAGTGGGGAACTTTGATTCTGCTGTGTGGGGATGTTTTATGTCAAACCCTATAGTGTGTTGTGTCCTGTTGATTTTTATTGTATGGCTGTATGGAAATTCATTTCACTGTGCCATCAGGCACACGTGACAATTAAATCTATCTTGTATCTTGTATCTCTTGTAAGAAACAATGTACAAACATGTTTAAACTGTTAACTCCAGCTGGGTCTCTGTTCAATAGCGAGTCAAGTTCTGCTTGAATGAGAATGATGTTGTTGGTGATTCCACCTGAGTGTTCCTCCTCAGCTGAAATTATCTGTTACCCTGATCGAAAGGGAGATATGTGTAGGAAAGAACTGCAGATGCTGGGTTAAATCAAAGGTATAAACAAAATGCTGGAGTAACTCAGCGGGACAGGCAGCATCTGTGGAGAGAAGGAATGGGTGATGTTTCGGGTCGAGATCGTTCTTCAGACATATTCAGACATAAAGGGAGATATATTGTGTTCTATTTGTTTTCAAGGTTATCAACATTTAAGTGGAAATGTTTACGTCTCATGCACATTGCAGATTAAGTGAGAAATGGAGGACAAGATAAGCAGTGATTTTACAATTGTACACGGAAACACATGAAAAAGAGGAAAGCAATGAAAAGGATTGATTTGGGTAGTTTACCACATTGCCTTCTTCTATTTGCATTAAATTTAAATCCATGGGGTTGTTCTGATTCAGATTCACATTCACATTGAGTTACCATGCAGCCATACAATTAAAAGAACACAACACAAAAGAACATAAACATCCACCACAGTGATACTGCGATGGAAGGCAATAAAGTTCAGTCAGTCTTCCGCCTTATGTTCACCCGTGATTGGGGCCTTGACCCTCCGCAGTCGCTGCTACGGACGGCCCGATGTACAAGCCCTCTCGTCGGGTTGATCGAAGCTCCGACGTCAAGACGGATGGAACACACGTGCCCGAATCGGCCACTTTCTTACCACGGTTTCTCGATGTTATAGGTCGCAGGCAGGCCAGCGGTCGAAGCTCTTCTCTGGTGGTCACCGGCAAGGGATCCCTGGCTCCGGGATGGTTCTTGGTTCTTGGTTTCTTGGTCCTCCAAAATATTCCAAATGGAATTTAAACTGGAGGTGGTGAAGGGAGGGATTAAGCCAGAAAGGGTTATTGGGAAGAAAGAGCTACTTTAAATTTAGTTGCATCTGGTTGAGTAAGTATAGTAGGGTGGAGATTATTCTATGCTTTAATTGTGCGGGGGAAGAACGAATTGCTGTACACATCTGTCTTTGTAGCTGGAATCACAAATTGGATCGAATGCCCTCGTCTGCTCCTAATTGGTTTGGGTTTGGTGTAGGTCTTGTAATCTATGTCGAGCTGACCATTTAACATTTTGTAAAAACAGGTCAAACGGTGAGCTTCACGTCTGTCTTGGAGAGGGTTCCACCCCAGAGAATTCAGAAGTTTGGTGACACTCGCTTCTCTCTCATAGGTGTTAGTAACAAATTGAGCTGCCTGTCTTTGGACACGTTCGATGGAAGAAACGTTTTTATTTGGATAAAAGTGATACTGGCTCTTTCAGTCACCTTCATTCTTTAGCATCTCCTGACTTCACCTTCTCCGTTGGCACTACTATTGAGGCATCTGAAAAGCGGGGAGCAGCTCTTTGGCAAAAGTTATTCCGGAGTTATGTAAGCAAAGATGAAAGCAGGACTTTCAGCAAAACTTAAGGAGGAGAATCCTCACTCTGATGTGCAGATGCTCCAGAAATTACACAATAAATCATGTGGCCAGTTTGTGATGCAATCAAGACAGTAGTCTGACAATCATATTAGAATTGTATGGGTCTTGTGCCGGTTTTGATGTCTATTTGCTCTCTAATTCGCATACCCATGTGTCACAAGCAAATTCATATCTAAGAGCCGAGAGTGTTTAATTGTCATATTTATCAATAACTGAACACTGAAATTCTTACTTGCAGCATAACAGGCCTATAGCACAGTGCACATGAATAACATAATAAACAAACAAGTCAATAAATTAAAAACCCCAAAAGTAATGCAAAAAAAGCCCAATGTCCTGAGTGCAACCAGTCCACAATCCATTAGTCTGTGCTGTTAAAAGCACGAGTTAAAATCAAGCCTAACATGCATTAAATGATAAAAAAATTCACTTCAGGTTATTGAATCGGTAAATCAAATTCTTACACATTTGTTATTTACTTGCTGCCAAATAAATGAGTACAGCTCACAACACCAGGAATTGGTCTGAATGATAAATGGCTCTTTCACCTTCAATCAATCATATAAATTTCAGCAACCAAGAGTCACGGGTTTGTTATTTTCTAGTTAACACTGTTCCTGTGTGGCAGTTTACTAACAGCCATCAACCTAATTTAATTTTAACTGTTTAATTTGACTCCACACTCAAAATTTCATGGTACTTTTAAACCTAATCACAGCTAAGATCCATGGAATAATAAACCTAGCTGTATTACACAGTCTTGTTCTATTTGTTGCTACATATTTTAAGACAGAGGGTTGAGGATAATCATGTGGGGAGTGTCAGCAGCGGTCATAATGATCCAGGGTCTTTACACTTTCCAAAAATACTAACAACTGAAAATTTGGCCATTTACGAGGTCCTTTGATGAACTATAGTGTCAAGGGAGGTTCCCGGTTTTAACTTTTTTTTCCCTTAAAATTCTTCAGTAGGGATTTGTTTTTAATTGATAGGTCACGGGGATTGATTCGAAATTAAAATTAATCTGACTTTAATGTTTTAGTAATTACAAATGAAGTGAATTAGTTTATGTTAAAATGCAAAAGTATTCACTGGAAATCTGACTTGGGTTGTCAGGGCTAACGAAAATAAATTCAGTGCGAGCAACCCAGAAAATGTGATTATTTGCTAAAATGCAAGAGTGAATAGACAAACCCATAAAAACTATGGATTTCATTAATCTACAGTTAATCTGCAGAAAGAGAACAAATATGAAGTGGGACCTAGAACAATCAGTAAGCGAATATCCTTGGGTCAAGAAAAGCACAGAAGCATTTAAATTCATAAAATAAAATAGAACAGATTGGTGGGGAGGAGATTTATGTGGAGTATAAACTCAAATGTAGACCTTAAAGGTGACGTTTCAGTGCTGTGGATGCCCTTTGATTTACACGGGCCAGAGAAGGCTAAAATGATTTCGCAGAGGTCAATAAAACTATATGGAATTAGATAATGAATAGGGGGAAATACTTTCCCCTGGTTGGTGAGAGGGACAACGAGCATTAGTTTTAAATTATTCTCGGAGGGAGAGGTATTTATTTATATCAGGTGCTTGTTGGAGCATGAAATGTATTGTCCCGGGCAACGGTTAAGGCAATGACCTCATTGCTTTCTTTAAGGGTCGTTGGATGAATACCTGAAGGGGAGAAAAATGCACGCAATGGGGAAAAAATATGACCATTCTAGGAATACGCTGGGAGAGCAATTTACATTTAAAGCTAAGAAACCATGAATTCCTTTGCGATTGATTGCAGCATAATTAATTAGACAGGCATAGATCGTGCAGATAAGGGCAGTTCTATCAGCTTTTAAGGGGAAGATCACGGCTATCGAATGCCTTAGATCAATTATAAAAAAAACAAATACAATGAATACAAATAACAATGTCATAGTTTAAGATGCTGAGTAAGTCACGAACAACAGAAATAGTGTGAAGTAAACTTTTAACTCAGCTGGTTGATCATAGCTCAATAATTTATGATGCAAGAGATGCTTACTTATCTGGCTGTTCTCTGTTCATCTCTGCTGACTTCTCATGTAAATGTGTTGAAGTATAAATTATATTCTTCTATTCCTTGACTAAAATTAGTTTTCTTTGCATGGTATTTAAATCCAATAAAATCTTCTCCCAATGATACAGCTGACAAATGAACAAAAGCTTGCTCAAAATGATATCTCAACTCGTGATGTATATGATTTTTGAAATATGAATTTTTGATGTGATGTTTCAATTGACGGGAACATTTTTTGGGGAAACTATATGTACACTCTTCATTTTTATGTCCATCAATTTTAATGATTGAAAAAACATAGTGAACATTCCTTTGAGTTCTACAGCAATGTTATTTTTTACTTCTTAGTCACGGTGAGAAGGCCTCAATGAAAATGTCAATGTACTGCATTCTGCTTTCTTTTCAAATGGCCAGAAAATTGTGTGCAATGAATGCTTGAACTCGTAATGCACACTCTTAGTGGGAAAGACACCCTGCAGTGAGGATGAAATTGCTGCAAAAATACGTGAGGCTCTGCATTTAAAACATGCAGAAAAAAATGGGTTTTAGATTTATTGCTCTTTTTGTATTGACTTGCGAGTCGTTCTGCATGTTAGTATTTTTACCTGAATCTCCCAATTATCTTCTTTAAATATTCTCAAATATAACAATCTGACACAATACAACTAAGATGCAATTTTGAGCTGTAATGGCAGGTCACCATCATGAGGAGGTACCTCTGTTTTTCCCTCCCCAGCTACTGACCGACCTGTTGAGTATCTCCAACATTTTAACTTTTAATTACAATTTTCAGGTACCAGTTGGTGAAGCGCATTCACAGATGTTCCATCCACTGGTTCTTGGCTATTTAGTGGCCTAACCAGCAAAGTTAAAAGAACACCTGCAGGCTTTTCTGCAATTAATGTTCTGTTCATTTAAAAAAAAAAACATCTAACGCTTCAAATTCCCTGCACTGGAGGTGGGGAGTTGGACTCCATACTGATGTTACTTTTACAAAATATTCCAATCAGTCCAAAGAGCTTTTATGGATTATTAATAAAGTCCATCCAGGAACCTGGTCCAGACTTCAAGCTGTTTCAATGATGGCCACCTTTTGTACCTGTTTTTGGCCAGGTGAACGCAATTATTAAGAACATACACAGAACAGTACAGCACAGGCCCTTCGACCCCCACTTCCAGTTTTCACCACCCTTCTATGAGCAGTCTGAGGAAGGGTCCCGACCTGAAATGTCGCCTATCCATGTTCTTCACAGATGCTGCCTGACCCACCCGCTGAGTTACTCCTGCACTTTGTGTCTTTTTTTGTAAACAAGCATCTGCAGTACCTTTTCAGGGCTCTTGGACCACCATGGACATGCCAAACTAAGTGGCAAATTAAGATAATGATGCTTACTCCAATAATTAAAATAAAATTACTAACACGATTCGATTTTGTGCACCAAATCTAACCATGATGTATATCTTCGATCTTGAAATATAGACTTGTGAGGTAGTTTTGGTGCAGTTTAGTGGAAGATATCATTAACCACAAAATCGTCATCCACAAAATTAGTAGCACTTTCTCTCTCTAGCGTAGACTTCTGATAGAGACATTGTTGCATGATCAGCCAGCCAAATACCCTTATCTCTGCCTCCTATTTACTTATTCAAACTACGACGGTATTTCATTCACTATGTTTTTGCTGTTCTGTGAAGATTGCAGAGAGGAGTATCAAGTCCCTGAATGGAATTTTAAGTTAATTTGCTTTCCACTGATAATAACTAGTGAACAGATTTTATAGATTCTGTCATTCTATTGATGGATAGCAATTCCAACAGTTTATATGCATAGTTTGGGTTGAAGTTATGCTCAGACTGTTATTGCCTGCTGTTTGCAAGGAAATTTGAAAGCACAGAGCATGGAGATGCATCACCAAGAAGTATAACGCTATGTTGAAAGACAGAGACTGCGCATGATTCCACTCTCGCTGCAGTGCTATCTGCAGTAATAGGAAAACAGCAATCAAAATGATCTATTGCTTCAAATCTAAAACAGATTTTTACCTTGAATAAATCACAGAATTTATTAAGAACATTTTCAAGATAACCATCTAAAAAACTAATGCACTCGAAAAAAATAAAATAAGGAAATTCAGGACATAGATATAATGGTGAGTGCAAACTAGAACTATATTTTTACTAGACATTAATTGGCATCTGCTTCTATTTGAACCTATAATTCATCAGAGCAAAATGTATGAATTAAATTATGCACACTGTCCCCATTTATATTTACTACATTAAAAATCATTTTTAACAGTCATTGCACACCAGGACAAACTACCAACTTCATATAAGGTGTTATTTAATCTTCTATTCTCCAGATTTTATTTTTTTTTAAAACACCACATAAATATGGGAACAAACCATTAGGTCTTTTTTTCCCATATCATCTTAGCTGTATATGAATGCGCAAAGTATAAGGAACAAAGTGGACGAGCTTGAGGCTCAGTTAGAAACTGGCAGGTATGATGTTGTGGGAATTACTGAGACATGGCTGCATGAGGGCCAGGGCTGAGAATTGAATATTCAAGGGTATACCTCCTAACGAAAAGACAGACAGGTGGGCAGAGGGGGTGGGGTTGCACCATTGGTGAGGAATGAAATTCAGTCCCTTGCAAGGGGTGACATTGAAACAGGAGATGTGGAGTCAGTATGGATAGAACTAAGGAATTGTAAGGGTAAAAATACCATAATGGGACTAATCTCCAGGCCTCCAGACAGTAGCCTGAACATAGGGTGCAAGTTGAGTCAGGAGTTAAAATTGGCATGTAGCAAAAGTAATGCTGTGGTTGTTATGGGAGATTTCAACATGCAGGTAGACTGGGAAAATCAGTTTGGTACTGGACCCCAAGAAAGGGACTTTGTAGAGTGCCTTTGTGATGGATTCTTAGAACAGCTTGTATTGGAGCCTACCAGGGGGAAGGCAATTCTGGATTTAGTGTTATGTAATTAACTGAATTTGATAAAGGATCTCGAGGTTAATGAGCCATTAGGAGGTAGTGACCATAACATGGTCAGGTTTAATCTACAATTGGAGAGGGAGAAGGGTAGATCGGAGGTGTCAGTTGAATAAAGGGGACTATGGGGCCATGAGGGAGGAACTGGCCAAAGTTGACTGGAAAGATACACTAGCAGGGATGACAGTGGAACAAAAATGGCAGGTATTTCTAGGAATAATACAGAAGGTGCAGGATCAGTTCATTCTTAGTAGGAAGAAAGATTCCAAGGGGAGAAAGGTGTGACCATGGTTGACAAGGGACGTCGGGGGCAGTTTGAAAAATAAAGCGAAGAAGAACAATGTAGCAAAGATGAGTGGGCAGCAAGAGGATTGGGTAATGTTTAAAGAAAAGAAGATAACCAAAAAGACAATACGGAGAGAAAAGATGAGATGCGAAGGTAAGCTAGTCAAGAATATAAAGCAGGATAGTAAAAGCTTCTTTAGGTATGTGAAGAGGGAAAAATTAGTTAAGACCAAAGTTGGATCCTTGAAGACCGAAAAAGGTAAATTTATTATGGGGTCAAAGAAATGGCAGATGAGTTAAACAGGTACTTTGGATTTGTCTTCACTAAAGAGGACATAAACAATCTTCCTGATATAGTAGTGGCCAGAGAATCTGGGGTGATGGAGGAACTGAAGGAAATCCACAATAGGCAGGAAATGGTGTTGGATAGACTGATGGGACTGAAGGCTGATAAATCTCCAGGGCCTGATGGTTTGCATCCCAGGGTACTTAAGGAAGTGGCTCTAGAAATCGTGGATGTATTGGTGATAATTTTCCAATGTTCTATAGACTCAGGATCAGTTCCTGTGGATTGGACGGTAGCTAATGTTATCCTACTTTTTAAGAAAGGCGGGAGAGAGAAAACAGGGAATTATAGACTAGTTAGCCTGACATCGGTGGTGGGGAAGATGCTGGAGTCAATTATAAAAGATGAAATAGCCACACATTTGGATAGCAGTAACAGGATTGGTCCGAGTCAGCATGGATTTACAAAGGGGAAATCATGCTTGACTAATCTTCTGGAATTTTTTGAAGATGTAACTAGGAAAATGGACAAGGGAGAGCCAGTGGATGTAGTGTACCTGGACTTTCAGAAAGCATTTGATAAGGTCCCACATAGGAGATTAGTGGGCACAATTAGGGCACATGGTATTGGGAGTAGAGTGTTGACATGGATAGAGAAGTGGTTGGCAGACAGGAAACAAAGAGTAGGGATTAACGGGACCCTTTCAGAAAGGCAGGCAGTGACTAGTGGGGTACCGCAAGGCTCGGTGCTGGGAACGCAGCTATTTACAATATACATCAATGATTTGGATGAAGGGATTCAAAGTAACATTAGCAAATTTGCAGATGACACAAAGCTGGGTGGCAGTGTGAACTGTGAGGAGGATGCTATGAGAATGCAGGGTGACTTGGACAGGTTGGGGGAGTGGGCAGATGCATGGCAGATGAAGTTTAATGCGGATAAATGTGAGGTTATCCACTTTGGTAGCAAAAACAGGAAGGCAGATTACTATCTAAATGGCGTCAAGTTGGGAAAAGGGGAAGTACAACGGGATCTGGGGGTCCTTGTTCATCAGTCTATGAAAGTAAGCATGCAGGTACAGCAGGCAGTGAAGAAAGTGAATGGCATGTTGGCCTTTATAACAAGAGGAATCGAATATAGGAGCAAAGAGGTCCTTCTGCAGTTGTACAGAACCCTAATGAGACCACACCTGGAGTATTGTGTACACTTTTGGTCCCCTAATTTGATGAAGGACATTCTTGCTATTGACAGAGTGCAGCGTAGGTTTACAAGGTTAATTCCCGGGATGGCGGGACTGTCATATGCTGAGAGAATGGAGCAGCTGGGCTTGTACACTCTGGAGTTTAGAAGGATGAGAGGGAATCTCATTGAAACATATAAGATTGTTAAGGGTTTGGACACGCTAGAGGCAGGAAACACGTTCCCGATGTTGGAGGCGTCCAGAACCAGGGGCCACAGTTTAAGAATAAGGAGTAAGTCATTTAGAACGGAGACGAGGAAACACTTTTTCTCACAGAGAGTGGTGAGACTGCGGAATTCTCTGCCTCAGAGGGCGGTAGAGGCAGGTTCTCTGGATGCTTTCAAGAGAGAGCTAGATAGGGCTCTTAAAAATAGTGGAGTCAGGGGATATGGGGAGAAGGCAGGAACGGGATACTGATTGGGGATGATCAGCCATGATCACATTGAATGGCGGTGCTGGCTCGAAGGGCCGAATGGCCTACTCCTTCACCTATTGTCTATTGTCTATCTTATTCTTCAACCTCTTCTCTCCAGGAATGTGCTTATCTTTTAAATCAATTTATACTGCCCCTATCAATAATGTTTCTTCACGATTTATTACAACTCCTTTACCTGTTAGTAAATCTATACTTGGTTTTATCTCCTTCTTCTCAAATCAACAAGTGCAACATGTAACTGAATATATATTTGAGGTGAAATGAGTGTGCCTGGGTTAAAACAACCAATTGACCAGAGCAGCACTGTCAATTCCCTTCACAGGCTTGAAAACCTCCAATATTCCTGCATTCTGCAAAAAAGTACTCCCAAATTCTTTTTTTTTTGCTTCTTCTCGCTTGCCACATCAGTCTGAAGAAGGATCTCGACCTGAAACGTCACCTATTCCTTCGCTCCATAAATGCTGCCTCGCCCGCTGAGTTTCTCCAGCATTTTTATCTACCTCCCAAATTCTTTAAATGCTTTATCATTATATAGTTGATATTGCAAATACAGTCTATAGAGGAATAAGTATTGTGAAATGATTTTCCTGGTGCAAAAGACTGCAAGCTAAAGCAGCACTTTCTGAAATGAGATCAGATATGATCGATTTATAAACATATTTATTCCACAATGCAATTTGTACATGACCAAATGATTTATTGACGTGATTGCACCAATCACCTTTACACATTTAAAGATGTTGCTAGAAAAGCAAATATTCTTCACAACATTTTTCCTAGAGCTGGTAAAAATATTAATACAAATGATTGAACTTCCCACTGTCTCTAGATTATCAGACTGCTTGATCAGTATTCCATGCTGGATAAGTAGAAATATCCTCCAACTAAATATTAGGAAAATGTGTTCATGTCCCTTCAAATGTTTTACCTTAGCTCCTGGCTCTGTTCTTATTTCATGCAAATGTCTGACACTCAATCAGGCTATTCACAACATGGGTCTCCTTTTTGACCAGTAGATTAGCTGCATAATCACTAACAATAACTACTCCCACCTCAGCAATATTTCCCAACTGTATTTTCACCTCTGCTCATTTGACATTCATACCCACAGCCATGTGTTCATTACACATGATTATCCCTCTGCACTCCCGGATGGCCTCCCACATTTGACCGAAAAAGTTTATAATGAGTGACCTATGACCTGGGCATGCGCAGTCGGATTACCAAACTCGCTTTTACTCACGTTTTAATGGTTAATGTATCGTGCAAAGGTTAAAAGTGAAATTTGCGATAATTCATAATTCATAATCCACATTAACTTATTTTCAACAGACGTACTTGCTAATGCAGTTTCCATTGCAAACTGTTTGACTGTCTAAAGGAAGGGGCAGTCCAGCTGATAGTGGGACTTCCCCTTTAAGAGGGTTCTCAACCAGTGCTATTGAACTTGGCAAATTGTAAGTCTGAATAAGGGTCTCGACCCGAAAAATCATCCATTCCTTCTTTCCAGAGATGCTGCCTGTTGCTCCAGCGTTTTGTGTCTATCTTTGGCAAATTGTAACTCAACGTCTCGTCATTCTCTATTGGAGTTCTCTGATGGGAGGAGGAGTACATGTATTGCTATGATTATAAACAATTGCAGCTTCCCTTTATCGGACAATTGAAATTTGGTGTACATTTCCAGTGTACTTGTTTCTTCTTTCATCTATATCAATCAGTTTGACACCAAGAAATATCAATGCAATATAAATAGATATAAATCTATCCTCTAAGTCTCTCTCCACCATCCCCTGAGATATCAGTTTTTTCCATATCTGGGTTCATCATTAAAATAATTTCATCATCCTCATGCTTTGCTCCCATGCTCTGGAATGTCCTCTACCTCATAGCCTCGTGTTCTCTTTCCCTTTCAACTCACTTCCTTAGTCAAGCATTTGGAGATCCACCTTAATGGTCTGAACATCGACTGGCAGCTGGTGGTTACTGTAGTGTTGTTTTTTTCATGGAAGATACGACACAATAAGCAAGAATCCCAAGGAGCTCAGCCTCCCAGTTCATACATGGGTGGACGGTACCTGGTACTAATGATCCAGATTGCATCAGTATGAGTCATTGCAATATAAAAATAACACAACTTGTCAAAGTCTCCCACGCAGCATCAGGTAAGGAATCTCTGAACGTTAAAGTTTTATTACATTTGGATTCAGAGCAAAAAAATTAATGGCATTTGATATGTATGAGGAAAGTATTTTAGTTGTCTCGTCTATGAGCAAGGACATCAGACTGAAGCACTGTCTTTCACGCGGGTCATCTTCTTTCACTCCCAAATAAATTTAATGGGGATGTTAATGCATCCTCACTGTTACATGTACATAATATATTTGTCTTTCAAAAGGACACAAAGTGCTGGAATAACTTCAGGCAGCTTCTCTGGCGAACGTGGATAGATAATGTTGCAGGATGGGACCCTTCTTCAGATCTTTCTTTTTCTCTCATTTTGCATTGAGAGCCAAACTTAGCTATTCTTTCTTTCCAAGCTTATAGACACTAAGTATGAGTAAAGCACGTCCACTGCTATTCTAACTAAGATCTTCAATATCAACATATCTTTTTCTTATTCCTATAGAAAAGCATGCCTCCATTTTGGGGCAAGGCACTAGTTGGTGTGTGGCATTGTTCACATATGGCTCTCATGGGATGCAACCCTTTTTCATCTGAATCTGAATCTGAATCTTTAAGTTTAGTTTTGGGATACAGCAATGAAACAGGCCCTTCGGCCCACCAAGTCCGCACCGACCAGCGATCCCCGCACATTAACACCATCCTACACACACTAGGGATCATTTTACACATACACCAAGCCAATTAACCTACATAACCATAAGTCTTTGGAGTGTAGGAGGAAACCGAAGATCTTGGAGAAATCTCACGGGGTCACGGGATGAACGTAAATCTCCGTACAGACAGTACCCGTAGTTGGGATCGAACCCGGGTCTCCAGCGCTGCAAGCGCTGCAAGGCAGCAACTCTACCGCTGCGCCACCATGCGGCCGTAAACCTGCACCACCGTGCCGCACTAAAACTGTGCCATTGTGCCGCCATGTCGTTTGGTAGATTTAATTCTGTTTTTTGTGTGTGGGTACAGATCTAATTATGTACAGTTTTGCCAGTGTATGATTCTTCATCAGTATGGTTTGCTGGTTATTGTTCCAGAAGATATGCCACAGCTAGATTATTGCACTATTGAAGTATAGTTCGATTGCACTACGATTTTTAAGAGGTAAAGCATTGTGATATGGTATTAGATTAGATAGGACGAGTGGATATGGTTTTGCTGAGGTAAGGTGCACCTGGTGTATAACTGCATTGAAACTGTTAAAGCAAGGACTTTAATGCTCCTTCATTCGCCATGAAAAAAACTTGTCTGGTGTATAGGGAGGTTTCACAGCAGTCTGGTCACGACCCATGACCCGTACTGTTGCTACGCTACGCCAAGTGGAGTACACGCGATGAACTGCAGGTAAGCACTTACCATTGTTTCCAGCGTAGCAAGCCCGTTAAAACCCGCCGAAATGGTCAATTTTTGCGCTGTAAATAATTATGGAAATCGGGATAAGCGTGTGAGACATTTAGCCTACTTCAGAATTCCAAAGGTGAGGAGAAATTACGGTAGATAGAAGCGAGAGCTGAAGGGACAACAACAGACAGAGTGCTTGGCGAACATTGGCCGTTTGCTCACTGCATTTCTTCAATTAAGGCACTATTTGTGTTTTTTCTTGATTCTTTTGGCATCTAAAAAGTTTCAGAAGTGATACATCTGGCTGTAAAATTTTAAAATCGCCCATGGTTCTCAAGTGGGTTTTTACATACAAAAAGAAAACGCCTCTGAAGCAAAATTTACAGCCAGATTTATCACTCCTGAGACTTTTTAGATAACAAAGGAATCAAGAAAAACCACAAATAATGCCTTACTGCTGTTGAAATGTAGTGAGCAAACGCGATAATTCCCAATATTTTAAATTCCAATATCTGCACGGCCAATGTTCGCCAAGCACTTTAGTTGTTGTTGTCCCTTCAGCTCTCGCTTCTCTTTACCTTCATTTCGCTTCACTTTTGGAATTCTAAAGTTGGGTACATGTGTCTCACACTTACCCCGACTTCCACAATGCTTTACAGCGCAAAAATTCAACATTTTGGCAGTTTTTAACAGGTAGGAAAGTACGCGTTTCTTGCATTAATAACATATACCGGAAGTTACGGATGTCCTCCAGATGGATTGAGCGGCTCCGTGCGTCAAGCCCTATGACCCAGTGACCTTACGTGCAACCCCCCTATTCTCCAGATTGGCGGAACTTTGAAGTCTTATTCACAGTTAAAAGTATGTTTCCTTCATTTATTAAAGCAATAGAATGATAATTAGAATTCAACTGAATATCAATTGCATTGCAGACTGGAGGGGTAGTGGCTTTATAGTGCGCTGATGCTGTCTGCTTTGCGGTCGTGCTGTGCAGGATTCACCAGAGAGAGGGACTGCTGAACTCCTTTCTCGTGTATGCCAGGTAGTCCATTGGAGGACGGGGGTCTTAATTTTAACAGCTGCTGAAAAAATAACCAACATACAATGAGTTGCACAATCTGGCCCAATATTTTCTTTGAAGATAGACAGAAGAAGGGTCCCAACCCAAAACGTTACCTATTCTTTTTCTCCAGAGATGCTGCCAGAACCGCTGAGTTACTCCAGCATTTTGTGTTTATCTTTGCTGTAGACTAGCAGCTGCAGTTCCTTCCTACACTAATATTTCCTTCTTTGGTTCAATATAATTTTTTTCTAAATATCGCTCCCATGGAGCATTGTGAGATGGCTTCGTACATTAAGGTGCTATAAAATCGCAACATTTTCTGTATTTGGAAAATGAATGTCAAACTTGTTTTGTAAACAGAGACACATGGAACAAATATTCTAACTTTGGCACAGAAGCAGAAAGTAAAGCCATCCTGGGACTGGAAATAGGAAATGGCCCAATTTTTGTTTGAATGCCATCTATGACATCGGATCGATATAGGCAAAATCCTTTTACTTAATAAATGTGAAATTAGTGGAACAGATGGCAGTGGAGGCCAATTCGCTGGATGTTTTCAAGTGAGAGTTAGATTTAGCTCTTATGGCTAAAGGAATCAAGGGGTATGGGGGAAAAAGCAGGAATGGAGTACTGATTTTAGATGATCAGCCATGATCATATTGAATGGCGGTGCTGGCTCGAAGGGCCGAATGGCCTACTCCTGCACCTATTTTTCTATGTTTCTGTTACAACATGGAGCATAGAACAGTACAGCCTAGGAACAGGCCCTTTGGCCCACAAAGTCTGCACCAAACATAATGCCAAGTTAAACTAAACACCTCTGCCTGCATGTGATCCATGTCCCTCCATTCCCTACACATCCATTGCCTCTCCAAACCCCTCTAAGATGCTTCTACCGCATCTACCTCCTCCCCCATCCAAGGCATTGCATTCCATACACTCTGTGTATTGTCTTATTGTATTCAATATTAGGGGGGAAATAATGGTTTAAACACTGTTTAATGGTGTCAGAATTATTTAAGAGCTACTGATCTTGTCACAAAGATTATGTATAATAAACTAAAATTATACCCATTCTGACTAATTTGTTATCTTACAACAATTTTACTTAAATAGAACAAACATTGAAAGATTCTGGAAGAAATTCAAGAAATCATTTGATTTTAAGCATCATTGACCTTGGCATCAACTTACTCACTAGCCCAGTTTTAAATATATGATATGGAAGCGAGTGACAAAGAAAAGGAAAGGTTCCTAACAACCATTTCAATAGACAGTCGAAAGCTAATTGTGATTCATCACATCACCAACATGCCAAAACAGTGCAGTGTGCACACAAAGGGGATAGACGTGCATCCTTTAATGCTGCATTTTCATTTCCCAGGTGGAGAAAACTTTCTGGAAAAAAAATTACATGGGGATCTGAGAAATCACTGCTTGTAACTCTGCATCCACTGGGAAAGCAAACTGTTATAATTTAGTATGAAGATCATTAATCTGTTGCTTCTGTTCAATTGATTATAAAGGGTTTCAACTACCAAGGGGGAAGAAAGAAAATCAGAAATCTTAGGACCACTTGAAAATTTGAAATATCTAGGCCAACTGAAAATTTGAACAGCTGAGAAGGTCTTTTGAGACCAGCTGCCAAACTAATCTTAATAGAGCAAGACAAATAATTTCTATGCTTGCATATGCAAACTTCAGCATTTAACTATCAAACACAAAATTAGGGAAGGGACAGTTGAATTGGCTATGAGGCTGCATCTGTTTCAAAAGAAAATTGAGTGTTTGAGTCTATTTTTTGAAGATTGATGAACTTCTGTAACTATTTTTACATTAAAATATGATTTAAAAATAGCCAAAATGTTTCTTTAGCAAATTGCTGCAAGAACTCAGCAGGTCATGTAGCACCTGTGGAGGCAAGAGGATAATCGGCTTTTCGGGTTGACCCCTGCATCAGTCTTTCTTCATTTTTGTTAACAATTATCCAGTGTTAAGCAAAATTTACCAACCGTTTAGCATTGATTTAAAATATCCCAGGCAGTTTTATCTTGTTTAAATCATGACTGTCACATTTGCACGAAGCTTGAAGGAGGAAAAAAAAATAAAGAGGGGACACAAAGAAACTGCAGATGCTGGAATCTTGACAAAACACAAAGTGCTGGAGGAACTCAGCGGGTCAAGCAACATCTGGGGAAGGAATGGACAGGTGACATTTCCTCAGACTCTGAAGCAGGGTTCCAACCTTGTCCATTCCCTCCACAGATGCTACCTGACCCGCTGAATTCCTCCAGTACTTTTGAGTATTCTGACTTTTTGATGTATTTTTAATTTAACATCTGTACGTATATCACCTGTATACTGACAGATGTTCGACAAAGAATGTCAAAAAGACTTTACCCTCACATTATTTTAAGCCATGTTTGGCCTCTATCCTTTCCCCTTGCAGCCTTACATTTTATGAAGTCGACTCTTTCAGCATGAAGGACAGTACGTCATTGTTCAGCTCGATTCCTTCAGTGTTGCTTCAGTACTAGTTCTACAGGGCATTTTCTCAATTTAGAACAGTTTTCTTTGATGGAACTGAATTGTTCCTTTCAGCTACAATATTTGTGACTTATGGGTCAGGCCATAATTTAAACGTTTACAGAAAAGGACACAGTTAAAGGGTTATGAAGATAAAATGCATTAAAAAAGAACTTTGACGGATGAGTGAAAGTATGTTGTCTACTCATAAGACGTACAAATTCCCCCTTTCATCTTTGAACAGAGCAAACCAAGAAGAAAAATGTATTACTCTCAGATGAAATGCTGCTTGACCCTGTAAAAAAATTTTTAAAGGAAAACTGTGACATTTTTAGAATGCCTTTTTTGTTATTGCTCATTTTTCAGGATCCGGAAAGCACTGGTTTGCCCATCCCTAGTTTAAGATGATTCAAAATGCATGGCAGCGGATCACGATGATCAATCAGATACACTGTGATTGAGGAGAATGTTTGAATCGAAATGTATTGAAGACAATTTGATGGGGAAAGCAGTGCAGGGCATCTGGCATACAGCTCCCATTCTGTTTAGCTTTGTGATCTAACTGTTGTGATGACATGTTCCACCTTCTACAGTGCACATACAAAAGACAGTTAAAATATGCCCACCTTTAAACACAGCTGTCTTAAATGTCAGTTTTTCAGGTGCAGTGTAAACCATTATTCCTTGAGAATAAAATATTCAGTGAATAGTCAAATGCTATAT
This sequence comes from Leucoraja erinaceus, assembly GCF_028641065.1. Classification (NCBI taxonomy): domain Eukaryota; kingdom Metazoa; phylum Chordata; class Chondrichthyes; order Rajiformes; family Rajidae; genus Leucoraja; species Leucoraja erinaceus. The sequence continues at coordinate 43,306,212 of NC_073390.1, forward strand.
ACATATAGGGCTGAATTTGATAGCTCCCAAAAACAGGATAGGGAGTCATGAAGCACAATAAATCCATGCCCATTGATTGTAATGCAGGCAGCGTAATGACTATGTGCTGCATGCTCCTTGCAATGATTTCAGCAACCAGCCAGCACCAGCCGTGCTATTGATAGGCTTTGTTCTTCAGCAAGGGGCTAATATTGTCCGTGTCAGTCAACCAGTTACAGTCGGTTAAAGGTGCAGGTACTGATAGCTACGTGGAGCAGCAACCTGCTGTCCTGTTAGGAAGATGGCATTCATTCCCAGTGTTATCAGGTGTTATCAGGCTTTCAAACGGACCTTCCATAGGCTTGGTTACAGTGCAATTCACCTCTACCGCAATGAGGACAATGGACTTTGTCAATGCAACTGATTAAATTCTTTTTTTTTTATCATCAATCTACACACAATACCCCATAATAAAAAAGCGAAAACACTTATTTAGAAATTTTTGCAAAGTAATTAAAAAGAAATAACTGAAATATCACATTCACATAAGTATTCAGACCTTTTACTCAGTACTTTGTTGTGGCACCTTTGGCAGTGATTACAGACCCGAGTCTTATTGGGTATGACGCTATGAGCTTGGCACACCTGTATTTGGGTAATTTCTCCCATTCTTCTCTGCAGATCCTCTCAAGCTCTGTCAGGTTGGATGGGGAGCATCGATGCACAGCTATTTTCACGTCCCTCCAGTGATGTTCAATTGAGTTCAAGTCCAGGCTCTGGCTGTGCCACTCAAGGACATTCACAGACTTGTCACAAAGCCACTCCTGCGTTGTCTTGGCTTAGGGTCGTTGTCCTGTTGGAAGGTGAACATCTACTCCAGCTTGAGATCCAGGACCCTCTGGAGCAGGTTTCCATCAAGGATCTTTCTGTACTTTGCTCGGTTCATCTTTCCCTCGATCCTGACTAGTCCCCCAGTTCCTGCCGTTGAATAACATCCCCACAGCATGATGCTGCCACCACTATGCTTCACTGTAGGTATGGTATTGGCCAGGTGATGAGCAGTGCCTGGTTTTCTCGAGATGAGACGCTTCGCATTCAGGCCAAACAGTTCAATCTTGGTTTCATCAGACCAGAGAATCTTGTTTAGGTGCCTTTTGGCAAGCTCCAAGCGGGCTGTCATGTGCCGTGTACCTTCCATCTGGCCACTCCACCATAAAGGCCTGATTGGTGGAATGCTGCAGATATAGTTGTCCTTCTGGAAGATTCTCCCATCTCCACAGAGGAATGTTGGAGCTCTGCCAGAGTGACCATCGGGTTCTTGGTCATCTTCCTGAACAAGGCCCTTCTCCCCCGATTGCTCAGTTTGGCCGAGCGGCCAGCTCTATGAAGAGTCCTGATGGTTCCAAAGTTCTTCCACTTAAGAATGACGGAGGCCACTGTGCTCTTCAGGACCTGCAATGCTGCAGAAATTGTTTTATACCCTTCCCCAGATTTGCGACTCAACACAATCCTGTCTTGGAGGTCTACGGACAATTCCTTCATCTTCAAGGCTTGGTTTTTGCTCTGACATGCACTGTAAACTGTACGGCCTTATATTGACAGGTGTGTGCCTTTCCAAATCATGTCCAATCAATTTAATTTATCACTGGTGGACTTCAATCGAGTTGTAGAAACATCTCAAGGATAATCAATGCAAACAGAATGAACCTAAGCTCAATTTAGAATGTCATAGCAAAGGGTCTGAATACTTATGTAAATGTGGTATTTCAGTTATATCTTTTTAATTACTTTGCAAACATTTCTAAACACCTGTTTTTGCTTCTTCATTCTGTGGTATTGTGTGATAATAAAAATAATTTAATCCATTTTAAAATAAGGATGTAACGTAACAAAATGTGGAAAAATTGAAGGGGTTTGAACACTTTCTGAATGCACTGTATATTCTGCACTCTGTGTCTTCCCCTTTGTTTATCTATTGTACATGAGTTGGAACTGATTATATATGTATGTATGGTATATCTGATCTGTCTGCATGCAAAATAACGTTTTTTACTGTACTGGACACATGGCAATAATAAACCTAAACAGCTCAGATTGCCATAGAACCAGTCGTGGCTTTCCTCAAGGTCTTCTGTACTCTCCTGTACTAAAAGGAACAGTTTTCCATCTGGAAAAAGATGGGACAGCTGATGCCTGGAATGCACTGGTAGTTTTTTGAGATTAGTGAATTCACTCACAGGATTTCAGCATTGTTATATTTTTTGCCCATGCAGATTCACCTTGAACTGATTGGGCGTGCTGGGCTATTTAAGAGGGCATTTCAGAATTAATCACACTGCTGCAATTTGAAATTGCATATAAATCAGCCTGGTTAAGGATCATAGGTTTCCTTCCCTCAAGGACAGGTAGGCTTTTATGGAAAGTTGGTAGTTTGCTGGTCATGGTTAATGATACAACAGCATTATTCCAAATTAAACACAGAGAATGCTGGAATTGTTAGCAGGATATGTAGCAATTGTGGGAATTTCCATCCAAGGACTACTTGTTCAAACAGTTATGGTGAAGGTTCTTTAATATTAACTTCTTTTCTCTCTCCACAGATGATGTCTGATCTGCATAGTGTTCCCAGTGTTTTCTGTTTTTATTTCTAACTTTTTTTTGGTTAGATAGGTTTTTTTTCTCCAAACCATTCATCTTAGTTTAGTTTAGTTTTTAGTTTAGAGATACAGCGCGTAAACAGGCCCTTTGGCCCATCGAACCCGTACCGACCAGGATCCTCGCACACTAATGCAATCCCACACACAGTAGGGACAATTTACATTTATACAAAACCGATTAACCAACAAACCTTTTCGCCTTTTGGAGTGTGGGAGGAAACCGAAGATCTCGGAGAAAACCCACGCAGTCACAGGAAGAACGTACAAAGTCTGTACGGACAGCACCTGTAGTCAGGATCGAACCCGAGACTCTGGCGCTGTAAGGCAGCAATTCTACCGCAGCGCTACTGTGCCACCCCTACACAAGTAGACCACGTAATTTGATCACTATGCTACCATTACCTATTGCAACCTCTTTGGTGTTCATAGAGATGTGAAGAAACCACATCCTCCCTTCTTCACCTTCACTCCCATTGACCTCATCTTTTCATTTGAATGTCATCGATTTTCAAACTTTTAAAAATATCTTTTATGGGTGATTCTTCAGTAAGTGTCTACTTTTAAGTTTCTGGAAACCGAAAAATAAAACTTACAATTTTGCAACTTTGAATGTTGCTTCACATAGATGAACATCTCTACTATGGGAAAAATATGTTTGACGCAATCCTTTAGAGAATTTAATTTTTTTTTTTTCCAGGTTGCCCATCGCATTCAGTCATATCCATCGCATTTTTATGATGAACAACACTGCAAAATATAACTGAATGTGATGGGCAACCTGGAAAAAGAAGAGGAAAAAAAATTAAATTCTCTAAAAGATGGCACCAAATATATTTTCCCCATAGTAGTGATGTTCATTTATCAATTTTCATTTATCAATTAAAATTGATAATTATGGTCATTGTTGGATTATTTTACACATTATGAGCATAAAATGCTCGTGACGGATATGACGCAGCGTGATGGTGACGATCAATCAAGTCATCTCTCTCACGCTGAGCTGGGGGCTGGGGCTCGGGGTGTGGATCTTGGGCTGGGGGTCTCGGGCTGGCGGTCTTGGGATCTGGATCTGGGGCTGGGGATGTGGATCTGGGGCTGGGGCTCTGGGGCTGGGGATCTGGGGCTGGGGATCTGGATCATGGGATCTGGGGCTGGGGGGGATCTGGATCTGGGGATGTGGACCTGGGGCTGGGGATCTGGGAGCTGGTGCTGGGGGCTGAGGCCTGGGGGCTGGGAGCTGGGGGCTGGCGCTAGCGGTGGGACTAGCGTTGGGGCTAGCATTGTGGTTAGCGTTAGGGAAGAAAAGATAAGCTGGAGATGGAGCTAGATGGAGATCGGGGTTTACGTTACGGAGGTGGCGTGACGGGAATGGTGGCCCAACCCTTTAGCTCAGCATGGCCTCGCCGGAAGGCCATGCCTGGTCATATAATTTGTACGAACGGCACATGGCAGGAACGCATCTCCAAGTTGCGGGGGGGGATCGAACATCGGGATTTTAAAAAAACTTTTCATTTAGTGTTTAATCTTTATTTATGAGGATATAGAAAAAGAAGAAATGGGATAGAATTATGGATTTTCCTTATATACAGCATCAAAGTGGCGGGACACCAAAGTAGACACTTACTGAAGAATCACCCATATAGTCAGAGGACATAAAAAAAAATAATTTTGATTTAAATAATGATATAAAATGAACACGAGCTATTTTCTAAATTAAAAGGTTGAAAAATGAAACCAATAATCAAGGTCTGGATGAAGAGACGAGGAATGAAATGGGATTTGAAAAAGGGAGGGAGAGGCCTAGACAGCCCTTTTATTGACTGTGAGGAACCCATGGTTGCACTGGGGAATGGAGGCATTGTAACTCAGTATGAATAAGTAATGCAGTCCAGATGAATGGTTTTTAGACGAGATTTCAAATCTCAATTTAGCAAATGGGGTATTTCAGCATAACAAACAAAAATATGATTAATGTAAGATTATTGTCAAAGGATGGCTTATTGTCATCAGGGACTCTGTGGGCCTAAGGGCATGTTTCCTCATTGTATATATGGCTCTGATTAAAGACATCACAGCAAAATTACAAGAATGCATGCCTTTTCGCACACTCAGCAATCCTATTTTGTTTGTGTGCCAGCCATCCTTGCTGTGAAGTTGAGGAGCTGAACACAATATCATTGAGCCAAACAGCATGGAAACAGGCCCTTCATGCCAACAAAGATGCCCCATCCAAGCCAGTCTCATTTGCCTGCGCCTGCCAAACCATTCCTATCCATGTCCCTGTCCGAATATCTTTTAAATCCTGTTTTAGGACCCACCTCAACCACCTCCACTGGCAGCTCGTTCCATATACCCACCACCCTCTGAGTGAAAAGGTTGCCTCTCTGGTTTCGATTAAATCCTTCGCCTCTCACCTTAAACTAGGTCCTCTGGTTCTTAATTCCCCTACTCTGGGTAAAAGACTTCTCATGATTTTATACACCTCTAGAAGATCACCCCTCAGTCCCCTAAGAATAAAGAATAAAGTCATAGTTTGTCAAACGTCTCCTTATAGCTCAGGCTCTCAAAACCTGGCAACATCCTCGTAAAACTTCTCTGCATTCTTTCCATCCTAATAAGTACAACCAGATTCTGTCCTTGGCACATTGGTATTCCACTGCTTATTTCAGCGGTGAGTCCAACAGTATTGTAGGAAGTTAGCTGCACCTGCATTTACTTGTTGCTTGTCTTGAACTTCCACATTTGGCTGAGAGTGGCCCTGTAGCTGGCAGCTAGCCGCAGTAACAATATTTCAGTACTGGCTAAATTGACTAGCCAAACATGTGACAAAGAATCTGTGGAATTCATTGCCACAGACGTCTGTGGAGGTCAAATCAATGGATATTTCTAAGGCGGAGATTGATAGATTCTTGATTAGTAAGGGTGTCGGGGTTATGGGGAGAGGGCGGGAGGATAGGGTTGAGATAGATCAGCCATGATAGAATCTCGGAGTAGACCTGATGGGCCGAATGGTCTAATTCTGCTCCTATAACTTATGAACATGAATATGATCAACTAGCCTGTCAGTTTTTTTTTTGGGGGGGGGGGGGGGGTTAATGTATGGACAACATATTGCCCCTCGACTGAACTGTCACCATGACTCCAGATCATAACAATGCAATTGATCATGGATATCCTGGACACAGAATAATGAGAAAGTGTTCTATGATAACAGGTTCACAATAGCAGACTCTACCACTTGTAGTGAGCGGTAGAACACAGAGGAAACTAACACCATAAAATTCAGAGTCCGAAGAAGGATCCCAACCTAAAACATCACCCATCCATGTTCTCCAGAGGTGCAGCCTGACCCACTTGAGTTACTCCAGCACTTAGTGTCTTTTTTTTGTAAACCAGCATCAGCAGTTCCCCGTTTCTTGTTCTTCACCAGAAAATACTGGCTTTGTTAATATTACAGTTATATTAAGGAACATTTCCTCTTTTAAATAGCTAAATACTCTTCAAGATCAAATTGGACAAAAAAGCATAAGCATTGTGATAACTCTGAAGGTAGTTCGCTCAGGTGTTTGACTGAATGTTCAAGGTTTGCTGATAAAGTCTTAATTCTTGTACTTCATCATGGTTTTAAGGGTTGTGTTGTGTTGTTTAGCTTTCACTGGCATATCTGCTTCTCTGGGATACATGGGTTACTGATAATTTAATAAAGTATAGCACGTTATGTGATGAATCATGTATGAGTACATGGCAGTTAATCTTTGATGACCTGGTTTAACCACTTAAGAGTTTTGGAAACAAATGTTTGATCGACAAGTAAAGGAATGTCTGTCTTGGTTTCACGAGCCTTGTGTTTGGCTTATGATCACAAACTGCAACCCTCCTCATTTGTGTAGCCGAACAGTTATATGATTCACTGCTCCCTGAACATGTCACACAATGGCTCAGTAATGGGATGTAATCGCAAAGTGCAGGGGTGGGTGTGGAGTAGTGAAGGGGCACAGAGAAGCAGTTCCTTTTCACTGCTCTACATGTGCTAAGTGTGAGATTAAGATAGGGCATAAGCAACAGTACTGAACTTCAAAACAGCGCTACTGGCATTAAATCAATGGCGTGTGCTGACTGATGCCATGATCTGCCAGCTCTGCCTGTTTACAATTCACTTTCACTGAGCAGTTACAATCAGACTCCAGAATAGTATCCATAAAGTCATCAGAGGAACCACTTTGGAACTCTCATGGTGCTCAGAAATACATCCCATCGAACCCAGCATGTGAATAATCTTTGAAGGTGACATAGTCATTATTTCATTTCTCAATTATTTCATATCTCTGCAGTTCCATTATCCCAGTGAGTTATCTTGGTTTATCAAATTCATGTTAGCCATAGCCAAGGTTATTTACTTACATACTTAAATATTTCTGAGGATCGCACGAATGTAATAGGACAACTTTAAATAAAAACTACCTCTTAAATTAGTAATGCTATAATATTGTTCTAGTTCTTGAGATTCAGTTTCTGAAGGTTAAATATCAACCTGAAATGTGTATTTCGATTATGATGCAATAAGACAAACGTTTATTTGCTCAAACCCATCAGTGTAGATCAAAAAGGGCGACATGCTAACAATCACACAGGCAAACTGGCAGATGCAGGGGGTGAAAGACCATCCAAATGCATATTTTCACAAGAATCATTTTGCTGAGCCTTTAATTATCAATATAAGGAGTTAATTAAACATACAACTTCACATTGCTCTTTGTTTACTCATCCTATACCTATCAAATAAATTGGAAGTTTTTAATCATAATTTGAATTGCTTTTTCATTCTCGCAAATCTCAGCATGTCACGGCAAAGTAATCTGTTGGCATATGTGAACCAGGAGACATATGCCTGAATTCTCTCCCCTTCTCTTCACTAGGCAAGCTACCAGTGCACCTTTCCTCTGCACATACAAGTGCCCTCTACTGGACTGGATGTTCAACCTAGGCCAGGTATGCTCTCCTTGCAGTTCGATGGAACCTCCCTTCCATTGACTCCATTTACACCTCTCGCTGTCTCGGCAAAGCCAACGTAATCATGGACGAGTTGCACCCTGGCCACTCCCTCTTCTCCCCTCTCCCATCGGGCAAAAGGTATAGAAGTGTGAAAACGCACACATCCAAATTCAGGGACAGTTTCTTTCCAGCTGTTAACAGGCAAATGAACCATCCTACCAACAACTAAATAGCTGTACTATCTAACTAATTGGAAACCCTTGGACTATCTTAGATCGGATTTTACCGCACTTTATCTTGCGCTAAACATTATTCATGTTATTCCCTTTATCATGTATCTGTACACTGTGGATTGCTTGATTGTAATCATGCATTGTCTTTCTATTGACTGGTTAGCACGTAACAATAGCTTTTCACTGTACCTCGATACACACGACAATAAACTAAACTAAGCCACTGTCTCTGCCTTTAAAATATTCAAAGACTCCATCCTTTGAGAATCAAAATTTCAAAGACTCGTGACTCTCTGAGGAAAGAAAAAATTATCTTCCACTGTCAAGTCTTGACATCCTGTCAAGAACCTATATATTTCAGTCAAGTCCCTTCTTATTGGAAGTTGAACTGATACAAACCTAGCCTATCTAACGTAGACAAAAATGCTGGAGAAACTCAGCTGGTGAGGCAGCATCTATGGTGTGAAGGAAATAGGCAACATTTCGGGTCGAGACCCTTCTTCAGCCTATCTACCTTTGTGTTACCATAACATAACTTGCTCATTCCAGTTATTAACTAGTAAACTTTCTCTGCATTGTTTTCAATGCATTAACATTCTTCTTTATACAAGGATATCAGTATGATACTTGATTCTCCATCATCTTGGTTCACCATTGCTCAGTATAACAGAAGCTTTAGTTCTCTAGAAGGAACTGCAGATGCTGGAAAATCGAAGGTACACAAAAATGCTGGAGAAACTCAGCGGGTGCAGCAGCATCTATGGAGCGAAGGAACCTTCACCCCGCCACCCCCTATCAGTCTGAAGAAGGATTTTGGCCCGAAACGTTACCCATTTCCTTCGCTCCATAGATGCTGCTGCACCCGCTGAGTTTCTCCAGCATTTTTGTGTACCTTTAGTTCTCTACTTTTGTGTTCAATTCTCCTAGCAATAAACAAAACATTCGGTTAGCTTTTCTAATTATCTTCTGTACCCGTGTATTTGTACCTGCCTCATGGATTGCCAAACACTAGAGGGCATAGCTTTAACGTCTGAGGGGGAAAGTTTAAAGGAGATGCGAGGCGAACGTTTTTTTACACAGAGAATGGTAGGTGCCTGGAACATGCTACCGAAGGTGGTGGTTGAAGCAGATATGATAGTGGCATTTAAACAGCTTTTAGATTGGCACATGGATATGCAACAAATGGAAGGATATGGATCACATGCAGGCAAAGGGCCTGTTCCTTTACTATGCAGCAAGTAACAAATTAATTATTCCATTTTTGGTACATATGACACTTAAACACTCTTTAGACTCTGTAGATTCTTTACTCTGCCTTTTTATATCTCAGAGTTCAGGTGGATCACTTTGTTTAAGTTTAAATAGCTCACAGTTTGATGAATACGTACAATACCTGATAGTTGAGTAAAGATAACATTAGTCTCATTCAATCGTTGTCTAAGGATGCAGGTACCATGTTTCAATTTAAATGTTTAATCTGGTTTACTTCGATCAAATGCAGCCTGGCCTGTTGAGTATTTCCAGCATTTTCTAATTTTACTTTCCAATGAAACAATAGTTTGGAAGCTAGTGCGGCCAAATAGATATTGAGTTGTATGAATATGAATTTAGACCTCAACACATTCTTAAAATGGAGGATGATTGAAGGATAGGTAGAAGTTAGATGAATTTGCTTTTTAAAATAAAGTAACATTAAGCTTCAGGCTTTTAAGCTGCAAGAGTTCCTTACATAACATTCTAGCTCTGACCTGTCAGTCATAAGGGACAGAAAGACTGAAAGGATGTAAAAGTCTTCTTCTATCATGAAGTAATTATGCATGCAAGGTAAAAATAAATCCATCGGAAACCAAATGGAAGAGAATTGAAAAGAAACTAAAAGCTGATTCAATATGGAATACATTGCCTGAAAAGAAAGGTTAAGGAATCATAAAACAGAGTCAGCAGAAGACATTAGAAAGCTTCATTTGGACACTTACAAGGTGTTCTGTTTACAAGAAGAGTTTCATGGAATTTTATAATACGATTTAGAATTTAAAGAATCGATAATAATAGAATATTCTGCCACACCAGAACAATAGATGGTCCAATTCCATAAGTAAATGACAGGAAACAGATAGATCAAAAGGCTGTGTGGTGCTTTACAGTTGCTTCAAGGGGTATAAATATTTCATCCTCAGTCTTTGCCGTGACCTGTTAGTGAAAGACTCTGCCAGTGCACGATTATTTTTGGAAAATCAGGGCAGTAGAAGGTAAAGTCAATAAAATCACAGATATCACATTAATAATTGTTTAGTCCAATCTGATCTGTCAAATTGTAGTTTCTAGAATTTGTCCGATTATTGCAAAGATTTGCTTTGTTTAACCTGCGTGTTACTTGAATAAAACAATTTTAAACTCCTCTTACCAAGGAAATTTAGATTTGGAAATGTTTTAAATTCTAACTGGAGGCTCTTCCTGCTGTTCAGATCCTGTTTCCTGTCTGTGGTGTTAGTTACATATTAACCACACAATAAACTGTTTTGTGTAGAATTTAATTTCACTCGATTCCATAAACGCATTGGGTTAGAGAGAAACGCAGTATCATAACAGGCCCTTCAGCCCAATACAAATGAAAATTGAAAGGACATATTTTATTCTCCCTTTTGGCCATTACCTCAGCCATTCTTCAATACTATGTTCCCACGCCAAGGATTTCCAAATAGTGGGGATTACTCAGTGGTCTAATGACTCAATGAACTACCGCAGTCAACCTCAATACCCGGTGGACCGTGGCCGGCGTAGCACCTGGTCAAGTTTGCCCGAGTCTATGTGCTTGTGGTGCTGCTGCAAGCAAGGTTTGCCTTGTATCTGTACCTCACCATATTTGTGCAAATGACAATAAACTCAACGACATCATTGTACAATGTCCAATTAATAACTTCTTGGCAACAATTGGAAACATTCAGGCATGGGGCAATAAATGATAAGCAACATTTGCAAATACGAGTGCCTTGTAATGACATTCAGTAGTCAGAAAGAGCCAAACCATTTAGTCTTCACATTTAACAGCATTATCATCCCCTTCCATCAACATCCTTGGTTTTCCAAACACTGGAAGTTCAATTGGACTAAGCACTTAAATAATATTTGCAATCTTTGATGAGCCATTATGCTGAAAGGTTGTTCACAAATATCCCAATTACAGAAAAAATTGCCAAAAGATTAGAACTATTTCTGCAATCTATCGCGCAGTTATTTAGATATGACCGCAAGGTACAAATGCAAGATTCATTCACTACAGATCATTTACAAATGCCAGGACCTAAAGATGAATATTGATGATTATATCAACTTTCAGAACAAATGATAACATATATAAGTTCCTGAATTAAAGTATTTGTGCGTAAAACTGGGTGTATCACAAAGCCTGTTTGTTGTGAGGAAGTAGTACAAGTAATACAAACATTGAGGGAATTGTAGATAGCATGGGAGGTTGTTTAAGTTCGCAACACTATACAGATTAACTGGAATGTTGGGCTGAGCAATGGCAAATGGACTTTAACCCTGACAAATGTAAGGTAATGCAATTGGGAATGCAAGCAAGGGTAGGATATAAACGGGAAGTAGCAGAATTCCAGAGAGTGGTAAAGCACAGAGGAATCTTGGGGTACAACATCACTGTTCCCTGCAAGTACAGGTGCACAACCTTTTATCCGAAAGCCTTGGGACCAGACACTTTTCGTAATTCAGAATTTGTCGGTCTTCGGAATGGAAATTTTTTTGCGTAGATTTTAATGGCTGGCTCAGTGGTAGAGTGTTCGGCTCATATCCGCAAGGTCGCGAGTTTGCGCCTCGATCCCGGCAGTTACTCGGTCGCGAGCTTGAGTCTTCAATGTGGTTTTTTTTTGCAGAATAAATGTTTGTATGAAATGCAGTGTAGGAGAGGTGTACTGACTGTGTGGGCAGAACTTTGGAAGTGATTGCCCACCAGTCTAAAAAGCCGCTGTGTCTCCCTGTCCCTGGGATAGCAGGGGGCGATCAAACAGCACAATACCCCCCTCCCCCTCCAACTCCAGAGGAATCCGCTCCCCGATGGGCCGCTACGGTGACAAGTGGCAGTTTGCCCACAGCCCGAGCTGCGCCACCCCAAGAACACCTTGCACACCATCAGCTTCTGCCCCTACGTGTTCCTCTGGAGTTGGAGCGGGGCTGGGCTGGAGTTGCTGCTGGTTGTGGGTCTCTGAGATCTCCGTGCTTGCAGTGGGCCTGGGGGTCGCTGTCCCGTTGGTCCTGACGTCTCCGGCCACCCCCCTGGACTGAAGCTGAGACTGGGAACTGTACCGCCCTTGCCCCCTCCCTCTGCAACTGCAAACAACCCCACTCTCCTGCAAGGGCGGTACAGTTCCCGGAGGATAGCAGGTGGCCGGAGACGTCAGGACCAACAGGAACCCGCTCCCCGATGGGCCCCTACGACGCCCCGAGCTGCGCCCCGTCATCCGCAACCCAGGTTCCTCTGTAGTTGGAGCGGGGCTGGGCTGGGCTGCTGTTGGCTGTGGGTCTCTGGGATCTCCGTGCTTGCGGTGGGCTGGGTGGTCGACGTCCAATTGATCCTGACGTCTCCGGTGACTGCACTGACCTGCAGCCATCGCCGACTTGAAGACAGTGCAAAGCCCCCGCGCCGGTGCAATGAGCGGGGAGCTGGAGAGGGGAGGGAAGGGGTCACACACATGGCCGGGGAGCAGAGGGGTGTAGGTGGGGTGAAACTGAAGGGAGCGACAATCTGCTGCTGCCTACACTGTGTATCGTGTCTACCGTGGGAACTTTTAACTTAGCGGGCAGACAGCAGCATATTGTCAATTATTAACCCTCCCGCGCAATATACCCTCACCTCTTTTATGGATGGGGATTTAGTTCCCCTTTCTTCGAGGACCGACCGGAGGTTCCGCTGTCACCTCTGCGGGCCGCCCTCCTCGGTGAACGTCCTGTCTCCCTGTCCCTGGAATAGTAGGGGGCGATCAAACAGCACAATACCCCCCTCCAACTCCAGAGGAATCCGCTCCCCGATGGGCCGCTATGGCGACAAGTGGCAGTTCGCCCACAGCCCGAGCTGCGCGACCCAAGAACAAGACGTTATTCTTGCACACCATCAGCTTCTGCCCATACGGGGAGCGTGTTCCTCTGGAGTTGGAACGGGGCTGGGCTGGAGTTGCTGATCTGGGATCTCCGTGCTTGCAGTGGGCCTGGGGGTCGGTGTCCCGTTGGTCCTGACTCCGGTGACTGGCACTGTGCTGCTAGCATCGCGACGTGAAGACAGTACAAAGCCCCCGCGCCGGTGCAATGAGCGAGGAGCTGGAGAGGGGAGGGAAGGGGTCACACACATGGCCGGGAAGCAGAGGGGTGTAGGTGGGGTGAAACTGAAGGGAGCGACAATCTACTGCTGCCTGCACGCTGAGTTAAAAGGTTACCACACAAGACTCACGATACACTGTGTATCGTGAGTCTACCGTGGGAACTTTTTAACGCAGCTGGCAGGTAGCAGCATATTGTGAATTATTAACCCTCCCGCACAATATACCCTCATCTTCTCTTTTATGAATGGGGATTTAGTTTCCCTTTCTTCGAGGACCGACCGGAGGTTCCGCTGTCACCTCTGTGGGCCACCCTCGGTGAACGTTTTCAAGGACCTTTCTTCAAGGACCGAAAAAATGTCGTTATTCGGAGGTTTTCGTTATTTGGATCGTCGGATAAAAGGTTGTGCACCTGTAGCAACACAGGTGTGTAGGGTGATGAAGACATATAGCATGCTTGCCTTCATGGGCCCTGGAAGAGCTGAGATGTCATATTGTAGCCCTTATAATACATTGGTTAGATCACAGCCAGAGTACCAAGGGCAGTTCTGATGCCACATTATGAGAGATGCGATTGTGCTTGAGAAGGTACAGAGGAGATTTACCAAGATGTTGGAGCACACACGCCACGAGTTGACAGAGCCATGCGGCCGGGCCGGGGTCAGCCCCACGGAGGCATCGGAGAGGACCTGGCAGCGTTAGTGAAGATGTTGGTGCTACGGTCGATGGGGGAGCTGATCGCCGAGCATGACGGACCACATGGAGTGAGGGAAGGAACAAATAAGGAACTGAGCGTGAGGGGTGGGGGGGGCATCATGAGGGGGGGGGGGGGGGGGGGGGGGGAAAAGGGGGGGGGGAGAACAATGGAGACCCAGGGGGGGGGAGGGGGAAGGGGAAAGGATTGGGAAAGGGAGGGCGACCCGACGTTGGTGGGGGGGGGTGAGGGGTGGGGGATGGTGGGGGAGAACAAAGGGAGACATGGCGCAGATAGTGTATACTTGTGTATACTTTGTAACTTTGTCTGCGACATTACTTGGCAACTATTTGCAAACCGTGGGTATGCAAGCAACGAATTTCACTGTGACTCGTCACGTGACAAAGTATTCATTCGAAAGAAACAGTGAAAAATTAAAGGAAATCAAAATTGGGAATTTGATTGCAATGGTTTAGAAAATTTACTTATCAAGAAAGCAAGAGGCCTGGAATATAAATGCAAACTCATTTCTACATTGCACAAAAATGCCACCTTAAATTAGAAATATAACCATCACTGAAGATAAAGTATGACTCAATCGCAGAAACTTTGGTGTCCAAAGAACTGCAAAGCAACATCCAATGCATGGATAAGTCAAAGTGTATGCTGTGTAGTGGAGTCTTTAGTAGCCGGAGAAAGAATGGTCACTAGAAGTGTACGAAGCGAGTATATCGTGACACCAAATCTGTTTTGGGCACTTTAACATTCTAGCTGACTGTATCCCTTAACCTTGCACGATTCAGCACACATCAACATTAGATTTTGAGTATTTTTTTATGGTTTCAGTTTGCAAGTCATCCAGCCATGATGATGCCTCCAAGGCAATAGAGGCTGAAGGTGAACCATCAGACCCTGAAACATGGTTGGGTCCACAAGTGTGCAAATAAAGTGGACACTGCTTCTAAAATGGAAAGAATTCAGTGCAAATTTTATGTAAACATGTGTCATAGAAACAAAGAAACATTGAAAATAGGTGCAGGAGGAGGCCATTCGGCCCTTCGAGCCAGCACCGCCATTCATTGTGATCATGGCTGATCGTCCCCTATCAATAACCCGTGCCTGCCTTCTCCCCATATCCCTTGACTCCACTAGCCCCTAGAGCTCTATCTAACTCTCTCTTAAAGTTGTCAACTTGGCACTGGTCTTTCCCCGATACTGACTGTAGACTTTTAGACGGGCTTCCCAATGTATTAAGTACCATTATGCACCGTATACATCTCCCTTGTTTTAAATTTGCCTTCAGCAGCAAAACCTGTATACAACCTTCCCATCTGGATAGCTGACAGATGCACTAAATACTGGCCCCATTCCTAGCTGCAGATGCTGGTGTCTGATGGCCCACAATGTGGTGTCCATCTTGAAACTATCTTCTAAATAACACGCAGTACCAGCCTACAAGCCAGTGTGCCTCAGAGTGAGCGACATCTTATTGCCACCGGTTATTCTCCAATCTCTTACAATAGAACATAATAACTGTCAGTATGTGCGGTCAATGAGAAGTACACAGCACTGCTCAGTTTATGAAGATGAAGTTGCGGATAAGAAAGAAATATGAGAGTTCTGATTAATAGAGATTTTTGACGGGAATATGATGTATTGAAAAGTGCTGAAGTGGTGCATTTGGTAGAATATGGTATTTAAAGATATTCTCATGGACCTGATGACATGACGTTAATAACATTTTTGCAGCACTGTATCCAGATCCTCAGCAGTTGACACCTGCCACTGACTACCAAACACACTCCACTTCTCACTACCTTCTGCAATGTATCCAGGCAACCGTCTAGCTCTCAATTGATAGAGGACTTCACAACTACTTTAATCCCCCCCATCAAGTCACTCTTCACAACTGGCTCTTCCCTCTGCTGTGCCGGTTTCAGCCCTCTCTGGTCAGACTCATTTATCGAATGACTGACAGCGACAATGTACTTTGCCATCAAGAGATCAAGCTGTGTGTCAGTGGCAGTGACTAACTTAAACCAGCACTAGTCATTTATGATACCGCATCCTGCTGATAAGTCCAGCTGAACACCATTGTGGTTTGTGCTTGCCACATGCTAAAATCATTATAATGGACAACTTCACTACAAACGTATTGAGCTGTACGAGCTACTAGCAACATGTGTGGGATAATCGGGAATTATGATTTCCACACACATTTTCCAAAATACCCACCGATCACTCTTGTTTTCCTTTAGCTGCTTCAGCATACGTAAAACATTCTAAACAAGATGGTATACACAGTCATTCCTTAGCCACAATTGTTTAGAGAACAACATATTTACGTTCGTAAGTACAAATGATTGAACTTTCAATGCAATGTTACTTTGCAATCAACAGCCTAACCAAAGTCAAATTAAGTGAATCAGACATTATAAGTTACAAACATATGATATAATTTTCCAATATTGTTAAGTGTACTTAAGATGATCACATTTCAGTGGAAAACAATCCACATAAAACATTTATTTCTCAAATGTAGTTCTTCTCCGAGTTTTAAGATAGTATTTAATTGTGAAAACAAATAAACTAAAGGCAAATACTGAAAAGGTCCAAAAACAAAATAAAAGAAAATATTAACTAAAATATGAATTAAAGAAATGATAATAAATTTACTAAGTGAATTTCCAATCTGATATCATGTCAGGTTGACTGATGATTTAACAATCTCATAATATATTTCTCATAAAATGAAAAATAACATAAACCTTTGAACAAAACTATTATTCTTCTGGTGAATGGTCACAAAATAATATGATTTGAACATCCTGAACTATTTACTAATTATAACATAGAAGAACAGCATTCATATCACTGTGCCATTCTGGGGAAAAAAAACTATCTACTCCAGCACAACACCTTACCAATTCCAAATGTTTTCAACGTTACAAATATTTTGTAACTTCATTTAAAAATCCATTTCAGATTCCACCAATGGGAAAACTAAACCCCCAGCTGCTGGAAGCATACATTTCCTGTGTTTTTCATTCTTTTGTTTTTATCTACACACTCTAGGTAATGTTCCAAAAGAAGCATTTTCCCCGGATGTGATTTTCCCAAATCTCAAGTTCAACTTCCTTGTTTGAATACCAATATTTCCACTTGCTTTTGTGTCTCCTCCAAAAGATGATATGGTCTCAGACAGTCAGTCTTACACCTCTCCACAGCCCTGACATTCCCCTAAAAATAATGACACTGAAAGCTGAAATTGACAGCCTGGAATTTGTGGCCGTCAGCAAGGAAATGACAATTACCATTGATCCTTCTTGCAGATTGGTGGTGGGATGGGGTGTGTTATAAGTGGACGCTTGCTCTATCTGATGTCTGATCCAATGCAATGCACTTCACAGAACATCTGTGGTATTTCACAGCAGGACAAGATACAGCGAGGAATCAGATTGATGATTTCAGATACTCAGTAGAAAATTGTTGTATTCATTTGAGCTAAATTTACATATAATGGCAACTTTATGTACTTAGAAAATCCAATGTGACTGAAGTGAATAGAACCACATTTCATTAGCAGCTACTGACTACACTACTACAGTTGCTACTACATTGTGCATGTAATACCAGTGATTGGGAGTGACCTTGAAATATAAAGCAGTAAATATATAACAGGCGTTTTTTTAACTAAACAAAGAAAGAAGAACTCAAACGGGTTTAAAAGACCAAAATAAAAGAGAATAAATGAAGGACCTGATAGATTTCTGGACATTAAATGAATCATGAGTAGTGGGCACTAGGTAGAAGATCAGCCAAGATCTTGATGAATGGGGAGCAGGCTTGAAAGGTTAGATAGCCTTTACCTAGTTCCTAATTTATTAGGTCCTTATCAGAGTAATAAATTAAGACCTTCAACAGTAATTAAATTATTAAGAAATGTGATTTCACCCTTGTAAAATTGTCAGAGTCTGGGAGGTTGTTTGTAATTATCAATTGCTAAACTGCTAAAAATTCTAACTCGATCCTTACTCATAAATACATCTGCTAAATATATCATATTTTGTGTCTTATAAGGAACATGGACAACAAATAGAAATGTATGTAAGAAAGAACTGCAGATGCTGGTTTATACCGAAGATAGACACAAAGTGCTAGAGTAACTCAGCGGGTTACTCTAGCGGGCAGCATCTCTGGAGAAAAGGATGGATGTCATTTCTGATCAGAACAGTCTGAAGAAGGGTTACAACCCAAAATTTCACCCATCCTTTTACTCCAGAGATGCTGAATGTCCCGCTGAGTTACTCCAGCACTTTGTATCTATAAATGGGAAAGTACCTAGGTTCATGCCAATGCATCTCATATCAAGGCCAGTCCATTAGCAAGGGGTTACTAAGGGATTGGACACGCTAGATGGAGGAAACATGTTCCCGATGTTGGGGGGGTCCAGGGGCCACAGTTTAAGAATAAGGGGTAGGTCATTTAGAACTGAGATGAGGAAAATCTTTTTCACACAGAGGGTTGTGAATTTGTGGAATTCTCTGCCTCAGAAGGCAGTGGTAGCTGATTCACTGGATGCATTCAAGAGAGAGTTAGATAGAGCTCTTAGGGCTAGCAGAATCAAGGGGTAAGGGGAGAAGGCAGGAGCGGGATACTGATTGTGGATGATCAGCCATGATCACATTGAATGGCGGTGCTGGCTCGAAGGTCTCACCAGGGTCCTGTACAACTGCAGTAGGCCTTCCTGCACCTATACTCAAATCCTCTCCCTGTTTAAGGCAACATGCCATTAGCTTTTTTCACTGCCTGCTGTACCTGCATGTTTACTTTCAGTAACTGATGTACAAGGACATCAAGGTCTTGTTGCACCCTCCCCCCCTTTTCCTCATCTGACACCATTCAGATAATAATCTGCCCTCTTGTTCTTGCCACCAAAGTGAATAACCTCACATTTATCCACATTATACTGCATCTGCTATGCATCTGCTCACTTACCCAATCTATCCAAGTCACCCTGCTGCCTCATAGCATCCTCCTCGCAGCTCACATTGCCACCCAGCTTTGTGTCATCCACAAACTTGGAGATGTTACATTTAATTCCTTCGACTAACTCAATAATATATATTGTAAATAACTGGGGTCCTAGCACTGAGCCTTGCGGCACCCCACTAGTCACTGCCTGCCATTCTGAAAAGGAACCGTTAATACCGACTCTTTGCTTCCTGTCTGCCGACCAGTTCTCTATCCATGTCAATACCCTACCCCAATACCATGTTCTCTAATTTTGCATATTAATCTCTTGTGTGGGACCTGATGGATGTGCAAAAGATTGTGGGAGGAATAGATGGATAAGTAGTCTAATTCTTTTTCTATAGTGTGTATATCAAAAACAAGAGTGTGTAGGCTTATGGTGAGAGCAAGGAGTTTTAAGGGGATCTAACGGCTAACATTTTTGTTCCCCACAGATATCAGGAACATGCTGCCAGGGGAGGCGGTGGTATCAAATAGTTTGGCAAGAAATTAAACATAAACTTAAATAGGCAATACCTAATAGATAGAAAACAACTCCGAGCATCCATCCAGCCAAGTGAGACAAAAGCACACTGGATAGCCACCAAGTGATCACAGGAGTGGAAGGCAACCTCATCTCCATTACACAGCGACATCTCTTCACCAGATAAAAGCTGTCCAGGGTCTGACCTCCCCAGAGGAGCATGGGTGAAGCTCAACAGACTTGGTACTGGAGTTGGGCATTTCAATGCCAGTGTGTGGAGATGGGGGCTCCGCCAGAGCCCAGCCTGTGAATGCGGAGCAGAACAAAAGACAGCCAACCATGTCATCTCTGGGTGCCCGCTCTACCACCCACCAAATGGAGCTCAGGGCCTGGCAGACATTGACGCAGAGACAACGACCTGGCTGCTCAACACCCAGCTTGAGATCTAACTGTTCCTTTGGTTTATGTTTCATTCGCAAGAAGAAGAAGATAGATGTGGTCTTAATGTGGTAAGATGTGATTAGTGTAGATGGGCAAAATTGTCAGCATTAAGATGGTGGGCTGATGGGCCCATTTCTATGTAGAACCAATCTAGTAGTCTAAATGTTGGTCTGCTATTTGGGAAGTTTCTGATTCCGATTCTTAAATAAGCATGTGTACACCCCAGAATCAGCTGTCAAATTCATTTTATAACAAGTGTTGTTATTGTTAATGGTGAGGCTAACAGCAAAATGTGTTGTTTGCTTCACCATCATTATTTATGCAAAACCCAGACAATTATTCTCATTGTGATAGAGCAACTTCTTTACATTGGCTTCTTGACCTTCTTTATATATAACAAAGGATTCCCACATACCTCTTCAAGGGTTTAAAGTCATATTTTTAAAGACCTGAATATCCATCTATCTATATTACTAAAAGTCTGTTCTTGACCTGTTTTGGCCATCTGTGCTGCGATTTCTGAGAGAACGCCGCCACCTACAGCTGTCATTTTTGACCACCTTGCTCAGAGCCCCCAATCCGCCGCATGTGTGCCGAGGATTTTTCCCGTCGATTAAATATGACAGAGATATTAATGTTTTTACAAAATGCCCCATTCTCTCTGCTGCCCCCGCTGGCTGCAGGGGGAGGGACTATAAAACCAAGAAGTGGTGTGCCTCACTCACTCTTCAAGATGGAGGAAGGCAGAGGGTCACGTTTCTCTGAGCTGTGAATAACATTGAACACATGTCTACTCAAATGCAAGTGCCCTTAGCTTCAGGTTCTAAAAGCTCTTGGACCCACAAAAAAACTCTGATGTCTACCAGGTTCTTAAAGCTTGTAAAAAATCTGTCCTATTGGTTCTAAAGCTTGCTGTAAAAAAATGCTCTATTGGTTCTAAAGCTTGCAGAAAATGTGTCTTATTGGTTCTAAAGCTTGCAAAAAAATGTCTATTGGTTCTAAAGCTTGCAAAAAATGTCTATTGGTTCTAAAGCTTGCAAAAAATGTCTATTGGTTCTAAAGCTTGCAAAAAAGTGTCTATTGGTTCTAAAGCTTGCAAAAAAAGTCTATTGGTTCTAAAGCTTGCAAAAAAAGTGTCTATTGATTCTAAACCTTGCAAAAAAAGTGTATATTGGTTCTAAAGCTTGCAAAAATGTCTATTGGTTCTAATGCTTGCAAAAATGTCTATTGGTTCTAAAGCTTGCAAAAAAAAATGTCTATTGGTTCTAAAGCTTGCAAAAAAATGTCTATTGGTTCTAAAGCTTGCAAACAAAATGTCTCTATTGGTTCTAAAATGTGTTCTATACTAAAGCTTGCTCCAGGGCATCAGAAACGTACTGCATTCTTCAGGGCGAGGGTTGCTTTGGCTTGAAGCTTGAAAGGGCCTCATCCATACTTGCTGCAAATCCCCGCATGCAACTTGGGTGTGGCCCTTGTCCTCACCTTTGACCCCAAGCCACAAATACAACACTTACTGCAACCTCCATGGTGGCATGAAGTTCCCAAAGGCCTTCGCAAAGACTTACTGCAACTGGTGGCTTGGGTGCTTTGGCTTGAAGTTAAAAGGCACTACTGTAAATGCACTTCCTGTTTGCACTGTATATTGATTTTAGATAAAACGCCACCACTTACAGCTGTGATTTTTGGCCATCTTACTCAGTCCCCCTCTGCTGAGCAGATGCAGAGAATTACTTCCCATCTAATGAAAAATAAAATTGGTGTTATTAGTTTTTTTTTAAATGTTGAGAATCGCCTCCCGAACACCTCCTCTCAGTCCGCAATAACCAACCTCTCTCTCCTGTCAAGCACTTCATTCCATGAAAGCCACACTCTCTTTTCCGGGGGGGGGAAGAGGGGGGGGGGGGGGAGGTGTTATAAACCCCAGAAATGTGCCTGTGGCTCAGTCTCTGCATTAGATGGAGGAGGGAGAGGCCACGTCTCCTCCCTGTCTTTACCCTTGTGGCTCCTTGCACCCCCTATCCGCCCGCCCTCGGGCTCCTCAAATGGTATGAAGCTGCACAGTTGAATTTGTTTGGCCTTATACCCTGCTTGAAATAGAATTTCAAGGATTAGCCGTGAGTCAACTACCAGCCCACCAGCCGTTAGTGAGTGAGTTGCCAGTACAACAGGCTTGATTGACTGAGATGCCAGCCCAAGAATCCATTTGCCGCACAATTTGCATACTAGCCCTCTGGAAACCAGTCCCTTCAGCCCATAACACCCATACTAGCGCTCCAGAAAGCCCCCCCCCCCCCCCCCCCCCCAACTGGCCACCAATATTAGAATTGGTGGAGAGGTGGAATATTGCGTTGGATGACCAGCCCTCCTGTGTGATGCTGGGACCCAACGGGTCCCACTTAGTCTAGTATTAAGATAAAATTAGAACCAGAGACAAATCATTAAATTATTTTAACACATGCAAGCCAGCTTGGATATGCTAAAGTCTAGTCGTGATTGATGAATTTAAAGTAAAACACAAAATGCTAAAGTAATTCAGTGGGTCAGGCAGCATCTGTGGAGGGAATGGGCAGGCAACATTTTGGGTTGGAACCCTTCTTCAGACTGTCCTTCAGATTGATAGTAAGCAAATCCCCCTCATCTGTATTCACCTATCACTGGCTGGGCTTTATTCAGCCCTCAAAGCCCTTTTCCAGCTTTCTCCCCTTACTACTCCATCAGGCTGAAGAAGGGTCTTGACCCAAAACGACACCTGCCCATTTCCTCCACAGATGCTGGCTAACCTGCAGATTTCCTCCAGCACTTTGTATTTTTTGCTCAGGATTCCAGCAACTGCAGTTCCTTGTGGCTCCATTGATGAACTTAACGCATGTTTGAAGAAGTGATCAATTGCAGCAAATGTGATGTGGACATCTATTCAAAAGACATTTGAAATAATATCTCAAAAAACCTTTTGGTAAAAGGCAGGCTATGCTAAAAGGAACCAACATATTGTAGATCAAAGGTACACAAAAAAGCTGGAGAAACTCAGCGGGTGCAGCAGCATCTATAGAGCGAAGGAAATAGGCAACGTTTCGGGCCAAAACCCTTGTAGATCAAAGTGGTTGGCAAACAAGAAACAGTAAACATAAATGTGTTTTTTATGTTTGCTATTAATACAGATATGGAAGGTACTGCAAACAATATGGTGACATAATATAATACTTGAAAATGATAGAAAGTCCAGCCGATTGGGTACTTAATGTTGCTAGGTGTCAAACAATATATTTTGGAAGGAATGCTTTTGAATATGTATAGGCATTTAAAGATTCATATGATTAGAGAGACAAGCATTCAAATAAATAATTAGTTTCATGAGAATTCTGCTAGAAAATCATAAAAATGTCATAAAGTCATTAACAAGTGATAAAGTGGACGTTAGAATACAAAGCAAGACATATATAGGCAAACTAATGAATACTAAAAGTATAAAAAAGGTTGAGATAGGACGGGAATTAAAAATGGCAGAAATGTTAAACAAATATTTTGTATTTAACTGGGATATCGAGGAACTATAGGCCAGTCAATGTAATATCAGTTGGCAGGAGAAGGTTGGACTCATTTTTTAAGGAAGAAGAACTATGCATTTGGAAAAGGATAAGATGACAAGACAAGGGCACTAATATTTAATGAAAGAGAACTTTCATTTTTAAGCTGGAAAGTGTTCTAAGAAGATTTACTAAATTGTTGCGAGGATTTGCGGACAATAAACAATAGACAATAGGTGCAGGAGTAGGCCATTTGGCCCTTCGAGCCAGCACTGCCATTCAATATGATCATGGCTGATCATCCCCAATCAGTACCCCGTTCCTGCTTTCTCCCCATATCCCCTTGACTATGCTAACTTTAAGAGCCCCATCTAGCTCTCTCTTGAAACTATCCGGAGAACCGGCCTCCACCGCCCTCCGAGGCAGAGAATTCCACAGATTCACAACTCTCTGTGTGAGTTGTGGATTGTGACCTGAGTAACAGGGAAAGGTTAGGCAGGACAAGGCTTTATTGCTTGGAAACAGGATGCCGAGGGGTAGTGTGCCTGTAAAGCTGCAGCAAGAAAGGATTTCACTATTCTGGTTCATATCCAGTGCATATGACAAATATATACTCTTCTCCCTGCCCTATTCTCCTGAAATCACAAACAGTTCTACTCAGTTTACAATGCATTTAAATTAAAAATTAAGATTTATGAGATAATATTACATTTTATAAAATAGTCACAACATTGAAGCTATGATACATTTTCATAGCCACCTACCATTAGGCTCACATACATTAAACGATTTCATACATTGCACATGAATGTCAGTGGAATGTCTTAATCATTCCCATTGATTCCAACTGATACATTGTGCAACAAACACAATCCTGCACAGATGCTTCAACTGGATCCAATCCACATTCTAAGAAACAGTGTGTGTTATTGGAATAATTCCCTTAAGAATTAAATTCAACATTATAGCCAAATGTTAATAGAAGACAGTTTCAAATCTCTCTAAGGCTTACTAGTCAAACATTTTGGAACGTGACTGCAAATATGCATTCGATGAAAATTCATGCCGTAAACAGACTTTTTTTTAAAGGATGATGACAAGTTTCCTTATCTAAATAATATTAGTTAACCTGATTTATATAAAGAAAATTTCAAGTTTTAAAGCCATAAAAAAAAAAACTGGGAGCAACTATTTATGCCTAGATTTTATTGTAAGTCATTTAAAATTTTCAACTGTTGTTGTGGTATTGCTGTGTGGGTTATTAGTCTTGCAAAATAACCATGTACAATGCCCCTTAACTTGCCCATGTAATAAAATATTCCACAAATGCAACATTCTTGCATTATTGTAGGCTTGTCTTACATAAAAGGTCAACAACTCAGATTTGCATGCACTATGCTCTGAGCATTCTTTAAAAAAGATGTCAACTGTGGCTAACTGGTCGCATTGTGAACCCAGTCATTTTTGGTACAAGCCTTGCAGAGACTTGTATCCACCATCCACACCTGCTACAGAATGTGGTTTCATTGGACTTGGTTGAGATCTTAATCTATTGCTGAATCTACTTTCTATATAAAAAAAACAAATTATATGAGGAGAAATATGGAAAGGGGAGGTTTGCTAAACGTTCTGACCATTGATGATCACTCAAGCCAATATCTAAAGAAATTTATCCTTGAATCAGTGATGTTAAATGGGCAACATACTTGCATCTGTGAAGCAGTAATTTTCAAGATCTGGTTTCACTGACTTCAAAGAACTGCATTGAGCTGCAAGAATGGTCATCACACTGATCTGAATGGAGTTACCAAATCGGAGCAGACTTGCTTGCTTTATATTAATATTTCAATTACTTGTGTTTCAATATTTCTAATTAAGGAATGGGAAATGTCCTTTCGACATCTGAAAAAGTGCCCTCACTGTTATACTGTCATAGTTACAGGCGGCACGGTGGCGCAGCAGAGACCTGGGTTTGATCCTGACTATGGGTGTTGTACGGAGTTTGTACATTCTCCCCGTGACCGCCGTGGGTTTTCTTCAGCTAATAGGAACTGCAGTTGCTGGTTTAAACCAAAGATAGACACAAAATGCTGGACTAACTCAGCGGGACAGGCAGCATCTCTGGATAGAAGGGATACATGACATTTCAGGTTGAGACCCTTCTTCAGGCTGAGTCAGGGTAGAGGGAGATACAGAGATACGTAAGTGTAAGGTGTGAGCATATCCAGAGATGCCGCCTGTCCCACTGAGTTACTCCAGTATTTTGTCTATCTTGGGTTTTTTCCGGGATCTCCGGTTTCCTCCCACACTTCAAAGACGTACAGTTTGTAGGTTAATTTGTGGCTTGCTATAATTGTAAATTGGCCCTAGTGTGTGTAGATAGCGTTAATGTGCGCTGATCGCGGATTGGCGCGGAATCGGTGGGCCGAAGGGCCTGTTTCTGCACTATATCTCTGTACCTCTAAACTAAAGTGAAATGTTAGTTTTACCACACTATGCAACGTTTCTTCAATCAGTTGTTTAGAGTTCCAGTTTTTAATGTAGTCTGATTTCACAAAATAATTTAACACTGGATCATGTTCTTAAGAATCTTATAAATTCTAGGCATCATTTCCTTATTAATGCTACAGAATGTTATAACTGTAACGTGCTGATTTTTGACTGAACTATATCCTTGTCTGTAAGCCAAAAATATTGAAATAAACCTTACAAATTAAATTAATTGTGGAAGCATCATCCAAATTCAAGAGGTCAAAAAGTAATTGAATGGTTGGGAGCTGCAGTCACTGTTATACTGTAATAGTTATGGTGACTCTTTAGCCGACCGAGTTCTTTGTTGACCATCAAACACACCCATTTTTATGCTAATACTACCTAAACACATTTTATATTCCCCACATTAGCTCTCCCCAGATTCTACCACTCAGATGAGAAGAAACCCATGAATTCACTGGGAGAGCGTGCAAGCTCCGTGGATACAACACCGGGGGACAGGATTGAACCCGAGTCGCTGGAGCTGTGCAGCAGCAACTCTACTTGCAGCACCACTGCACTGTCTGAAAGTGTATTTGCCGAGAATGTGGCAGAAACCTGTTTTCTAGACTTTGGGTCATTTTATTATAATAATCATTTGTTAAATTCATGTTAATGTTCTGTTGTCATGATAGTCAGAAGCATTCATGCTCGGAGTGCAAGATTTACATTACACTGGAGGAATAAGAGCAAGGCAAGAGATAATGAAAGGGTATTTTGTGGAAACGGACAGTACACTCGATAAAGGCACAAACCGGCATTGATTTGTTAGCTGATAACATGAGTCACTGGGAGCAGGCTGCGGTCTCTCTCTCCAGGGATCTTCCCCATGATCAAAGAGATCTATAACTCCACTTTCCCCATCTGGAACACCTAATTCGTAATAATAACCAAATTATAAATGATTCAGCAAGCCATAATGATGCTGAAAGAGTACCCCCGACTTCTCACACAACTGAAACTGGGCAGAAATCTTTAACCGACTTTGACTAATATTCTTGCAACACTTATTTCTTCATTATTCGTGTTTTTGACCTTTGTTTTCAGAGTGCAGAAAGGAGTTATCAGCCTTGGTTAAAGTGGATACCACTGGTCTCAAATCAGTATTCCTAACACAGGACTAGGCTGAGCAGTGCAAGTACCTTAAATTGCCCGAGAATAAGTAAATCATGGCTATTCCCTGGGTAGCAGACATTGACATGTAGAATGAGGTGGCTGACATTATTCACAATCTGCTGTCAGTGAATGAAATCCATTCCTGTTGATCAAATTGATAGCACTTTCACATACGGCCTTTTATCTTACAAAGAGGATCAAGCCATTCTGATTGCAGCCTAAGCTTAGATGGAGCCATGGGGAGATTCAATACAGATGTATGCATCAATTGGTCATAGGTCACATTCCCAATACACTGGCACTAAACTGATTTTACAAATGGCTCCTACATTGCCAGATTAGTCAAGTTCTCCATTATCTGTACTTGGTCACACCTCTGCTCATCTAATACTTGATTTTCCAAAAGAGGAGAGTAAGTGGAAAGCCTCCATCTTAGGTCTACGCCACAAACTACATCCTGTTGTCTTCATCCCATTGACAACTCTCCAAAACTAAACAACACCGCTTGTAACATTGGCTTGTAACAAAGTGTTCCTTTCTAATCTACTCTCTCCCTTTTCAGCCTTAGTTCAACTAGAAACAGGTCTAGAACATTCTGGAAGCTCAGCAAAAAACTATGGACAGCTAGAATTGATTCAACATGACTAACAAAATATTCAAAGTTAGTGAGGATAAACTTTGGCCAGGATATCTGCCAGAAACCTATTCATCAAACCTGTTTCTTCGATGTGATGGTATGAGTATCACACTCTGAAGTCTAATGCTATTATGAACAAGGCCAGACTGGCTAAATTGGCAAGTTCAGCAAGGAAGTTGAAGACCTCAGCATCAACCACACAGAGGAATTTCTCAAATATGATAGAGGCTCTGTCAGCTAAGAGTACATAATGTCTACATTTAGTCTAGATTGTTTTACAGTACAGCCTAGGTCTTGCAAGGGTGAACTAATTGCACCAATCATCTGAATTTACTGCATCCAATTTGCGTGTGGCTCATCCGCATGAGAACTAGTTGTTAAATGGCTCCTGATATTTAATGCTTGTACTGATTGGTGGTGGTAATTTGGTTATTGTTCATGTGTGAAATACGAGGTCACGACATCAGTAACAAGTGGCAATATGATGCATATAATAGCGAGATAAATATATTACAGTATATGTGTGGGCTGACATCGGGACTCACGAACACACCATCACTGCAGCACTGTGTTTATGCAGCCAGTTAAAGAACTGGTCGAATGGAAATCAACTAAAAATACACCATCCTCGGTTCAACTTTTAAAAGCTGTTAGGTTTGTCTTGATCCTGCTGTCAGCCTTGTGAGATTCATGTGTTAAATCAATATATAATATCACAGGCAGGACACAGGGACTTAAGCAACAACCTGTACTTTGTGTAAAGCCACTTGAAGCTTTGCTGTGTTACAATATGATTTCAATGTATCATTTCAGATGTCTCACCATTTCAGCTTTGTCCCCAGTGAAGTACACTTTCATATTAGTGTGCATCCTCATTTTTCAGTTTTCAAATGCTTGTCGTGTATTTTTACTTGAGCAGTTAACAGAAACAATTTTTACCTCGTTAAATCTGGGTTTTTTTTTAAAATGGAGTCTACTTCCAATTAATTTGAATATATTTCAGTGAATGATTGAACAGTAAAGTTGATAATAATGATTCCATTTTATCAGCATATATTGCAGCTACTGTTCCGTGGAGTATGCATTTTGGTGTTGATCCATTTCAATAAAGAAGTCAGTGATAATGAAGTAACCACTAGTGCTGAACAGGCCAATTGTCACCTTGTTAAGTTATATAATCAGGTGAATGTTATTAATCAACAGCATCAGATTCAGTGAATTAATCATCTGGACCGTTCATTCTGATTTTTTAAAGTAAGATTTCTAATACTCCGCAATAAACAGCAGTGCCTGATTTTTCACATCTATTTAATCAAATTAATGTGAAAGTAGAAAAATCATTCCATCAGTTTTGTGGACAATAAGAAATCATGTCTCACTACTGTCTCAGTTACCAGGACAGAAGAGCGCAAATGCATATGTGGCCATGATTGACAATGAGTGAGGAGATCGCGACACAGACAAACACGAACAGTGCTTTTTAAATATTCAAAACGATGCCAACAAGTTTTAGGTAATAAATAAAGATTCAAGGAGAGGGTAACCTTTGTTTTTTTTTTTGCAAAATGATTTGCATTTCTGCAGCCACTTTCATGATCTCACGCCATTCCATATTGCTTTACGATCAATGAAGTGCTTTAGAAGTGTAGTCCCTCATGTTATGTGAGAAACACAGCAACCAATTTGCACACAAACAGCAATATGAAAATTACCAGTTAACCTTTGGTGATATTTGATTGAAGCGTAAATACTGGTTTAGGCACCTGGGATAACTTCACTGCTCTTGATAAACTCACCCTGATATGAATGTTTCTGTCAATTGCTTGTTAGAAATGGATCAGTGCAAGTACTTAATCCCAGCCAGAACTGTCGATAACATTGTTTGATATTGATAATAAAATGGTGCCTGCCTTTGCTCAGCCAGCAGCACTTTCACTTTGGAGTCAGAATATTGAAAGGGCAACCCCACTCCAGAGATTGTACTGCTGAAAGACTGTTTTTTTTCCAGAGATTTTAAACGTTTGCTCTACTTGAAGAACAGGGAGGACTTTCCAGTGTTCCAGTTAAGATTTATCCCTCAACCAATATGAATGAAACAGATTATCTGGTCATTTATAATCACTGCTGTCTGTAGGATCGTGCTCCATGCAAATTAGCCACTGTGCTCCCTTCTCTGCGATGATGAATGCAATTCCAAAGCACCTTGTTGGCTGCACAGTGTCAAACGTTGTCATATCAGCTCCATGGTCCATAGTTCACCATGCTCTCGACGTGCCACAGGCACTGGAGGCCCTGCAGCAGCTTGGGGCTCAGACCGAAGAGCCTTTGCTGTGTCCCACCCACAGGCCCGGCTCGCCCACCACGGAACTGCGAACCCGCCTGGGGAGGGAAGGCCTCCAATTCCGGCCTCTGACCTGATGACCTTACGTGCAAACCCCCCCCTATAAAAAGCAGAAATAAGTCACCTTTCATTTTTGCTGCCCCTCACTTTAAGGGAGGACAGACTAAAGATTCACATTACTCCCCCCTTGATGAGCCTAGCAATAAATTTAGTCAGAATTGCTCCTACATAGGAAGAGTGAGATACATTGGGAATGCAGAGCAGGACAACACGTTTTGTGCAAGGGAATGCCACATAAAATTCAAGTGAATATGAGACTTGACTCCTGAGTCCAGAGTGCTTTATTGTCATATGTCCCAGATAGAACAATGAAATTCTTACTTGGTGCAGCACAACAGAATATGTAAACATAGTACACTGTAAAAAATATGACAAACACGAGAGATAACGGACATAAAGCATTGTTCGCAGAACTAGCACGCACAATGGCCTTTCCTACTGCATTGAAACTGGGGGAAATGAGATCGACTCGAGGTCATGGATTGTGTATTGTTCAGAAAGAGGCAGCGTTGGAGGGTTGGGACATTGGCAGAATGTGCATTGGGATCTCAAGGTTTGGGTCAGGATTACACAGAAATTATGCTTGGCTTCTGAGTGGAGGTGTCAGGGTCTTGATCATATAGAGTTGCTAGAAGGTCACGTGATAGGAGCAGAATTAGGCCATTCAGCCCATCAAGTCTACTCCGCTGTTCAATCATGGCTGATCTATCTCTCCTCCCTCACCCCTGTCTCCTTCCTTCTCCCCATAACCCCCGGCTTCCGAGGTGAGACAAAGGATTGCAGTTAGATCAAGGTATGTTTGTTGGCAGAGGAGGATAGTGAGTGTCTGATCAGAATCTAAGGTGATGGATATAGTTTTCACTTTGAGAACACCTTCTTGCAGCTGACTAAAAGCACCAGAACATGGTCAAGGAAATCACTTTTAATTCATGAAAAAGCAGACCACATTATTCAAATTTTTTCTAAAATAAATGATTGACACTAGTTTTCCGATAACCTTTTACCATGTACTGCGCTTAAACATTGCATTGCATTCCAGGTCTTTACCTTATCAGTACCAACGTCAGCTCAAAGTTTAATTTAACACTGACATGTTTGTGGATCACCTTGGAGATTAGAAATTGCAGTGTCCTATTTTAATTGTATCAAAGCAGCTCATTGTATCTCATTAGCGTCCTCACGAGAGCTTTGTGTACATGATTCTAACACCTCAATCTATAATGAAAACCATTGTTCTCTTACCATATGCTGATCTGATACTGGTAACTGCTGGATTCGTCAATTACAAACCATTATAAAACGACTGTGTTTGCCTTTTTAAAGCTTTTAATAAGTATTATGTTCAGTTGGGGAAAAAAGATTATGAATGACATAGAAGGTGGGAATTATTTCACATTTTTCCAAAATATACACAAGCAGAAAATATCAAATTAATCAACCATTATTGTGCAAATGTAGATTTTTTGCCTTCATCTGACATTACACTAGAGGTGCCACAATTATGGTAGAATTAAATGATTATTTTAGGTATAAGTAGAGCCCTGCCACTAAATTGATAAGATGCAACAAGGAATCCACAAAACATGATTTATAGATACAAAAAAATAATAAAAACCTCTGAAGAATTCCCTTTAAGAGCTTTAAGAATTAAGCTATTTAAGTTCCCTTTAAGAATTCCCAAAAGAGCAATGTGTAAGAAAGAACTGCAGATGTTGGTTTAAACCAAAGGTAGACACAAAAAACTGGAGTAACTCAGCGGGAGAGGCAGCATCTCTGGCGAGAAGGAATGGGTGACGTTTCGGGTGTCTGAAGAAGGGTCTCGACCCGAAACGTCACCCATCCCTTGTCTCCAGAGATGCTGCCTGTCCCGCTGAGTTACTCCAGTTTTGTGTGTATATCTTCCCTTTAATTCTACATCTGGAGTTCCTTCTTACTTTTGTTTTTTTTTTTTTTTTTTTTTATTAGTACAGTAAATTACAGTAATACACATCACATATATCTTATTACATTTGTTGTACCACTTCGTTTTTCGAGCTTTAAAAAAGGTAGAAATAAAAGTAGTAAGTAAAGTGAGCAAGAGTCGTGAAGGTGCAGGAAAGTGTTGGGAAAAGAAAGCCCCTTAGAGAAGAAGTCAGAGAAGGAAGTAAAGAAAGGAAATAGACCCTAGAAAGAGAAGAAAAAAAAGGAGAAACAATCGCTCTATTATAACACAAACCTCCGCAGAAAAGGATATACCAACCGTATTTTTTTTTTTTACCCCCCGTTACCAGATCCTGGTACCATTTATTTTTTAAATTACTATTGCACCTTATGCTTGTAATAGTTCCATAAATGCAGACCACGTCTTTTGGAAGTGGTCTGCTTCGCCGAAACGTCACCCATTCCATGTCTCCAGAGATGCTGCCTGTCCCGCTGTGTTAATCCAGCTTTTTGATCTATCTTCCCTTTATTCTAAGGTTTAATGATATCTTTTAAGGCAGAGCAACATTAGAATCGTCAAAACATCAACATGCTGAAAGAACTTGGACAGGGTTATATTTTTTTAATCAAATCTGAAAGATTAAAATGTCTTAAATGTACTTTTTTGCCATTTTAACCAAATGCATAATTTGAAGCTTCCACACTATGGTAAAAAAAATCTTCAGGCTAAAAAGTAGTGTAAACTGGTTACTGTTGGGAGGCCCAAAAGAGCAGTGTGCTACCACAATCAAAATCAACAAGATCTTATGCGACTGAATCAGTTACTTAAGTAACTATCACCATCATTGACTAAGTCAGAATCAGTTAAGCCTGGAATGGGTTTGAGAGAAAAAAAACAAAGTGTTGGAGGTACCAAATGAGTCAGGCAACATCTGTGGTGGGAATGGACAGGTGGCAGTTCAGGCCAGAACTATTCTTCAGACGGAATGGCATATGGTGAATTATAGCAGGTTGACGAAGGATCCCGATTCAAAATGTCATTTGTCCATTCCCTCAACAAATGCTGCCTTACACACTGAGTTCCATCACCACTTTAAGTTTTGCACAAGATTCCAGCATCTGTAGTTTTTTCTGTCTCCATGCTTTTGAAATAGATGGAGGAGAGTGAGGATAGTTGGACCTGAAGTTGGAGAGAGGACAGTTTCAAAGGCATAAAGGAAAAGAAAGTAGTGAATGGAAGGAATACTGAGAGAAGGGACTGTGATAAACATATCAACAAAACAGAGTTAAAGGGTGAGGACATCAAGAGTCAAACAGGTGATTAGATTTTGAGGGTATTAGATTATCGATTATGGCTCTGAATGACATTGGCAGCAGGTATTGGTTTGGAGTGAACAGTTGACAAAATAGGACCTACTGATATAAATCTTCACTTGCCTTGGACAACAAATACAATGGGCAGTCACGGTGGCGCAGCGGTAGAGTTGCTGCCTTACAGCGAATGCAGCGCCGGAGACCCGGGTTCAATCCCGATTACGAAGTTTACATTCACCCCGTGACCTGTGTGGGTTTTCTCCGAGATCTTCGGTTTCCTCCCACACTCCAAAGACGTACAGTTTTGTACGTTACTTGACTTTATAAATGTAAAAATTGTACATGGTGGGTGTAGGATAGTGTTAATGTGCAGGGATCGCTGGTTGGCATGGACCCGGTGGGCTGAAGGGCCAGTT
This sequence comes from Leucoraja erinaceus, assembly GCF_028641065.1. Taxonomy (NCBI): domain Eukaryota; kingdom Metazoa; phylum Chordata; class Chondrichthyes; order Rajiformes; family Rajidae; genus Leucoraja; species Leucoraja erinaceus. The sequence goes on from NC_073390.1 coordinate 43,339,892, forward strand.
TCCATGCTGTATCTCTAAACTAAACTAAACGGCATTTCTCCCTCCCATTACAGATATCAGATTTTTCCTCTTTAAATTCAATTAAAAATCTACCACTGTTAATATTTATAAAAGGAGCAGAAACAGAGTTGAGAGAATTTGTAATGCTGACATTATTTTTTGATAACATGCAATTTTTCAGTCTTCTCAAAGTGCTAAAAAAATGAATATTTTCTACTGTGCATGAAAATACATTTTCAGAACTCCCTGAAGGTTCACTTGGTTAAAAGTCGAGTAGATGAATGCCATAGACAAGGAATATTTCTAGATCATTTGGAGCCTCCAACTGGTTTCACTGATTTTAGTGAAGCTGGCATGAATGCCTCTGAGCTACTGAACAGAAAACAACTGTCGCGCCCACTCATTACCATCCTGTTGCTTGCAGAGAACAGATAATAAGTAAGGATAGCCTTTCTCCTATCATCAGGTAGCTGCACTTCACCGAAGGAGTCTGGTTCAAATATGGGTCTCAGGAGTGATTCATTATGGGGCAATGACTCAGTGCTGCATGGCACTGGCATTACTAGTAAATGTGCTATATTGGCTTGCAGTTTAATGGAAGTCAGTCCCATATAGATCAGAGTGCAATGCAAAAAAGGGGAAGGATGAGAACCCACAAACCTGTCTATATCGACGGGACAATGGTGGAGAGAGTCAATAGCTTAAAGTCACTGGGTGTGCATATTTCTGAAGATCTTTCCTGGACTAAGCACACTGATGCGATTATAAAGAAAGCCCATCAATGCCCTACTTCCTGAGAAGATTACAGAGATTAGGTATGTCAGCGAAGATTCTCTTGAACGTCTACAGGTGTACAGTAGAGAACATATTGAATGGTTGCATTACAGCCTAGTTCAGCAACTTGAATGCCCAGGAGCGAAGGAGACTGCAAAAAGTTGTGAACACTGCCCACATCAGAGCCCCACATCACCCTGGCCACACTGTCATTTCACCCCTGGCATTGGGTAGAAGGTACAGGAGCCTGAAAACTGTAATGTTCAGGTACAGGTTCCTTCCCTACAGCCATTAGTCTATTAAACAGTACAACCTCCAAATAAGCTCTGAACTACACAATTATTATTATTATTGCACTGTTATTTTTGTTTGTTTTTATGTGTACATAAAATGTGTACATGTTTAGTAATATATATATATATATATATATATATATAATTACTAAACCTATATACACACATTATGTGTACACATAAAAAACAAAACAAAAATAACAGTGCAATAATAATAATAATACTAAAACTTTCATCTTGTTTGTTTGTCCGTATATATCCGTGCGTGTGGTGAGTTCCGGAAACGCCGCCAAAACGACACAACATAGCTCTACAATTTTTTGCCCACCTTATTCATCATTGTCCTGCGATGTGCAGTACCAAGTTTCTTTCAGGTTGATGTTATATTTTACAAGTTATTGACATTTTAAACTTTATAGAAAACACTTTTCAAACCACTTTTCCACTTGCCCTGCCATCAGCCGCATTCGACGTCACAATGACGTCACAACGGGACTCCAAATATCATTAAAAAAAATCACAATGTTTTTTTTTGCTTGGCCTAACAACGGGGACCCAATGGCTCCACGGGTATTTAAAACATAAAATAACTTAAAACAGCGCCCCCATCCGCACATGCACAGTTGGGGGAGGGTACCCCTGTGCCTCACAACAGTGACCTCTGGCGTCGCAACGGGACCCCCTCAACCGCACCCGCGCAGTTGGGCCCTTTCCAGATCGCCATCCTTTTCCCCCCTTTGCCTGTACTTGCCTGGCCTCACAACGGGGACACAACGGCTCAACGGGTAAGTTTCCTACTATTTTACAAACGCCTCCATGGGTCCTCTCTTCAATTTATTAACTTTAACTTAATTTCAGCTGATAATGGCACAACTTTGAATGCAGCAGCCGTGCATGCACAGTTTGGTGGAATATTGTGTTGGAGGAGCGGGCCTAACGGGTCCGCACTTGGTATATATATACACATATATATATACACACACATATATATATATATATGTGTATATGTGTATGTGTATGTGTATATGTGTATGTGTATATATGTATATATATGTGTGTGTTGTATATATATATATATATATACACACATAATATCTATATCTTTATTTATATGTATGTGCATATGTATATATATATATGTGTATAGGCATATATATATATATATATATGACCTATATATATATATATATATATATATATATATATATATATATATATATATATATATATATATATATATATATATGTATTTGTGGGTATGTGTACATATACACACTAAATTTTTTTTCTTGTTTATTATATTGTTTACAGTGTACTATGTTTACATATTCATACCAAGCAAGTAAGAATTTCATTATTCTATATCGGACATATGACAATAAAACACTCTTGACTCTCTTAACTAAGCTTTTCACTGTACCTCGGTACACTTGACAATAAACTAAATTGATCTGACTCTTGACTGTAAACACTGAATTTTCAAATTTCAGGTAATCCGCATCCCTGGTGTTCTTCTGCCACACACACACATTCACGTCCATTCAGTTTTCTTCTCCCCTTGTTTATCTTTCTCATCCACTCTCTCAAATCCTTACCCTACCTAGTTCCATCTCCCATTATACTCCCCATCTGGTTCACCTATAGTTACCAGCTTCTGTCCCACCTCTTCCTCATACCGCTATATATTATCTTTCATCTCCCTTCTCTGTCCTGATGCAAGATATAGATCCAAAACAGCGAAGTACAACTTTTGCCTCAGCAAATGCAAATTTTTTTTCTTCTGAATTCTTCCAACATTCTGTGTTTGGTTTGTGATTCTTTCATCTGCAATCTCTCTTTTGTCTTCGTAAGACTCAAATATTCGCTATCTTAGACCAAAGTAGATGAAGGTTTGGAGGAAATGTACATCTAATGAAACATCAGCAGCGACAAGGCTGTGTCTAGTTCTTTTCCACAATACTGACATTGACAAGACAAACATATATACTTTTAAAAATCCTTTAGAATAAACTACAACTAATTCACATTTGTGGGAGATTAAAACCGATTCTTTTGATGAAATTTATGAATTTTACTGAGAAAGTCCACTGTTAGGGAGTAAATCATTTCTATTCTTTGAATCAATGAAAGTGTTGCATAAATCAAATCACAACAGTACAAGTCAAATGCTGTCGCCCAGCATTATTCCTGAACCCCTAACCTTGGAAACATTCCTGGTGAACTAGTTTAGCATGTTACATTAATCATACCAAGCTGTCCTGTAGTGTCTTAGAATGAACTGAATACCAATTAGTACTAAATTATGGATAGTGATATGCTGCAGCCCACACCTGATGGACCAGGGTTAGCAATGCCTTTCACTCAGTACAATTATCAGAAAAATCAAGTGTTATTTCCCACCACTAGTGTAGAGTAGACATAAATCTGCATTGCACAAGTGAAAGGATCGTATCTCAACCTGCAGAATATATTGCCCTATCTCTCCGCTATCTTGTTTGTACTGTTCTTTCAGTTCAAAATTCGACGAACCTTAATTGTTCCCAGTAAAATATTGGTTCAAACTTCAGCTCAAGATAAAATCTGCCGTTGATATTGCTCCTTGCATCATCAACATTTGGGAGTGCACAAAAAGCTATTGAACTTGATTCAGAATTAAGGATTGCTCTTCATTTATTTAGTTCGCTTGAAATTATTATTTTTTAACATGTACAAGTTTCTTATTTTCCAGTCAATTTCTGGGGGCTAAAATTGGGTTGATTCCATAAATAAATCAGGTTATGGGTCTTCATCAGAGACGCCAACCACTGAACCTCCACTTGTTGAAGTACGGATGTATTTTTGACAGGGGATGATTAAGACAGTGCTCATCCAGAATGAATGTTGTCAATTTCAGTAATTGTAAAGGCTGCTGGAATGAATCAAGGTTTGCTCAGCAACAGAAGTGAAGGGTCGAAACCTGAAGCACTATTTAAAGTACTGCTACTCAAAGTGCTCAGTACATAAAATAAATCCTGCCAGCTGGTGCAACGGAACAGGCCACGAGTGCCTGACGACTGTTCCTTTTACTGTTGCTGCTCCAGTACTGGTGCGTGCCAAGTATGTGCCACTCCTACCTAAATGAGGAAATCTGCCCCTAGCATCAGATGCCCGACGCAATACAAAATAGAATATGCTGGAAATACACAGGTCAGGCCGCATCTGTGGTAGGGAAGAAACAGAACTAACATTTCAGGTTGAAGACCACTGGGAGGAGATAAAAGAAGCTTGTTAAGCTGCAGGGAGGGTGGGTGAGGGGAAGAGAGTGAGAACATAGACAAAAGAATGTAGGAGTTGTAAAATGAAAAGTGTAATGATGTGCCAGCCTGGACATGTCCTCCAGTTACAGAGAAAAAAACCCAATTGCAAGCTGAGCCAATATCACAGCTGTACAACTGACAAAAGCAGAAATCCAATTACCTTAAGTTGTAGAATTCAATATTAGATCTAGAAACCAGCACTGTGCCCAGAACGAAGATGAGGTGCTGCTCCTTAAGCTTGCAACAGCCACCATTGCAACAGTGCAGGAGGCTATTTGGTACTGGACCAGATAACCATGTTTATAGTCTTTAGTTGTAGTCATACCAGTTTTGCCCTACCACAGATATCCTCCATCTCCCAACCTCATTGCAGAGTAATGTTCTTCTTTCTCTCCTTCCCAGTTCCGACAAAGAGTTCTCCAACTGAAACGTTAAATCTGTTTCTCTTCTCACAAATGCGGCCCGACCTGCTGCATATTTACAACATTCTCTGTTTTTATTTCAGCTTTCCAAAATCTGCAGTTCTGTTGATTTATTCTGACAGGGTTGCTGGCACAGTTCTGTTGATGGAACAAGCCAGAGGAATGTTCCCCTGCATGTAACAAATCATTAATTTGAAATGTTTTCAACGTACCACAACCACTGTTACTCTCCAGATTCAATGTAATAATGCTCTCTTTTTTTCTTTGTCATTTAAAAGTCTGCTTTCCAAAGTCAAAGTTCCTTGTATGTAGTGCTGTTTTTGCACAAATCTGAATAATGCAAGAATCCCATCAAAAAACGCAAATGGAAGCCAACCTATCAATCACTGTCAGCTGGGATTACTTATTTTGGCAAGGCACGCTACATTGTACTATAAAATATGCACAGCTAAAATTCATGTTGATGGCCCCAACCAATAAAGCATTGTGGCACCTATTTTTAATGCCATAAGTACATTTGAAATATCATAGTCATAGATAGTTCTCAATTTTGCACTTTATTGATAAATTAATCTCAACCTCTACATTAAAAAAAATAGGCTGGCAACAAGCTTTAGAATTCTTGCTTAGTTTAGAACAGTGGTTCTCAACTTTTTTTTCAGTTCAAGATTCAAGATTCAAGATTCAATTTAATTGTCATTTGGACCCCTTGAGGTCCAAACGAAATGCCGTTTCTGCAGCCATACATTACAAACAAATAGACCCAAGACACAACATAATTTACATAAACATCCATCACATCGCTGTGATGGAAGGCCAAAAAAACGTATCTCCACTGCACCCCCCCCCCCCCCCCCGACGTCAGAGTCAAAGTCAAAGCCCCCGGCTGGCGATGGCAATTGTCCCGCGGCCATTAAAGCCACGCCGGGTGGTGCGAGGTTGCACACCGGGTCTTGGTGTTAGAGCCCCCGGCGTGCGCTCGCAGAGTCCCGCGGCCATTCCAAGCCGCGCGGGGCGGTGCTGTAAGGCCCCGCTCCAGGAGCTCTTCGACCCCGCAACTCGGGCGGGAGAAGTCGCCGTTGCGAGAGCCCTGAAAAGCGGTCTCCCTCCAGGGACCCGCGGGCTCCCGGTGCCGCCGTCCGCCAGACCCACAGTTGCAGCCTCCGAATCTCCGGAGGTCGGGCCGCAGCAGCAGCAGCGCTCCACCACCGCTCCACCCGCTCTGGACTCGGCCAGCTCCGCGACGGTGAGGTGAGTCGTCGGCACCAGAGTCCCCGGTCTTCTCCTGTTGGAGGCCGCTCCTCGTTGCAGCCCCAACGACAACGGAGACCCGACAAGAAAAGGTCGGGTCTCCCGTGCAGGGAAAGTGATTTAAAAGTTACCCCCTCCCCCCCCACACACACACCCCAACAAAAAATAACAAAAACTACATAGAAACATAGACAAAAAATAATAAAAATGCGGACGGGCTGCAGAGGCCGCTGCTGACAAGAGTCGCGCCGCCTACCGGAACCCCCTGTGAAATATTTTTTCAGCCAAGTACCCCCTAACCAGCGCAAAGCATTTTTGGTTGAAAAAAAACTTAAAACAGAGCACTGTGCCATCAGTGTCTGATTTATTAAACTCTGGGACTGATAGACTCTAAACCATTGGTCCTGTCTCTCTCACTTTGCTGTTCTCCTGCCTGTCCTGACCTGTCCACTCAAGTTGCTTTATTCGACTACAATACATCCCCCCCAACTTCTCGGCTGCCTCATTTATCCATGGTCACCTCTGCCTCTAGAGTAGCGCTAGCAAATCTCCGTCCCACTATATATGTTCCCCTCCAGTATAGATGTGATCGTGAGAGGGGAGGGGGGGGGGGGGGGGGAGGGGAGATAGATTGAGGAGTTAAGTCACAGGGAGACTGTCACATCGGCACTCAGAAACGATCTTGACCAGATTTTAGTTATAGTGAACACAACTCCATAAGTTTTTAGATTATTTAAAACGGGGAGAAGGCTGGACCTTGCGGGGAGGTACTGCATTGGGTTGCTGCCTGGCTTGCTGAGTCTTTCCAGTGACATACAGAAAGTACAGCAGCCGGGCCTCCAAAGGAAATGCTGCTGAATGTTTCAACCCCGGTGTGAGACACTCGGCCGTGATGCCTCCCCGGCGCCGAGTTTCCCGTGGTCCACTTGCAAGGTGAGCTGCAGCACGATGTGGGCGGATGTGGAGCGGAGCCTCAGTGAGCCCGGGCTGGCTGCGATGGCCGTGGAGGCGGAGGTGGCGGCGGGGGCAGCGCAGCGCCGGGGGGAGCTGGCGTCCCGCTGAGCCGGCGGGCGGCAGCAAGAGAGGATGAACAGGAAGAGTGTAGGCCTATATTTTAAAATCTCACGTACCCCCTGGAGTGCCTTCACGTACCCTCAGGGGTACCCGTAGCCCCATTTGAGAACCACTGGTTTAGAAAATAATTCTTGTTTAGAAAATAATCAACATTGATTTAGTTTCAGTGCTGGAGTGCCAGATATTGAACTATATAATTATTTTTATTCCATATAACAAATTATTCTATCTTGTTGAATTAAATCTCCCATAGCTGTTTCCAATAAAAAGTTACCTTGGATTAGTTTAGATTGAGTAAATTGGGGAAAATTGTTTCCATTGCCAAAGATTAATAATTTTCAAACTTGGGGAAAAGATGCAAGCAGAAAGTGAGAACAAACTTTTTATGCAGCAAGCGGTTGCGATCTGGAACTCAGTGCCTGGGGAGGTGGAATGATGGAAATAGAGTTTATCAGGGTTTTCAAAAGGGAATTGGATCAGCACTTGAAAGAGAATAACTTACAGCAACGCTGGGGAAGGATTGATGGACTAGGACTGACAAGATTGTTTTGACATGAACCAACATAGAGTTGATGGACAAAATAGCCTTAATAAACAATAGACAATAAGTGCAGGAGTAGAATAAGGAGTACAACTGTAGAATAACCTTATTGCTCCTTGTTATGAAGGCCACCATGCCATTAGCTTTCTTCACTGACTGGTGTACCTAAATGCTTATTTTCAGTGACTGATGAACAAGGACCCCCAGATCTCTTTGTACTTCCAATTTTAAAAAATTGACACCATTCAAATAATAATAATCTGCCTTCCTGTTTTTGCCACCAAAATGGATAACCTCACATTTATCCACATTAAACTGCATCTGCCCACTCACCCAACCTGTCCAAGTCACCCTGCATCCTCATAGCATCCTCCTCAGGAGTTCTATGATTCTGCAAGAGTTCTATGATTCCGATTCTATAAACCAAAGAACTTTACAGCCAAAACAGAATATCTGAATTATGGTTGGTGTTGCAATGTAGGAAATAACCAGAAACATGGACACATTGTGATCTCATAAACATCGTTGAAATACCTTATGGAATCATCAGTGTACTAAATGAGATAAATATTGGATAGGATGGAGACTGATGCATGTTCATCTTCAATGGTGCCATAAAATCTTTTACGCCAGTTTGGAAGAAGATACAGGATTTCACCTGAAAAATAGTGACCTCGAAATATGATTGCACAACACCTTATATCAACATGACAAAGATCTGTTTCCACACCATTGATCAATTTTGTCTACATTTCTTGCCAGTTGTTAATAAGATGTGAACATTTTGCTCAATTATTTTGCGCACCTTCATACTATCTTCTGAAATCTAACTTGCTCAAATAAAGCCAAAACGAGTGTAATCCCCAAAATCCATCCAAAAATCCCCAAAATCCATCCACAGATGGATTTTCCACCATGTTATGTGAATCACAATTGTTCATTCACAAAAAAAACCCCAACCGCCTTTAATAATGCCATAGGTTCCAAACTGACTATTCTTTTATTTCAGAATCATCTTGCTTGCAGTCATGGCAGAGTGTAGCTCACTTTCTGAAAACAAAATTTGAGGAGACTTACTCAATTGGAATGCCAGTCACTGGGATGGAGCAGGTTCCTTCTCAATATTTAATGTCTGGAAAAGCCAGAGGTAGAGATCGCATGTTCTTCAGATTAGAAATGTACAAAACTAAACTGGAGAAGGAAATCTAAAACCTGCTCCCCCTATCATTAAATCTTAGATTTCAAGAAGCAGCTCTGAAAGGAACACACTGCAATACAACCAGCATTCTTACAGCTACTTGTAAAGTGTTAGCAAGGATTGAGTGCGTCAGAATGATGAGACGGGGGTTGAAGGGTCCTGCTCGGGGAAGGCTGGAATGAAGGGGTGGAAGGTGAAGGCAGAGAAACTGTACAGCCTTCTGATGAATAATGTGTGCACAAGGCAGCCTTCTTGTACAAAGGGCAGGAGGAAGACAGGCAGACAGGTGTCTGTGTGATGACGTGCACTTTTAGAAAGCTTCCTGCATAGCCAAATGCTCTTTTTACTTGTGAATACAAAGGCTGTATTCACCAAAATGAAAGTGAAGAGCAATTCTTGACTTTTGCGATGCAGCAGTGAGCTGCACATATTCACATATCAACACAGACATGCTGCAAGAATCCTGAGAGTAAGGGTGAGTGTGCGAGTTTGTATTTGTAGTTTCCAGAAGTCACAAATAACTTCAAGTAGCCTTACTTGAACACAATAAACACAAGTGCCTGCATTGTTCTCTTCGTTAATTTGCGGGATATCCCAGCATTTACATAAATGGATTGTCTTTACACTGGAATGTAATCATGTTTTGGTACAGGATATAAATCATCTTCTGGCTGCCTACACAGCTGAAAGAAACACATTTTTGACACATAGGTTTGCAGAGTAACATCGTCAAGTTGAAAGAATACCTCTTCACCATCACTGCAAGTGGCATCAATAAGTGAAAATGGCTGGTTAATAATCAAAAGTGCCCAGGAGTACTGAGATCGGAGTCCTGATGCTTATTCTATGTGGCAGAATTTTTTTAATTATGAACCTCAATTGTTGAATAAGTCATCTGTGAACCGTGAGACTAAATGTGACTTCTCAATGTACTTAACAAATCAGTGATCTTTGAAAGAAGTGAAGATGCAAAGGGAGCAGGTAGCCATCATCTCGGGTCCTGTCTCACTTCGGTTTCCGGGAGACTTCCCAAGACAAATCATGAATGTTATGCCTGTAACAGGCATAAATGCAGCACAATTGTAGATGATAGTTAAAGGAAAATATCTTGCTGAAATCACGGCAATAGGTACCTCCTACTTTTAATGCATGAACAGCAGAAAACAATTTATTTAAGCTTCTGCAAGCTCTAACAACATGACACCCAAAATAGTATGAAAATGAATGAAAGTCCAGTAGATTGTATTTCCAATAGCAACCTGAAAGTAATCGGGACTAAAACATTCCATTAAATATTCACTGAGGAAAATATTCCCCTTGCGTTGCCTGTAAAACTGAAAAATTCTATTAAAATCAATAATAATTCTCCACTGCCATATAAATTATGTTTCAGCTATTGTGACATGCAATCAAGATGTAGATTGCTTGGGGAATCTTGTTTCCCCTCACCTTGCAATTCTTTGCATTAAAATATAGCTCAGTACAACAATCTTGTAACATCATCAACAAGTTCATTAATTGGAAATTCCTACTTGAAATCTCAGTAACAACCTCCTCATCAAAATTTCCAGCAATGACCAACTGCTTCTGGAGTTTACTTTGTGTAATGTGAATCTTACCCACTTAAGACATAGGCACAATGGTCCAACTTAAACTGCAGGGTGAACCTCAAATATGGTGGGTGAATTGCAAAGCAGTAACAATGACTTATCTTTAGCAATAATTCGCAAAAAGTCAATCAACATCTTCAGTTCTCAGTGGGGAGGTGTGCTACTGAAAAATATTTTATTCCTGATAGAAATGGTGCTGTCTTGTGACCCCTATTGAAACTAGCTGCTGGTCTTCTTAGTTGTCAACCATCATTCTTTAGCAAGGGCCGTGAATATGGGGCAGAATTTGGCACTGATGATACTTCTGAACCTTCTGAATTTTGTAGTCGGCAGGGCAGTACTCTGCATATCGCCAACTTGGACACTTTTACATTTTTATCAAGCCAATTAACCTACAAACCTGTATGTCTTTGGAGTGTGGGAGGAAACCGGAGATCTCGGAGAAAACCTCCTCCCCAACATGAGCTAAAGGTCCCCTGATACCATCCAGAGCCAACTGCCCTCAGTGCAATTCAGAGCCTGAATAACCAAAGCCTCTGTTAACAGACCCATGAGGACACCATTTCACCTATTCTCTGACAGAGGCCCACACACATTAATCTCTTTAATCATTTATTTCTTATCTTTGTGGAGTGTAAAAAGGGAGAGATAGAAAAAAAGAATGTGTCAGTGTGAGGGGATGAATGGGCTGACATTTGACGCTAACAACCTCGGCTCTACAGTAGATTTGTGATGAAGACCTAATGCTGTAGAATCACAATTTTTGTAATATCACTATTTAGGTAAGGCTTTAATGAGCACATTCTGACTATAGCCTTATCCAATACAGGGGGATTTTAATACTATTAGTATGCCATTTAAATTGCACTCTGTACAAATCAACAACAAAGAAAGAATGATCTACCTTTGGGAGTTAGGTTGCAATAACTTTTCCCTGGACAACTATAGTTTGATGCATTTAATTACTTTAAATCATTCATCCTTCAAAGATTACAACGTACGTTTGGAATTACTTCCCTTCAATGCCTTGAGCAATGATTTATCAATATTTCTCAAGCATTATCACTTGTCTGGGCCTGGAGGCCATGGAACTTGTGATCATTACGAGAATGTTATATTAACAAATGAAAAAATTCTATGACCTTCACATACCTACTTCAATCACAATAGTGAAAAATAACAAGGAAGTGCTTTCAACAGCTTCAAATTGATTATGGTAGGGTTTGCTGCTGTGAAATACCTTTCAAAAATTCTTTGAGACAACAATAGAAAATCTATATCCTAATCGCTTAGCTTAATTCTGCTTTAAAATTCTAAATCCAAAATACAACTAAAAAGTTGTTTTATAAGTCTTCAATAAAACCTAATGCTGGAAATACAAAATAAATTATGAAGTATCAGAGTAGGATGTATCATCATTGTAGGGTGAAGCTTTATAGCTAATTTTAAATACAAAGGTGAAATTAAAAAGAAAGTTTAAATCTGTTTCTTAAAGATAGGGCTCTTAAAGATAGAGTAGTCAGGGGATATGGGGAGAAGGCAGGAACAAGGTACTGATTGGGGATGATCAGCCATGATCACATTGAATGGCGGTGCTGGCTCGAGGGCCAAATGGCCTACTCCTGTACTTATTGTCTATTGTCTATTGTCTTCTTTCTATTCTAATGGGCATGCTTTCAGGTGACAAATCTGTCAATTATCTTATTTAAGGAGCCTGCATGTCTCTATTTAACAATTTTATCCTTCACCAAAGGTTTGGGATCTCAGCCAAAAAAAGGGAATGTGCATGAGTTCAGTAGACATAAAGCACGGCCAAGAGAAAGATTATTTCCCTGCAGGTCCAATAAGATTATCGACATTGCTCCTTCACAGAAGTCTCTGGCTCGCACATCACTGTGATCTTCGATCGCCCACCCCATTGCTCCAACTAACAGTATGCAAGTTCTGCACCACCGAAGCCCATGAATGGTTCTGCAATTATAAATTCTGATTTAGACAACAGCCAAGAAATTGTAGTGTGGTAAAAGTGTCATTGCACAAAGGCGTGGTGGGGTGTGTGGGTTGACGGTGACAGCATTAGACTCATTTGAGGTCATTAGGGCCAATGCATCATGTGCAATAAAACAGACCTTGAATATCAAGCACCATTTACACTAACCCTGCACCTCATAGATAAATTGAGCTTGGAACTCATCATTGACAATGAGTGGAACGTATGGGTGGGAGGTTGCAACCTTCACGTGGTCCGCTCTGTTTCGACGAATACAATCAACCCGGTGTGCACAATCAAATAAAACAAGTTGTTCTACAACTTTAGGCTGTGCACGCCATACACAAGAAGAAAATGAAGTGGAATGTATAGATTGGCATCAAAGGAAGATGGGCCAAAATGACCCATTACTGTGCTGTATAATTCTATGATTCTCTGAAAATGTTGAAGAAGAAACTCAAGAGTTCTTGACTTCCTGGTAGCAGTTCAGGTGAGGTCTAAAACACCATCCATGCAGAGCTCAGCCTTCCAGTTCAATTCTGTTTCAGTTGCAAGGTATTTTGTGTAGCCTATATAGAAACGTGGGTAGCTGAGGTAAGGGGTTATGAGGAGGTCTTGTAGAAAGTGGGGGCACATCTGCTCCTCCTGGCTCCACAGGAAATGTTTTAGCACCTGTTTAAAAGTGCCAAAGGAGGAGATTTGGAGCCAGGTCCATTCACACATATCCTTACACTTCAAATCTGTGCTCCTGAATCTAAGTAAAATGTTAATTCCCATTTCTGTATGCAAAGGACCTTTTCACAGATGTCTGAAAAATGTCTCAAAGAAATACTTTAGCCAAAAGATACCTGCACTCATTTTACACTACAACACAAATGCAAAAAAGGTTTAAAATCACCCCCTTGCAGTGTAGAATTCAAATGATCAATTATTTAAATGGTTAAACTTCAGACAGATTACTGTTCTTTTCACAGCTGTTCACAATATGACAACACCAGCACAGTTTATCCAGTAAGTAAGATGGCAGACATAAAGGAAATAACATTACCTTCAGAGTGGATAGGATTTCACACGATCACCATTGTGAATTTTCTACAATCTCCTGTGATAAGGAAAAGTTACTGGGAACAACTAAAAAAATATTTATGCTTTCATGGCATGCCAAACTCAGCTCTGTGAGTAAATGTCACAATTCAGGTCAGCAGTCTGGTGTATGTAAAATACACCAGCATGTAAAATATATCTCAATACAATTCTTCTCCTTAGGTAGTCCCTTGGGATTAAAGATGACTTATTCCATTCCTGTTTTTGAGTGTTCTACAGTGGCTAATGACGTCAATGTAGGAACCACGGGCTCTTCTACAGATGGGTCAGGTGTTAACTGATGGTGAAGATGGGTGGGCAATTTATGAGGGGATCAGCTGTTCCACTGGGTTCCCCAAGCAAGGTGTCATGGTTCTCAATAATGTCTTAAAAGCTCCTATTCCACTTTGACTGATTCCCAAGTGTCAGTGGTGTTTGAACCTTTTTTGAACCTTTCATTCTTTCCACCAGGTAATCTGTTCCCAGGACAGCATCCAAAAGAGAATGGTGTTTCGTGAGTCTGCTGTCAAGCTTGCAAACAATGTGACTTGAACAACATAGCCAACCAAATAAAACACAAAGTGCTGGAGTAACTCAGCAGGTTAGCAGGATTTCTGGAGGACGTGGCGAGGCGATGTTTCGGGTCGGGACCCTCTTCAGGCTGGGGCAGAATTATTCAGCAAATTGCAGGTGGATGTAGGCGAGAGGGTTTTTGGATAAGTAGATAGTTGAACACATGCCAGAGATGAGAAGTCTAAAGGTGTGAGTTAAGGATATTGGTTTGGTTAGCTATTGGTGTGGCATGGTTATCTAGAAGGATTTTCACACACCCCATTTATCCAATGCCTTGCAGTGTCTGCTGCAAGTAATTCAGAGCTCAGAAGTATATATGAGGGCAGAGACCTGGGCTTCCTACAGCCGGCATTTCAAGGTACTGAGAAATTATTCTTAGGCCCCCTTCGGTCATGGCTGACCATGGGTGTCTCCAGGGTTGGAGCACGCCAGCGCGTGACATTGTTTGACGCCAGCGCCAGACTGGTGCACAGACAGCCACCACATGGTCATTGGAGACCCTTTTCTGCTGCAGCCTTCATCCGCCTTCCCAGCCATTGTGACGCTCCACTAAGGTCAACTATCGTCCTCAGCTTGTTCCACCGTTGAGGTCTTGGTTGATTGCTCTTTGTCAGAGTCCTCCCACTCGACCTTACCGTCATGGGTGGCCCTACCAGGAGCATAGCTCCAGACGGCATCGCTCTCAGGATCTCAGGACTACACAAGCTTCTCTGCTACAACAAGGTGACAATCCACGGATTATTGAGAAATTATAATTATACAACTAAAATACGCTATGAAGTTGGAATGAAGTACTAGTCAGTTTGTCAAGGCGTTATCTAGCACTGCGTTTACAAGCATCAATAAATAATAAATTACAGTAAATTATTCAACAAAATGCTCTTCATCCACACAACCACAACAATCTGAGGTACAGGCATGAAGATCTCGAAGAATATATATATTTCAAAATAAAATCTTTGTACCAGAAGTGGACAATTGTAATGCATAAATGTAATTTCATCCAGGTGACATAATGCTTGTCAGAATCCATTGTGACTCAAGGGCAGGAAATATGAAAGGAAAATATGAGGGGAGATCTTATAGAAACTTACAAAATACTTAAGGGGTTGGACAGGCTAGATGCAGGAAGATTGTTCCCGATGTTGGGGAAGTCTAGAACAAGGGGTCACAGCTTAAGGATAAGGGGGAAATCTTTTAGGACCGAGATGAGAAAAACATTTTTCACACAGAGAGTGGTAAATCTCTGGAATTCTCTGCCACAGAAGGTAGTTGAGGCCCGTTCATTGGCTATATTTAAGAGGGAGTTAGATGTGGCCCTTGTGGCTAAAGGGGTCAGGGGGTATGGAGAGAAGGCAGGTACAGGATACCGAGTTGAATGATCAGCCATGATCATATTGAATGGTGGTGCAGGCTCGAAGGGGCAAATGGCCTACTCCTGCACCTATTTTCTATGTTTCTATGAAAACTGATATTTTTAAATCTGAAAAAGCATCACCATGTAAATGACAAAATCCTCCCCCATTTACTACCCATATTTTCCACAGTTGAAAGAGATAGGAAACAAATGTAGATCAAAAATATGAGAACTCCTTTCTGATATTGGCTCCACTGCAAGATTCTGCTAAAAAAAAACTCCAATGATGTGTTTTGGAAACATTGTTTCTAGGCTTCTTTAAACTATCTATACAAGACCAACTGAATGTCTATAATCTAGGAATCAAATGGATTGTACTGCATCTCATAAATTGGATGGAAATGTGAAGTTGTTCCTATTTGTATCTCGTTAAAAAACAACCCACATTCATATTAATCCAGATCATGTTGCAAGTGAGGTGAATGAGGTAACGGGTAGCATTTTACACTTGCGTTTGGCATCAACTGTACGATAGCCAACTTGATCAGGACCAACATAATCCATTCTCATCCAAGAATATAAATTGGAGGGGACACAAGAGACTAAAGATGCTTGAATCTGGACCAAAAATTCAAACTGGTGTTCAAACTCAGAGCATTTCAACTCCCCTTCCCATTCCGAATCCAACCTTTCTGTCGTGGGCCTCCTCCATGGCCAGAGTGAGCACCACCGGAAATTGGAGGAGCAGCACCTCATATTCCGCTTGGGCAGTTTGCACCCCAACGGCATGAACATTGACTTCTCCAATTTCCGGTAGCCCTTGCTGCCTCCTCCCCTTCTCAGCTCTCCCTCAGCCCTCTGGCTCCTCTTTCTTTCTTCTTCCCGCCCCACCCTACATCAGTTTGAAGAAGGGTTTCGGCCCGAAACATTGCCTATTTCCTTCACTCCATAGATGCTGCCTCACCCGCTGAGTTTCTCCAGCACTGTTGTCTACATCAGAGGAACAAGTAGCATCTGTTGGGGGAAATAAATTGTCCATATTTCAGGTCAAGACCTCCTGCAATGGGACTGGGAGTGGAGGGGGAAAATATGGAGCCAGGTGAGGGAGAAGGACGATGAAGGCAGAGACAGCTACCAGAGGGTGATAAACGGGGGCATAAATGTTACCAGTGCTGGAATCTGACAAGCAAAGAAGATGACAATGCGATCCGCTTAAATCTCGGTGAAAAGATGATGGAAACAGATAGGAAGGGGATCTGCTGGTTGAAATGGTATCTTAATCAAATTAGTTAACCAATTTGCATGATTTTATGTGTGTAGATAGTTGGGTCCTTTGCAATGTGAAAATAACCAAAGAAAAGAGAATACAAATCAGCACACTGTCAATTGTTTTTGCCTGCAATCTAGAGTAGATGGTGTTTATTGACCCTCACTCAGTCCATAAATACCGACTACTTAATTAATATATTTTTAAATACAGTTAAACCCCTGTCACAAAATAGCGAGACTAAATCTGTGGATAAATATAAATGAGATTGAAAATGTCATGACATGACGTACTTTGAGATTAGATACATTAAAGGTATTGATAACAAATATAAATAGGAAGAAATCCAAGGGGTGAAAAAAGATGAAAATTACCCAAAGGCACAACCTAACCAAATACAGTATAATTTGCTTTCGAAAACATTCAAATGAAATCACTTCAACTGAGATAATTTATGCAAATTGTACACAACCAGCTTTCTTTTGGATTCATTCAACTGGCTTATCTCCTGAAGAGAGCTTTGTCAATGTTTCAATGTCCTTCTAATTTTCCATCCCAGTCCACAATATATAATAATTAAGGACTGAGGATAATCATTATTTGTATTGGTACAACCAACATAATCCTGGTCTCTGCCCCTCCCTTTTCACATTTCTCACCCTTCCACCTGCTCCAAAATCACAAACTCTTTTGCCATGTGGGGTTTAAATTAGCTGATATTGCTTTGACCCATGATCCACAATCTATAATCAGTGCACACATCTGGTTAAAACAGGACTGGACTTCTATATGACCATACAAACAAAAACAAGGTTTCCAATATTTGCTCACTCCCTATATCTAAATGTGGTCCATCCCTCAAAATGGTCTGTCACAACCAATTAGTTTTAATTCCAAATGCAGAAATTAAAACATAGACGCTTTCGAGATTGAAACGTTCATTTATAATTTCACAAACATTTGCAAACATGGGATGCCTGTTTTGGGAATAATATTTACTTCAGATGTACACAGTACCTCTGTATCCAAATACAACTCTAATCAGGTTCATTATATTCCCAAGATGCTCTTAATTAACCAAAATCATTTTTAGATTTTTAAGTTGTAAATCATAATTTAGTTGCTCACAATTGATGTTGGAGTTTGTTATTTTTGTTTTTTTGATAAAATTTAAAAAAAACATGAGACTGCAGAATCAGTTTGTGTCCTTTCATCTGTAATGTCGGGATTCAAATATTGTTGGCTAAGAAGAGAAGCAGTCTGCATTTTAATCATACATCTTTAGCTTCTTACAGCTTTTACTTTTATGTAGATGCAAGGCCAAGAAAATATACGAAAGAGTTAGTTGTTTTATTTTAAAGATGGAGATTTGATACAAGTAAGACATGAAAAGAAATAAACCATTTGAAAGTCATTGGAACACAACCAGAAACAGATGGAAAACTGTGGTTCTATGAAAAGCAGTATTACTGGGAAGAAATTATGAAATGGACTATTGGAAACAGAAAGGGGTTCAACAATGAATGAAGCCCTTTGTATTATATTTAATGGTTTTGAATAGAATTTGAGTCACTGTTACGTCTATTAAAATGGTCACTATTGTTTCTTGCTCAGTGTTCACCTTTATTTATAAATGTGACCAGCATTTTCTGTGGTAATCTTGACAGTCTTTTATATAAAACCAACTCAGGTAAAAGGTTCTTTACACAATTTAAAGAAAATTAATGGACATCTCTTCATGTCCTGGCCAACACTTAACCCTCAAATGGCATGATGATGAATGATTATGTTTCTTGTTTCTGCTGTTTAGAACGGAGCTATGGGCAAATTGATTGCCACGTTTACTTATATTAAAACAACCCTACACTCAAAAAATCACTTATTGCTGTAAATGCCTCGAGGATGTAAAATGTGTTGTATAAATGCTTTTTTTCCCATTTTATTATATTTGTAGAACAAATTTGTATTCATCAGTTAAATATAGAACATTCTCTTGGGTTGAGGTAAAATTGCTACCTCTTGTGAAACGTCTGTAATTGTCACCACTCCTCGCACTGTAATGAAGTATTTTAGTTTCCATGGTAACCAACAGTTCAGTTATCATTTTTTTAGAACAATTGAACTTTAAAGAATACAATGGCATTTCCATATTAAAATGTATCTCTAAGTAGGTTGGCAATAATCTCAAGATGCAACTAATTAAACAGATTTAAATTCTTATTTACATCCCTCAACTTCCCTTTAAAGCATCACTGGAAAATATGCAACATTGTTTTTTCAGATGCACAAGCAAATTTGCACTTTAGTTTAAAGCTTTTTAAAATCTAAAACAGATATTTTAGGGGAGAAATAAGCATCTCACTATGATTTAATATTTAAGTTGTGTTTTGTTATACAATAGTATTTTCTGTGCACTTATTACAAATCTAAAGCTTCTGTATCAGAAAGTAGATATCAAGTTCTAACTGAGATGTCAATTTTAACATCTCTAATTTCTCTTTCTGCTGACACTTACTAACTTTTCAGGTCTTAAGGCAGATGAAGTCATGCCACAATCACTAAAGCTCTGACCTTTCTTGAGTGCCAATCAAACCATACTCAGGCTGTGTTTCTGGGAGATAGGTTTTGTGTAAGCAAGAGGTTTCCGCCTGAATAGCAGAAGGGTCATGGCTGTGCAGGGCTCCAGAGAGCAACAGGATCCCTGGCTTAGTCTAGGACTTAAGACTGTTTTTGCTGGGGGATGGTGGGGGCAGTTGTTTGGAGTATTTGTGTATAAGTGGTTGTCAATGACAACTACCAACATTACTGAATTTTAAAACATCCTTTCCTTCTTATGGCCTATTAAAAGTCTATCCTCATATAAAATATAATTAGTAAAATGATAGATTATTTTTGGCATGGAGTTTAACACTGCCAGCATTATATGATGAATGTTTTGCCCTAAGTGAACAATGATAGAGATCTTGTTCTGGTTGCACTAGAAAAATGTATCATCAATCACAACATTTAATAAAAAGTTTAAGTGGTCAATCAGCTAATTTCAATCTATTGTACTTTGCTTATGCTGCTGTCAAAATATTAATTGTTAATGCTTCCATTTATGTTTCATGGTCCATTCTTTGCCAGTGTTCATTCAATGGTTTTCAACTCCAAGTTCAAGTGGATAGTTTATGGAATCAAGCCGTACCAAGCTAATTGGCAACAACATACAGGTTTTCAGTTTCATGCTCAATGGGTCAATTATTCAATGAATAGATCAAAATCTGTCATATATTTAGAATGATATTCTAGTTTTACAACTGTTTTCACTTTACGTTTCTGACTAGGAAAAAAACCCCAATTATTATACATAGTACACAGAAATCAGTTTAAAATAAATGTGTTTAAACTAAGATTTATATATTTGCATGGTGTTGATATGAGTTTAGTTTGTACAGGGACTGGTATAGCCTGAAGACCTCTATGATTATATTTTTGTCCTGACCTGTGGTGAATTATAACACATAATTGACATTAAGTTTTTTGCCATGCTTGATAAATGCCTAATTATTCCAGCCTGTCCACTTCCATTTCATGTAAAATCTTTTTTAGCCAATGGAAGGGAGAATTTCACAATTTTAATCATCAAAAGTACATCAGCAGACACATGAAGATCAGCCATGTGGTTTTCTGCACAGTTTGACAATGTCTGTGCCACGCAGGATACACCAATGTGATGGATTGCTGCACTCTGCAGGGTTACTTAGGGTTTGCCAAGAAATGTGTGTTGTGGTTATAACTGTCAGAAAATAAGCGGTGATCGCTGGGTCCAATATATTCATTTGTGTGCTTCCTAAAGAATACTTCGTATTCGTATTTGGTTTGGAACAGAGGAGCAAAACATGCCAAATATAGTTCATTTGATATTTACATTGTGACTCATGGCAATAAAGTAATAAGAATTAGAGAAAGACTGATGTATTTCATTGCATGAGCCAGCTTAGATCCTTACTTTAAGTTTTGCATTTTCCTTTCATATGCTTTTATCTGTTTCTTACTTCAGTTTCTTATGTCATGTTTATCTTTTCATTGACCATGCTATTCCTTACTTCAGTTTGTTAACTTACAATCATCTGTTTCCTTCACTTTTTTTTCCATAGCATTTATTTTTGTTTTGCTACATAATTTCATCTGCATATGCTTTCTCTGTTACAGTACCTTTCTGTTCCTTGGTCAAATAATTTTTGCTAACTATTTCTTAACTATTTTATTAATTTGCTCTGTCTTATTCCTTAGGCCCTCTGAGGGAGCGCTGTACACAGTTTATGTATGTATTGTTAGATCTGTACCATTCCATGTAACACGTTAGTGCCTGCACTGATGTAAAGCACTTTGGTCAACGAGAGTTGTTTTTAAATGTGCTATACAAATAAAATTGATGATGGACTGACTGACATGATACTTCCCATGCAGAAAGGGGACCATTCCCAAATAGCAGGAGCAATTTATACTGCTGCCACTATTGAATCAGATGCACAGTTTGGTGCTAACTCAAGGGGAAATACAGAATCAAAAGATGGCAGAAAAGAGCAGTGAAGGAAGAAGTTAACAGATGAGAGAGGTGGAAAAAGGTGGAAGTTGGCATGGGAACCTGCAGACAGAAAAATATTAGTGCCAAAATATTTAGAGATCAGCACATTCAACCCTGAAAGCAACGGTCAAAGCTGCAATCATTGTGGCAATTTGTTTTCTTATTCTCAAATTTTCACTTTGTGACTTTACATGTGCAAATAGATTTATACCAATGTGTACATGAAGACAGTTGTATCAACAAAAAATTTCATTTTCGACCACAAGACATCACATTTGTAAACTATCAATTCAATGTTCATGTTCCAAGTTCACTGAGCAGCACAAGGGCTCATTTCTTACTGGTTTCTTGAATAAGAGATTCCTCTGGACCCAATGACTCTTACTGACAACTGGTCAAACAACACGGCTACACATCTGCAGAACCTGTTGTAAATCACAGGATTAAATCATTTCTGTAGATTGGCAATTGTATGGAATGTATTACTGGCTGAAATTCACAAGCCCTTCACAAGATGAATCCCACCTTCCCTCTGTACTACCTCTCCTCCACTGTCTAGCTAATTACTTCCAATCTTATCAATTTGCTTGTGACAAGGTATCTCCAGCAACTAATTCTCTTTCTGTTCTCACATTACTACTTGTGGAGTTACCCAAAGATATATACCTGTCTATTTTCCCTTTATAATCCACAGACTTCCTTTAGTGCCATCATCTGCACACACAATGTTAGTTCCTGCATGTACACTGAATGCCTTGCCGCCACTTTCATGTGCCTTTTAGGTATCAGAGGGCTTGCGTAATGTCCACTATCAGAAGAACCACAATTCTCAACTTTTAATATATTGTTAAGGATGAAGTCACTCTCTCAAAACCTCTTCCTGGTTCGAGCACCCCTCAGAAGCTATCTTTCTCCAAATATGGCCTACATTGCATCCTCTCCTGATTCTACCTGTTTATAAATTCCTCCACCTCTCTATTTACTCAGTTCTATTGAGGTATTCCTCGAAAGCCAGTTGTTGAAGAGCCCATTGCAGATTTATTTCTTTATCTCCAGCATTTATTGCTATATATTTCTACATCACATCATGCATTGTGTTTCTGTATGGAATGTTCAAGCTGTTGGTTCAACGTTTGGAGATAAATTTGTAACCAATAATATTTGCATCATTAATCATGAATTTCTCAATGTTAAATGTAACGATAAGAATAATTTACAATTCTAATAAGAATATCAAAAAGTTGATTTAACCCTTTAATTAAATTTGATAATTGTGAATCTAATCATCTCCAATATACCCCATTGAATCTACAGCTGCAAGTAATTATCTAACATGAATCACAGCATATTCATAGTGAATTCTCCCATGTAAACACTTCAGTTAGTTGTGCCCATAATTCCAATCTTCAACCACTTTGATTTCCATCAATACAAAGTATCCTACTGATCAGAGTTCAATTCAAATATCATGGCAACCACTGCAGGCAATATTGGTGTGTAGGAAAGAATTACAGATGCAGGTTTAAATCGAAGGTAGACACAAAATGTTGGAGTAACTCAGTGGGTCAGGAAGCATCTCCGGAGAGAAGGAAATGGGTGACGTTTCAGGTCGGGACCCTTCTTCAAACCCGAAAGGTCTCGACTCAAAAAAACGTCACTCATTCCTTCTCTCCAGAGATACTGCCAACCTGCTGAGTTACTCCAGCATTTTGTGTCCACAGGCAATATTGATGTCTAGAGGGCATTCTCACATTATAAGTTGAGCTCTCAAGCGAGTGATGTTTAAATGGAAGCCTATGACCTGTTTACCTTAGTTGGTTTCTTCACTTCAAATCAATATTAGTTGAATGGTTTGTGCATGACCAGGATTTTCATAGCCATTATAATAAGCAGAAGACCTTAAGAGAAATGCTCTCTTGTGAGCTTTTTAACCAAGCATTTTACCTTGGCAATATAAACCAATTAACTTCTAATTTCGAAAGTATAAATCTGCATTGTATTGCTGTATATCAAAATTGTAATTTTAACTGAATTTAATTTAACCCAGCACAAAAAGTGATAGACAAGCGATTGCAGAGAAAGTGCCACCATGACAAATTTAAAACTTGAAGAAATTTGCATTTGTGACTAAATCAGACATGGCATTGCTTTACATATTCATGTTCACTGACTAATGTGTGCGTTTCTAGATGAAAGTACACATCCTACAGAATAGATTCCAATAATCTGCCCACCATTGAACTTAAACTAATAGGTTTGTAATTACGTGATTTATCTCTTCCCCCGTTTTCAAACAACAATGCAATATTAGCAGTCGATTCATCCTCTGCTACCACCCCTGTTGATGCGAGGGCCTCTAAAATGTCCTCCCTTGCTTTTTGAACAACCTGGAATAGATTTAATCCAGGCATGGATCTGTATTCATTTTCTGGGACCTAATATTTGAAAGCTTATCTGTCCTGAGGATCAAATTTCCCCAATAGGTCTGACTCAGAACTGCTGTAGATTGGGAGCAACAGCAGGAGGAGATTAGCAAGAGATAAGACTGATTGGCTCTAGCCCGAGTGGGAGGAGAGAAGTGAGTCAGTGCCGGGAAAACAGTTGAAAACTGAGGAATTTGGTTTGTAAATTGGTAAATCAGGCAATTTATCACTCAATTTAAGCAAGACTGCTCTTAGGGAGCAGCAGTGAGTGAGCGGCCGTGTGAGTCTTCGGAGAGGAGACCACGCAATACGCTTGAGAGGTAGAGACGAAAGAAGGAGATGTCAGGCAAGCTGATTCAGTGCGATGTTTGCAGTATGTGGGAGGTCAAGGACACTGCTGGTGCCTCTGGCTGCTACAAATGCGAGAAGTGCATCCAGGTAGAGCTCCTGAAGGACAGTGTTGGGGAACTGGAGAAGCAGGTGGATGACCTCGAGGAACTGAGTCGTTCCTCGACAAGTCCTACAGTAAGATTGTTACACCTAAGGTACTGGAAGAGAGAAGGTGGGAGACAGTGAGAAAGGGAGGGAAGCATGGAATGCCAACGTCCCCGGGTGTTGTACCTCTTGTGAACAGGTTCATGCACTTAGAAGCTGTTGGGACAGAAGACGTGTTTACACTGAGCGGCGGTCTGGCTTGCGATGCGAATAGGGCTGTTGAGCCAAAACCAAAAAGGCCTAAGGCAGGCAACGCCATTGTAGTGGGAGACTCCATTGTGAGAGGTACGGACAGGGGTTTCTGCGGCAACAGACGGGATGCGAGGATGGTGTGCTGCCTTCCTGGTGCCAGGATCCAGGATGTCACGGACAGAGTGCAGAAAATCCTCAAGGGCGAAGGTGAACATCCGGAAGTGGTAGTGCATGTCGGCACAAACGATGTCGGAAAGAAGGGGATGAATATTCTGCAGCGTGACTTTAGAGAGCTCGGAAAAATGCTGAAAAGCAGGACCTCCAGGGTTGTTATCTCCGGTTTGCTTCCAGTTCCTCGTGCTGGCGAGAGCAGGAACAGGGAGATACGGGACCTGAACGTGTGGCTGAGGAACTGGTGCACGGGGCAGGGATTTAGATTCTTAGATCACTGGGATCTGTTTTGGGGTAAGGGGGAACTGTACAAAAGGGACGGATTGCATCTTAACAGGTGTGGGACCAGCATTCTGGCATGCAGGTTTGCTACTGCTACAAAGGTGGTTTTAAACTGAATAAGGGGGTGGGGTGTCGAATGGGATAGTGGAGGATGGAGTTAAAGGGAAAGGGTTTCTTAAATGTGTGAGCGTAGAGACAGAGGGGTGTAAAATGAGGGTAGAAGCAATAGGTAGCAAGGTGAAAAGTAAAAGTGGCAGGCTGGCAAATCCAGGGCAAAAATCAAAAAGGGCCACTTTTCAGCATAATAGTATAAGGGGTAAGTGTTGTAAAAACAAGCCTGAAGGCTTTGTGTCTCAATGCAAGGAGCATTTGTAATAAGGTGGATGAGTTGAATGTGCAGATAGCTATTAATGACTATGATATATTTGGGATCACGGAGACATGGCTCCAGGGTGACCAAGGCTGGGAGCTGAACATCCAGGGATATTCAATATTCAGGAGGGATAGACAAAGGGAAAGGAGGTGGGGTAGCATTGCTGGTTAGAGAGCAGATTAACGCAATAGAAAGGAAGGACATTAGCTTTGAGGATGTGGAATCGATATGGGTAGAGCTGCGAAACACCAAGGGGCAGAAAACGCTAGTGGGAGTTGTGTACAGGCCACCTAACAGTAGTAGTGGAGTTGGGGTTGGCATCAAACAGGAAATTAGAAATGCATGCAACAAAGGTAAAACAGTTATAATGGGTGACTTCAATCTACATATAGATTGGGTGAATCAAATTGGCAAGGGTGCTGAGGAAGAGGATTTCTTGGAATGTATGCGGGATAGTTTTCTAAACCAACATGTAGAGGAACCAACGAGAGAGCAGGCTATTCTAGACTGGGTATTGAGTAATGAGGAAGGGTTAGTTAGCAGTCTTGTGCAAGAGTGACCATAATATGGTTGAGTTCTTCATTAGGATGGAGAGTGACATCGTTAATTCAGAAACAAGGGTCCTGAACTTAAAGAAAGGTAACTTTGAGGGTATGACGTGAATTGGCCAAGATAGACTGGCAATTGATTCTTAATGGGTTGATGGTGGATATGCAATGGAAGGCATTTAAAGACTGCATGGATGAACTACAACAATTGTTCATCCCAGTTTGGCAAAAAAAAAAAATCAGGGAAGGTAGTGCATCCGTGGATAACAAGGGAAATCAGGGATAGTATCAAAACAAAAGATGAAGCATGCAAATTAGCCAGAAAAAGCAGCCTACCAGAGGACTGGGAGAAATTCAGAGACCAGCAGAGCAGGACAAATGGCTTAATTAGGAAAGGGAAAATAGATTATGAAAGAAAACTGGCAGGGAACATAAAAACTGCCTGCAAAAGTGAATAACTACTTTGGTTCTGCCTTCACTAAGGAAGACATAAATAATCTGCCGGAAATAGCAGGGGACCGGGGGTCAAATGAGATGGAGGAACTGAGTGAAATCCAGGTTAGCCAGGAAGTGGTGTTAGGTAAATTGAATGGATTAAAGGCCGATAAATCTTCCCAGGGCCAGATAGGCTGCATCCCAGAGTACTTGAGGAAGTAGCCCCAGAAATAGTGGATGCATTAGTGATAATTTTTCAAAACTCTTTAGATTCTGCTAGAATCAGTTATTAAAGATGGGATAGCAGCACATTTGGAAAGTGGTGAAATCATTGGACAAAGTCAGCATGGATTTATGAAGGGTAAATCATGTCTGACAAATCTTATAGAATTTTTTGAGGATGTAACTAGTAGAGTGAATAAGGGAGAACCGGTGGGTGTGTTATATCTGGACTTTCAGACAGCTTTCGACAAGGTCCCACATAAGAGATTAGTATACAAACTTAAAGCACATGGTATTGGGGGTTCAGTATTGATGTGGATAGAGAACTGGCTGGCAGACAGGAAGCAAAGAGTAGGAGTAAACGGGTCCTTTTCACAATGGCAGGCAGTGATTAGTGGGGTACCGCAAGGCTCAGTTCTGGGACCCCAGCTATTTACAATATATATTAATGATTTGGACGAGGGAATTGAATGCAACATCTCCAAGTTTGCAGATGACATGAAGCTGGGGGGCAGTGTTAGCTATGAGGAGGATGCTAGGAGGCTGCAAGGTGACTTGGATAGGCTGGGTGAGTGGGCAAATGCATGGCAGATGCAGTATAATGTGGATAAATGTGAGGTTATCCACTTTGGTGGCAAAAACAGGAAAGTAGATTATTATCTGAATGGTGGCAGATTAGGAAAGGGGGAGATGCAACGAGACCTGGGTGTCATGGCACACCAGTCATTAAAAGTAGGCACGCAGGTGCAGCAGGCAGTGAAGAAGGCGAATGGTATGTTAGCATTCATAGCAAAAGGATTTGAGTATAGGAGCAGGGAGGTTCTACTGCAGTTGTACGGGGTCTTGGTGAGACCACACCTGGAGTATTGCATACAGTTTTGTTCTCCTAATCTGAGGAAAGACATTCTTGCCATAGAGGGAGTACAGAGAAGGTTCACCAGACTGATTCCTGGGATGTCAGGACTTTCATATGAAGAAAGACTGGATAGGCTCGGTTTGTACTCGCTAGAATTTAGAAGATTGAGGGGGGATCTTATAGAAACTTACAAAATTCTTAAGGGGTTGGACAGGCTAGATGCAGGAAGATTGTTCCCGATGTTGGGGAAGTCCAGAACAAGGGGTCACAGTTTAAGGATAAGGGGGAACTCTTTTAGGACCGAGATGAGGAAAACATTTTTCACACAGAGAGTGGTGAATCTCTGGAATTCTCTCCCGCAGAAGGTAGTTGAGGCCAGTTCATTGGCTATATTTAAGAGGGAGTTAGATGTGGCCCTTGTGGCTAAAGGGATCAGGGGGTATGGAGAGAAGGCAGGTACAGGATACTGAGTTGGATGATCAACCATGATCATATTGAATGGCGGTGCAGGCTCGAAGGGTCGAATGGCCTACTCCTGCACCTATTTTCTATGACATAAAACAAAAAGCTACGTCCTTAAACAGAAGAACATTTGATTAGCAAACCTTGACAATAAATTTCTTACTTTGCTGATATACAGTAATTCAATTAAGATTGCTTCTCAAATTGAAGTTGAAATTAAGTGGCAACGTGCCTTTGTACATCAGTATCAGATTTGTCATATTCCCTCATTGGGACTCTCCCACTCGTTTTGATTTGTGGCATTATGAAGTATGTTTCAGAAATAAACATCATTCCATGTCTTGATGAGTGGCTTAATAAGGCACTGTTATAAATCAGAATTATCGCTCTTGACAATCTGAATGTTGGCATCTTTGTTTGGCACATTTGTTCCTGTCTGCACTTTGAGCATGTTAAACTCTTGAACTTGGCTGGTTTCTCTGGACAATACCAGACGGAGTGTTTCTCCCCGGCAATTCACCAAAGCGGAATGCAATATAAGCCATCCAGCTGGAGGGAGTTTCGGAATGGTACTGATACAAACTGAGAAGAATGTCAATTTCCATTCACTTCTTTGCAATATGTGCATAAATCTAAAATAATATAAAAACTTGTATTACCAAATTACTGTAATTAATCAACAGTTTGAGGTCAGGTTTAAGTGCTGTGGTGAGGAAAGTTTCTAAATTGTTGAGTACGTTAATTATTGTTTAATACAACATTCATGTGCAACACAATACAATTTGTATGATCAAACTTCAGTTAAATAAAATATCTGATGGATTAAATTTAGAATTTTTATTGATGTATAATCATGTCCGGGCTATTGTTCTGAAATTTTAAAATACACATTTCAAATACACATGAAGATGCGCTTTACCCCATGTTATAGCTCTTCTTCAGGACCCCATAGCACCCCTTGACATCAATAGTTGATCCTCCATCTAACCCTTATCCTTCAAATTCCTTGTGAATTTGACCTGAGCACAAACCCAAATCAACCCCTTCCCTGCGCAGCTGGGAAGGCTTACCGGGCCGGGCAATTTCCCTAAATCATATAATTTCCCTAAAATTACCCGAAGACAGCCAGAATTTCCTTCAAAATGGAAACACCGACTCCAAATAAGAAGCCCACTGGCTCTCTAATATCTATCATGGTGAATTGGAAATTAAAAGCTTTTCAACACAGCATGTGCAGAGCACCTCGGGCTTTGTGCACAGTCGAATCTTTCAAACCTTCTTTGAAAGTTTGAATGTGTGGGCCCTGAAAAAAGTTGACTTGCCAAATTAAATACTATTCCAAGCATCAAGGTATTTTTTGGCTATTGGTTTCCTCTTTTTTGAAATTGCTGAAGCTTTGAACGTAGGCCCAGAAAGAGCAAAGTTTAACAGACTGTATCTCTGTAGCTTTGTGACAATGGAAACAGAAAATATATCAAAGAGCCGTTTCACAGTCTCTCATCACCACTTCCACTTGGCCACAAGAAATGACAGATGTTGAATGTTCCAATCCAGATTGATGTGGGTGCTTTCAAATGAATTGCTGATGATGAAATATAAAGTTTTCATGTACAATGTTACCAAATTGAATTGGGATACAATTTGGGAAACTGATTTGCATGGCCTATTGTGCTTAACATGAATATTCAGCAATAATGTCAATGACTATACAACAGATCCAATATCTCTGCAGCAATATGAAGCTAATGAATAGTGAGAGAGATGGAGGTGGACTAAAGGTGGTAATATTTGCCAGATGGTCATATTCTCACCTGAGACACCTGAGACCTTGTCGTGTTAGGGCTTAACACTGGTGAATTGAAACTTATTACACATCTCGTTAAATTAACAAAGAGTAAATGTCTACAACCAAGCTCAAGAACAAACAATTTTACCACACAAACAAAAATGAGTTCCACTATCAGAACTGATGTAGGTCACCTGCTCAGTTCCATGTTATAGTGCGTTTCCTTGTGCGTTACATTCCCTGGCCCTATAGGTTAACATCATAGCACTTTAGGTACGTTTTGAACATTTTAAGTTTCAGGAATGCTGATTTGAATATTCTCATTATATCATTTCCAGAATAATTGGCTGGGGAATATGAGGACAATTTGAAACTACCAAAGAGCAAATATTGCCAATTGCTGAGCTTTGATTATGTCACTAGGTAAAAAGAGGATAAACCACTGACCAAAGTTTGTATGACCACTGTCCATCGAAAAATGAACATCTCTTTAATTCTTACTAAGTCATTATAGTTTCTTTACCGCTGCTTTCGGATGACACGCATTCGTAGCGGGCTTCTTTCACGCATTCCCTCAACGGTCTTTCAAACTTCAAACTGGTTTTCTCGGTTACATGTCTGATGTTCACCCAACAATATGGCCCATAGGTTTCATAGCACTTTAGGAGGCTTTCTACTATAACTACAAACAGACTGTGCAGGGACTAAACATGATTACTAGAACCTGCTCCAACATTCTAGATAAACAGGTTCACCACATGAGGCCTGCTGGATGGAAAGAAACAGCCAAATTCAAAACTAATTCTACTGATTAAATGGGATTCTAAATCTAAAAATCTTGATAATTGACTTGGAATAGGCAACACTTCACAATATTCCTAAAATGACAGAAAACAACTCATTAAATATTAAAACCCTATTTATAAGAATTCATAAATGAAAATAATCGAAATTTAGCAAAATTGTCCACTGTTTGCAGGCATGAGCATAATGGAATATTCTACTAATACTTCTCCAGAACTCCAACTATTCAAAACAAACCAGGCTTAATTGAAATCCCCCGATCTATTGTACTCGAGTTTGACTTGATTGTATTTATGCATGGAAGAACTGATCTGTTTGGATTGCATGCACAACAAAGCTTTTCACTGCACCTCGACGCATATGACAATAATAAACGTGAACCGAAACCTCAACTAACGCAACAACTTAAACATTCATTCCCTTTAACATCCACAAGATGCACCAGTGCAAATTGCAATCTAATGCCCTTTAACACCAAAAAGCACCTGGTCAGAAGGAACAGGCTCAGCATGAGTGGTAACATCTGTAGAAAGAGAAAATCTAATGTTTCAGGTCAATATCCTTCATCAGAAGGATCTTTGTCAGAAGTGTCTTCCATCTGAAATAGTATTTTCCTTCCCATTGAACAGATGGTGCCTGGCCTGTTGGCTCTTTCCAGCATTTTCTGTTTTTAGTTTGTTATCTTGACTTGTTCATCAACCATATTTTCTTCATTGTCACTAAAAAAAAATCTGGAATTTTCGAATTAGCAGGAAGCATCATCATATGGACTGTGGCAATTTAAGAAGGCGCCATCTTTTCAAGGGCAATTAGGAATAGGCAAAATATATTAGGAATGGCCACATTCCAGAAATGATCAAAAAAACATGATAGTTACAGAGAGGCAGTCATACAACACAGAAATAGACCATCGGCCCAACCTGCCCATGCTTACCAAGATGCTCCATCTGTGCTAATTTGGCCCATAAACCTTTCCTATCCATGTAGCTGTCCAAATATTTTCTAAATGTTGTTACAGTATCTGCCTCAACTATATACTCTGGAAGCTCCCACCACCGTCTGCATGAAAGTAGACAAAAATGCTGGAGAAACTCAGCGGGTGAAAGGAAGAGGCGGAAACAGTGGGCTGTGGGAGAGCTGGGAAGGGGAGGAGAAAGAGGGAGAAAGCAAGGGTTATGTGAAATTGGAGGTCAATGTTCAGACATCGGCCCAACCTGCCGATGAACATTGACCTCCAATTTCAGGTAGTCCTTGCTTTCTCCCTCTTTCCCCTCCCCTTCCCAGCTCTCCCACAGCCCACTGTCTCCACTACTTCCTTTCTTCTTCCCGCCCCCCCCCAACCCCATATCAGTTTGAAGAAGGGTCTCGACCCGAAACATCACCTATTCCTTCGCTCTATAGATGCCATCTCACCCGCTGAGTTTCTCCAGCATTTTTGTCTAGCTTCGATTTTTCCAGCATCTGCAGTTCCTCCTTAAACACCCTCTGCATGAAGATGACCTCTCCTGACACTTAGCTGACAAACCAGCAAAGACAAGCATTTACTGTTGGCCAATTTATTTCTACTTTATACTGCACCACACTATATAGTATAATAAATATACTCCTTAAAATAAAAAGTGAAACATTCCTATTACAAAGTTATCTCTGTTAAAAATAAGCAATTTTATCAAAATGATTAAAATTGGGATGAAACTAATTTTCACTCTTGTTCTGCTGTTGATGAATCCTTTTGTGATATCTTAATATTTGTGTTAAAAATATTTGCTGTTCTACTACCTGAGAAGATCAGAGATGCACAGATATATTGCAACTCCCCCTTGCATTTTATAGCTGTTACATAAAAATGTAGTCTTAGGAATGAAGCATCGATAAAAAAAAAAAATGTAATTGTCTGTCAGTATGCCTTATGTGGCAAGGGCTTTGTTTATCAGAGCTGAATTCTCATTATCATTTCAATTCTCCAGGTCCTCTTCCATCTCCGTAGCTGGTTAATTAGCATGGTCGGGTACTAGCAGGACAGCATTTTCCTTTTGATGAGTCTAATAGGCTATTGATTTTCCAACTTCAAAGAAATCAGGTTTATTTTTACCATTCAATCATGATATTAGTTGTCTATTATCTTTCAATTCTCAGGATTGACAGAACGTTGACACCTCCCTCGCTGTCGGTGCCAGGAAATCAACAAACAAATGAAAGTGTAATTACCTAGTTTATGCCCCTAAAGCAGATTATGATTAATTCCACTTTACTGTAATACCTATAATTTCAATAAATTATTTTCCTCAACTTGTACTGTACCAAATTTCTATTAAATTAAGCATGTAATGGAAAATCTATAATAGATTTTTATATTTTGCCTTTATTATTTGGTCATGAAAACATGACCAATAATTAAAACAAAATATATAGTCCTCTGAAGTCTAAGGAAATTTAACATGTCTCCAATAACTCTTATGAATTTCTACAGATGCGCCATAGAAACATTCTTTGTATGGCAACTGCTCTGTCCAATACCACAAGATACTGCAGAGTTTGGATACATCCAGTAAAGCATGCAAACCAGCCCCCTATCAAATCCACCTACGCCACACTGCCTCGGGAAAACATTATCAATGACCACTCGCACCCCAATGGGCAGAAGATACAAATGCCTGAAAGGATGGACCACCAGGGTGAAGAAAGCCGTCATCTGACTTTTGAATGGACCGCTCATAAACTAAAGATGTATTTCAGGTCTGAAGAAGGGTCTCGACCCAAAACATCACCTATCCCTTTACTCCAGAGGTGCTGTCTGACCCACCCATCTGCAGTTCCTTCCTGCACATAAGGAGAATCAATGGCCAATCTGGGGAAGTAAACACCTACTCAATAAGGTTTTTAAGAAGGAACTGCAGATGCTGGAAAATCGAAGGTAGACAAAAGTGCTGGAGAAACTCAGCGGGTGCAGCGGCATATATGGAGCGAAGGAAATAGGCAACGTTTCGGGCCGAAACGTTGCCTATTTCCTTCGCTCCATAGATGCTGCTGCACCTGCTGAGTTTTTCCAGCACTTTTGTCTACTCAATAAGGTTGTGCTGCAGCTCAAATGTCTTCGACCAATATCCTTACAGAGAGTTAATTCTAACTTGGCGGCAAAAAGAACTTCAGCACAACGGAACAGGAAAGGGGAACAAGTCCCATAAGTGTTCGAAGTGTTGGCTAGTACTGGGAATTGTAGATTTGAGACCTAGAACGATTACAATGCAAAAATAAGTTTAGCATTAATATCTGTGATATAGTCAGTACAAAATCTGGTGATGAAAATGAGATAAGTCAAGTGGCTCAAGTGTCAATGTGAGAACACTTGAATGAGAGTGATAATTGCACCATAACAATTTAAATTAGTAATGAAAAAGTGTATTTAAAATAGAAGTTCTAAATTCAAAGAGGCAATGGGATGAGAGACAGTCAAGTCAAGGGGAGAATGGAAACAAAAAGGTTGACAGGAAAAGCTGTAGTGGAAGAGTGGATGATCTGTAGGGAGCAGCTGTTTCAGGTACAGGAAGAACGACACACAGCTTGTGAATAATTTTATCCAACCTGAAAAAATGCTTGAGAAAGAGGAGAGAATCTGTGGAAAAAGGCCCGTGTCCAAGTCACACTATTCAAAATCAAAAGCCAAGCAAAGAACATGTTAGTTTAAATTATGTCATTTGATATTATGTTGGCTTAATTGGAAAAGAGCAATTTTTTTAATGTTTCGTAGCATATGCACACCTTGCAAACATCCTTTTACACTAATTTATCAAAATAAAATGCAAACAACACAATCTAGGAATATCGCTTGATATTATGAATGTTCCAATAGGGATTTCCAAATGAGTTAGAAACAGTATCTTGGACCACTGCACCCTCTGACGTAGATTATTGCAAGCTTCCGTATAAGAGAACTTACATAAACTGGTCACTTGTCAAAATGTCAACGCACCCTTCATCTTGATGTTACTTCAGCATATTATTTCAAGAAGACTATTGGCAGCACTCAAATCCTTTAATAATAGTTAGCTGTGTATGTGGATTACAGCCATGACTTCAATTGACAAGTAATTTTACCTATCTGTAGTTACTGGAGGTTACAAGCAACGTATATAATGGACATCAATTTAAATCTAACAGTACAGAATGTTTTTCTTAGGAAAATACCTGGTTACGGGTTATCTGTCTGAAAAAACAAAATTAACATGCTTCAGTGATGGTTTTTGTCATTAGCGTTTCCAGAATGTTCATGGTACCTGCGTTTAAAAGATTATTTCAAGAATACTTTGAAGTAGGTCGATTGAATAACATTCAACGTGAATTGAAATCGACAATTTTCAGCTTGAAAATGTAGACTGCAATTTTTATTGAAATAGTTGAACATTTTCTGATGAAAGAAATGCAAGTTAGCGTAACATGCTCAGTCTAAAATAAATGTTGAATTATTAATTTTATCTATGAATGATATTTAAAAAAAATTAGTATTGACTAGACCAAGTGGGACTCATTGGGTCCCTGTCACACAGGAGGCCTGGTCCCCCCCAACGCAACATGTTCCCCAACACAATATTCCACCACTCACTAATAGCCCCCACAGGAGGCCTGGCCCCCCAACGCAACCCATTCCCCAAGGCAATATTCCCCCACTCACCCGTTTCCCCAATGCAACCCTTTCCCCCAACGCAATATTCCACCACTCACTCATAGCCCCCAACTGCGCAGTGGCTGCTTAACTGCGCCTCAATTTAATCTTTTGCTCATGTTTGACTTATTCATAGCCAGGGCTACAATCCCCTCACTCCGGTGGGCGGCGCAACTCTCGTCAGCAAGTCTGTCGGTTTATTATTTTTTGTCTGTGTTTTAATGTAGTTTTTGTTAACAAAATCTCTCCCTGCACTCAGTGTACGTTGTGACTAAGAAAAAATGCATGTACTCTGGTGTACGACTGTTAGGGCTAGCAGGACTCAGTGTACTTGGATAGCAACAATGTTGCGAGCAGGGCTACAATCCCATTGTGATGTCATAGCTGTAAGCACAGGGAAGACATTTTTCTCAAATCGGGGTTTGTTAATCAAAAAATGTCAATAATTAGTGAAATATAACATCAATCTGAACGAAACTTGACACAAACAACCTTGGGACAAAGATGAGTAAGGTGGTGCAAAAATTTCAGCTTCGTGTACCGTTTTGGCATAGTTCCAGAAGCTCAATCACTCACACGCACGCAGACACGCAGACATCCAAACAAGACGAGAATTTTTGTAATATATACTAGACCAACTGTGACCCGTCGGGTCCCTTTTACACGGGAGGCCTGGTCCCCCAACGCAACCCGTTCCCCAACGCAATATTCCACCACTCACAGGCCTGCTCCCCCAACGCAATGCTCTATGTTTTAGTCTGCCTAAAAATGTTGTATTTTGTGTGCAATGTGATTCACTTCAAGAAAAAACATAGGCTTGTTATAAAATTCACGAGGATACTGATTTTAGAAACATAGAAACATTTTCTTTTTGGGTTCTCCTTTTTGGTGATTTATTTAAAAACAGGAGCATCTATACATGCATGGAGACAAAGTGCTGGAGTAGCTCAGCGGGTCAGACAGCATCTCTGGAGAACATGAAAGAAGAGTGATGACCTGAAACATCACATATTTATGTTTAGAAAATAAATTCTGACAACCAACTTAATATTTAAAAGTTATATATGCATGAAAAGATTGATGAATATTCACAATATTTATAAGCTTCTTAATATGCCCTGTTTGTTTTTTTTCAGCAAATGAATGATCAAAGTTACTCTGGCCACATTGTGTGTTTTTTTTTGTAAACCAGCATCTGTGCCTCCAGCTATACATGCATAGTGGGCAACAAATGTTTTTTAGACACCATTTGTGGGACTTCAGATTATGCATGTGTTGCCCACTTAGAGCCTAAGGGAACACATTCCAAAATTTGCCTTCACATCAATATTAAGACCCACTTTAGTTTTCAAGTGGGTGATATCCCCTATCATGGCCGACAGGCAGGACTTCAGGTCAGACTGAAGCGCAGGGGACTTCGACCCCCTATCCCTACCATCCTAATGGCCAATGTACAGTCACTAGAGAACAAAATGGAGGACTTAAGTCTGCTTTATCAAAGGGAGCTGAGGGAATGCCCCGTGTTCTGTTTCACAGAGACATGGCTCACCCCCAGCTCCCCAGACTCAGCGGTCCAGCCTGATAGTTTCTCCATCCATCGCATGGACCATACACTGGCATCTGGGAAAGGGAGAGGTCGGGCGTCTGCCTCATGGTCAACTCTGTGTGGTGCTCAGACATGGCAATCCTGTCCATCTCCTGCTCTCCACACCTGGCTGTGAAGTGCCGTCCCTTCTACCTACCAAGGGAATTCACCTCCATTATATGGACCGCTGGCTACATCCCTCCCCAGGCTGGATGTCCATCTGGCACTGGGGGAGCTGCACGCCATGGTCAATAAGCACCAGACGGCTTAGCCCGAGGCATTTACGAAGCCAACCTTAAGAAATCACTCCCTAACTTCCACCAGCATGTCTCCTGCAGCACCAGAGGACCAAACACCCTTGACCATTGCTACACCACCATTAAGGATGCCCATCGTTCTATCCCTCACCCTCACTTTGGTAAATCCAACCATACCACGGTGCTGCTACTTCCTGCCTACAGGCAGCAATTGAAGAGCGCACCCCTTGAGGTGAGGCCTGTTCAGAGCTGGTAGCCGGTCATAGTGCAAACTCCATCATCATGTTCGCCGACGACACCACTGTTGTGGGACATATCACTGATAGAGATGAGTCAGACTATAGAAGTGAGATCGACTGACTGGCCAAATGGTGCCAGCACAATAACCTGGCTCTCAACACCAGCAAAACCAAGAAACTGATTGTGGACTTTGGAAGGGACCCACAGTCCCATTTATATCAACGGGTCGATTGTGGAAAGGGTCAAGAGCTTCAAATTCCTGGGCGTGCATATTTCTGAAGATCCCTCCTGATCCCAGAACACTGATGCAATTATGAAGAAAGCACATCAGCGCCTCTACTTCCTGAGAAGATTACGGAGAGTCGGTATGTCAAGGAGGACTCTCGCACTTCTACAGGTGCATAGCAGAGAGCATGCTGACCTGTTGCATCGTGGCTTGGTTCGGCAACTTGTGCGCCCATGAGCAGAAAAGACTGCAAAAAGGTGCAAGTCCATCATCGTCTCTGACCTCCCTATCATCGAGGGGATCTACCACAGTCGCTGCCTCAAAAAGGCTGGCAGCATCATTAAGGACACATACTCATCTCTCCGCTGCTTTCAGGTAGAAGGTGCAGGAGCCTGAAATCTGCAACACCCAGGCTCAGGAACAGCTGCCTCCCCACACCCATCAGGCTATTAAACTCAACTCAAACAAAAATCTGAACTTTGATAGCCTATTGCACTTTGTGTGTATGCTTATGTGTGTGTGTGTGTGTGTGTGTGTGTGTGTGTGTGTGTGTGTGTGTGTGTGTGTGTGTGTGTGTGTGTGTGTGTGTGTGTGGACACACTGTGTGTGTGTTATTTGTGTACAATATTCTGTTGTGTGTGTGTCAAGAATTTCATTGTCCTATCTGACAATAAACTCTCTTCAACTCTTGAACTTGAACAATCCTAACTTCTAACACCATCCCCTATTGACCTCCAGCAGCTGATCTCTGAGATCCTCTATAAGCCCAATGCATTCTTCCTCCCTACCTCACTCTGTGACCCTATTCCCTTTCATCATGCAAACTCAGTAGTATATAGTGCCTTAAGCCAAGGGAGCTACAAAAAATGTGTAGCACTAAGCCCTTGTACATCATGAATTGCCTTGTTCACATACCTAAACAGCACAATTTGCTTTCTAGATGTTTGTGACTGGAAGGTCTCTGCTTAAATATCCAGGATTTTTATTTGATTCTCTCTAATTCTCAAATCACAATGTCGTTTATTTCAGGTTTTGTGTGATCACTTTTTCTGAATTTTTTTGCTCTTGCACATAATCCCAGATACAAATAGACAAAATTGGTTTAATTTTCCTGAATCTCGAAATATTCTATAAAATGAACAAGTAGTCCAAAAACTTAAATTTATCAGCTTATTTATCATAGGTTCGTTTTCAGTTTCCTGTAACGGATGTTGTCAATATGGATGAGATTCCAAAATGTTGGCATCTGTTATACAAAACAAAATGAAGGAAGATTTTAAAGATCATTACTTTTTAAAAATAAGAGATAAAAGAATGATTACAAATCCTGAAAAGAGAGAACAGTGGGTAGGAATAGACTCCATCCAGCATTG
This sequence comes from Leucoraja erinaceus, assembly GCF_028641065.1. NCBI lineage: Eukaryota > Metazoa > Chordata > Chondrichthyes > Rajiformes > Rajidae > Leucoraja > Leucoraja erinaceus. The sequence goes on from NC_073390.1 coordinate 43,378,581, forward strand.
GCAAGGCCAGGAATGAGGCCACATTTTATTAAGATTAAATGTAGGTAAGCCCAAAGGGCATGTGCGGCTATAAGTGTGGTTATAATGATAAATCAAAGACCAAAGCAAAGGCCATGACTATGAATAGGTTATTTAGCTTGCTGAAGGAGAGGACAAATTAAGAGACACAACGTCTTAAGAGTGTTCAGGATAGGATCAGGAAATGTCAGCAAAACACAGACAGTTATAATCACACTCCCTTGAAAAAATTGCTACGCGCTGGAATAAGAATAAAGTGTAACAAATGATATTCACAAGCTATTTTCATATTCTTATCACTTTGCCAAAGGGAATTGAGGTCCCAATATCTTTTTGTTTCGTGATGCAGTGGAAAATAATTCTGACAACCAACTTAATATTTAAAAGTTATATATGCATGGAAGGATTGATGAATAGTTACAATATTTATAGGCTTCTTAATATGCTGGGTTTTTTTCAGCAAATGAATGGCATTTGCTGTTTATTTTGATCACAGATGCATACAGACTTGAAACAGCTTTCTGAGCAACAACATAAGGTGCTTCGAGATATCGTAGAGGATGGTATCCTCCATAGGAAATCTGAGACCCGTGTTGAACATAGGAAGCAAAACAATGCCTCTTCAACCAACCAAAATGAAATATATTTACATGAGGATGGTGGCACAAAATGTCGCAGGAATGATTTGTCTGAACGGAGGGAGATGTGATTACTCTCGCACTGTATTAGTTGAAAGTAGGTGTTGCTCTTTCAAAGAGATGTCACATCAATAATCCAGTCTGATTGATGCACATGGCTCTATGTCAGATTTGTGATGGGGGGTTGTGCATCTCAGATTGTTAACTGGACCAGCAGTTGAAAGGAGATAATGAATGATGCCTAGAAATAGTAACTGCTTCTCCAGTGCTTCTTGTGGACCAGGAAGAGCATTGAGAATTTAGCAATCATTTTTTTTTTTTTTAAACTGCAGATAGTGTAGATATGAAATGAAGATAGAAAATGTTGGAAACATTCATCAAGACAGGCAGCCTCTTTGGAAATAGAAACTGAGTTAACATGTTAAGTTAGACAAAAATGCTGGAGAAACTCTGCGGGTGAGGCAGCATCTATGGAGCAAAGGAAATATACAACGTTTTGGGTCGAGACCATTCTTCGGACTGATGCGAGGGTGGGGGTGGGAAGATGAAAGGAAGATGCGGAGACAGTGGGCTGTGGGAAAGCTGGGAAGGGGAGGGGGAAGAAAGAGAAAGCAGGGGCTACCTGAAATTGGAGGTCAATGTTCATACCGCTGGGGTGTAAACATTTCAGGTTTATAATTTTCAAATCATTAACTTGTTTTTTTTAATGCAAGTGTTAGATGAACTGCTGAAGGCTTCTAGCACTTTCTACTTTATTTAGAAAGAACATATCATCTGCTGCCTCCTATTTGTTCTTCTGGAGATTAAATCTGGCACCCTCGCACAGAACACTCAGTTTTACTTTGCTGACCTTAACACTGAACGGTGGTTACCTTTTTCCATTAATCAAAGCTGCAAATTAGATTTATTTAGAAGAATCTTAGGTACTTATTTCTATTCATCTGGTAATACATTCCTTATTTTATAAACCAGAATGTTTCATAGAAACAGCATATCTTCTATATTACTAAAAGTCTGATCTTGACCACTTCCTGTTGTTCTGAATATTGATTTTAGAAAAAACGCTGCCAGTTACGACTGTGATTTTTGGCCATCTTACTCAGAGTCCCCCTCCGCCACGCAGGACAAGAGGATTTGTCCCATCAATGAAAAATAAAAGAGTTATTAGTGTTTAAAAAATGTTGACGTTCTCTCCCCTGTCAATCATGCCATGAAGGCCATGCCCCTTCTGGTGGGGGGGGGGACTATAAAACACAGACGTGTGGGCATAGCTCAGTCTCTGCAAGATGGAGGAGGGAGAGGTCACGACTCGCTGTCTTTAGTGGCCTTGCACCCTGCTTGAAATGGTATGAAACCGCACTTGAATTTGGTGGCCTTGCACCCTGCTTGAAATGACATTTCAAAGAATAGCCGTGCGTCAACTGCCAGCCCATCAGCCTTGAGCTGCCAGCACAACAAGCTTGAGTGACTGAGCCGCCAGACCAAGAATCCATTTGGCCCACAATGTCCATACTAGCCCTCTGGAAACCAGTCCTTTCAGCCCACAACACCCATACTAGCGCTCCAGAAAGCCCCACCCCCCCACCCACCAATATTGGAATTGATAGAGAGGTGGAATATTGTATTGGGGGACCAGCCCTCCCGTGTGATGCTGGGACCCAACGGGTCCCACTTAGTCTGGTTCCCGCTATTTATTTTGCCTTATTAGTAAGAATGATCTGTTTACTTCTCTTAGAAGATTCTTTATTTTCAATTATTTTACTTCCTTTCACATTGACAAGTAGTTAGTAGCATTTTTAAAAGATGTCAAACATGTTCATAAGAGTTTCATACGGCTTTTTGACACATTGCACTATTATCTATAAGACTGTCAGTTCACAAAAAAGCCACATTCCCAAACATAAGATCAAATGGTGTAAATATTGCTGATCCACGAGTACTGCAATTATAAACAGAGTTACAAGATTTCAACGAGGCCATTTATTCTTGCAGTGAGGATGTTGATTTCTGATCGCACTGCCATATTTCCATTCCCAGCTGGGTGGTAAATGACCGCACATGACCGCTTTTCCAAAACAATACCCCAAAACCCCAATGTGCAGGAAGGGACTGCAGATGCTGCTTTAAACCGAAGATAGACACAAAAAGCTGGAGAAATTCAGCGGGTCAGACAGCATCTCTGGAGAAAGGGAATAGGTAATATTTCAACAATAATCTCAATAATCATGATCTATAAGACACAGATCTACCCACATTGTTTCCACATATATACTGTACATGAGTGTGCTCTGGAATCTATTTTCTCAAAAATGGCCACATATTAATTTCCTCAATGTCACAAGAGAAAGTCCAAGAAGAGCCATCTGATACTGCATTTGCCTATCTTAAATCAATTTACTTGCTCTATTACTTTTAGTTCCTACAGTTACTTAGTTTTAAACACCTTTATATTACTGAAGGAAGGAGATAAAATAGTGTTAGCAGTGTAATGGAACCTAACATGGATGCGTCCTTATTTAACCATTTTTCAATTTTCCTTTGATGTTGCCTGTCCACGCCCACCAGAGATGCTACCGAACCCGCTGTTACACCAGCACTTCGTGTTCAATGCTTTTTCCTTCAATATATTAATAATCCTTTTAAGTTTAATATCTTATATCATCCTTTTGCACCTTATGTTCTTTATTTTAGATTTGTATCTATTCCAGAGCACATTTCTTTGCTTGTCTGTAAGCCTCTTCTTTTACTACACTATCTTTTTTATTCACCATTGTTGCTTAATGGCAATTCCAGTGTAATTATTCTGAATTTGCACCAAATCTAAATATCAGTACATTTCACACACCCCACTGTTCTTTGATGCATTTCCCTTGGACCACACAAAATAATTTCTGCTTGTATAGGTGGGGCATTTTCTGCTGGTCTTTGCATTCTGTTTAATGGTGGCTCCATTCACTTTAATTTTTTTTTTAATTCAACACAATTGATACTTTTCCTTTTACACAGCACCACCTTTGTTCTCATATCTACATTGGTCACGTCTCAATATTTTCTTCTTGTTTGCTTCATCAAATTGTTTCTGTGGCCTGATTGCATTCAAAACATTATTCCCTTATCATACATCTGTACACTGCAAATGGCTCAATTGTAACCATGTAATGTCTTACAGCTGGCTAGTTAGCACACAAAGAGCTTTCCACTGTACCTCGGTACTCATGACAATAAACTAAACTGAATTTTATTTATATACTTAAAAAGTCTAACAGCAATTTTCTCCTATGTTTGGGGCTTTAATTGGACTCTACACTAAACCTTTTACACTAAAGAATGAAGAATTAATAAAAGTCAAAGTTCAAAATATTCTGTTGTCATTCTTGACTTGGGTACTGGTAGTCTGATGATTTAAGGTTAATGGCGATGATTAACTTTCAGCTGGGTAACACATCATCCATAATTATTGTCCTTGGGCAAGTGCAGGAGGTGGAATTAGTGCTCTAAATGCACTTTGATATTTAGATATAATCAATCTTAATAATTTCTGTAATATGCTTTTAAACATAAAAACGTCATACCACTTAGAGTTCTTCCAAAAATGATCCCTAACCTCGGCATGAGCACATTAGCCATTGGATTAAATGATCGATATGCCGAATGGAGTTGTAAGATCCGATGTACTTTTGATAATGCTACTCAAAAATGGAATTTCTCAAATCACTTAATAGGGAGAGGGATGAATAATGAGCAAACAATAAATGATAGACCAAAAGCACGAATAAGTAGGCTTTCAGGAGATTTCTGAAAGCTGGAAGAGTGGCAACAAGCAAAGTGGGTTTGAGAATTATTTGAAAGGAGCAGTTAAACAGTGACTGAAAACAGCCTCTAATGCAAGATGTACATGCAAGAAAGAAGCTGGAGAACATTAGCTAAATGAGGGAGGATGAGGTTGTGAATGGATTTGAAAACAAAGTGAAATAACTCATTTGATTCACTTTGGGGGCTGGAAAAATGCAAGGATGATTTGTATGCGAAAGGTGATTTACGATATGAAATTTACACATCAGTCACCTTCAAGGAAAGTGTGTTTTCCAGCTTTGATGCAATGAATGATTATGTGCAGAAGTGCTCCTTGTGCAATTCTTCAAATGGTATCTCTCAGATATTATTTACCGTTGTAACGAAGTGTCTTTGATATGAAACATTATTTTTTTCTTTCCACAGATGCTGGCTGACCTGCTGAGTCAGTGTCTTCTGTTTTTATTTCATGCAGCTGCAATTTTTTTCCATTACCTGCAAATGTTTTTGCTTCATTCACACAAGGCGTGTGCAAAAGTGAAAAAAAGGACTACTCATCAGTTTTCTGCTGAGTTATGGTGTAGGGACAAGGTAATGGTTGCGTTTTACAAGGTTTTGGACTGAAATATCGACATACTCCATTTTCCTCCACACCTGCTGAATGTTTCCAGAGTTCTGTCTTTGTTCCCTTTTGACATTGACAGGATAGAAATGCTGACTGAGATGTCCACAACCAGCAATCATATCTTCCTTTTGACATTGACAGGATAGAAATGCTGACTGAGATGTCCACAACCAGCAATCATATCTTCAACATTTATAAATGGCCATCCAGCACTGATTCACAAAAGTGTTTCCTCATCTCCGTTCTAAATGGCTTACCACATATTCTTAAACTGTGGCCCCCTGGTTCTGGACTCCCCCAACATCGGAACATGTTTCCTGCCTCTAGCGTGTCCAATTCCTTAATAATCTTATATGTTTCAATAAGATCCCCTCTCATCTTTCTAAAGTCCAGTGTATACAAGCCCACTCGCTCCATTCTTTCAACATATGACAGTTTCGCCATCCCGGGAATTAACCTTGTGAACATATGCTGCACTCCCTCAATAGCAAGAATGTCCTTCCTCAAATTTGGAGACCAAAATTGCACACAATACTCCAGGTGTGGTCTCACCAGGGCCCTGTTCAACTGCAGAAGGACCTATTTACTCCTATACTCGACTCCTCATGTTATGAAGACCAACATGCCATTAGCTTTCTTCACTGCCTGTTGTACCTGCATGCTTACTTTCAGTGACTGATGTACAAGGACACGCAGATCTCGTTGTACTTCCCCTTTTCCTAACTTGAGACAATTCAGATAATAATCTGCCTTCCTGTTCTTGCCACCAAAGTGGATAACCTCACATTTATCCACATTAAACTGCATCTGCCATGCATCTGCCCAATCACCCAACCTGTCCAAATCACCCTGCATCCTCATAACATCCTCCTCACAGTTCATACTGCCACCCAGCTTTGTGTCATCTGCAAATTTGCTAATGTTACTTTTAATCCATTCATCTAAATCATTAATGTATTTTGTAAATAGCTGTGGTCCCAGCACCGAGCCTTGCGGTGCCCCACTAGTCACTGCCTGCCATTCTGAAATGGATCCGTTAATCCCCTCTTTATTTCCTGTCTGCCAACCAATTTTCCAGCCATGTCAGTACCCTACCCCCAATACCATGTGCTCTAACTTTGCCCACTAATCTCATATGTGGGACCTGATCAAAGGCTTTCTGAAAGTCCAGGGGCACAACATCCACTGGCTCTCCCTTGTCCATTTTCCTAGTTACATCCTCAAAAAATTACAGAAGATTAATCAAGCATGATTTCCCCTTCATAAATCCATGCTGACGGACCGATCCTGTTACTGCTATCCAATGTGCTGCTATTTCATCTTTTATCATCGACTCCAGCATCATCCCCACCACCGATGTCAGGCTAACTGGTCTATAATTCCCTGTTTCTCTTTCCCGCCTTTCTTAAAAAGTGGGATAACATTAGCTACCCTCCAATCCACAGGAACTGATCATGAATCTATAGAACATTTGAAAATAATCATAAATGCATCCACAAATTCTAGAGCCACCTCTGTAAGTAACCTGGGTTGCAGACCATCAGGCCCAGGGTATTTATCAGCCTTCAGTCCCTTCAGCCTACCCAACACCATTTCCTGCCTAATGTAAATTTCCTTCAGTTCATCACCCTAGGTAGTCTCTGGCCACCAGTACATCTGGGAGATTGTTTGTGTCTTCCTTAGTGAAGACAGATCCAATGTACCTGTTCAAACCGTCTGCCATTTCCTTGTTCCACATAATAAATTAACCTGTTTCTGTCATCAAGGGACCCACATTTGTCTTAACTAATTTTTATCCTCTTCACACACCTAAAGAAGCTTTTACTATCCTCCTTTATATTCTTGAAGATGGAAGATTCAGTTGCTGAGCATTTTCAAGAGAGAAATCAACTAAAACATTAAAGGAACCAAGACATATGGGGTGGCAGAACAGACACAAAGGGCTGAATAGCTTCTTATTGCCTCTTTCCCCAACCCTTGATTTTTTGATAATCTCTTAAACTTTTCAGTTCTTACTATGGTTGGAATTTCTCGAAAATGACATGTAGTGTGTCAGTGTCCCCCTGTAAACAGTTTTGTTACCATAAGGTGGGTTGTGAGAAAATTAATTGCATTCTGTCCGATGTATTTTGCTACTCCATTGATCATATTTTTCCCCAATGATCAGAAAATCAGGTTGACAGTTTTATAATATAGGTAATGGCACAAAATTACCAATGTTGATTTATAAAATGGATGGATCACGGCTTGGTTTTGCAACTGCTCTGTCCAAGACGGCAAGAAATTGCAGAGGGTTGTGGATGCAGCAAAGTACTTCATGCATAGCAGCCTCCCCTCATCAACACCAACTACAATTCACGCTGCCTCAGCAAAGCAGCCAACATAATCAAGGACCACTCACACCCCAGTTGTTCCCTCTTCTCCCGTCTCCAGTCAGGCAGGAGATACAAAAGCTTGAAAGCATGAGCTTGACAGCTTCTTCATGATGCTATCAGACCCTTGAATGGACCTATCACAAGTTAAGGATGTAATCTTAATTTCCCAATCTGCCTCGTTGTGGCCCTTGCTCTTATTACATGCACTTTCTCTGTAACTGTAACACTGTATTCTGCAGTCTGGTTTCTTTCTCTTTGAACTACCTAATGCACTCGTGTAGTGTTTCGATTATAATCATGCGTGGATATTTGTGTCCAGAAAATTTTTCATTGTATCCTGGTACGCGACAATAATAAACCAATAGCCACCAACAATAGTCCAATTCTTGCTTCAGTAATTATGTAAGAATTTAAATGCTGACCATCCCAGTCAGAAAGCCCAGCATTAACCAGAGTGATGTGGCTCACTGCTTCCAGGGCACCATTGGATATTATGTTATTTCAGGGACTGTCAGGATGTGTCAAACAATGTCAGTTGGTCTTGAGAAATCCATTATTACCTGAGTATAATGCTCAGCAACAGATTTGGGTCAGCAAATGTTCACGAGAAAAGAATCCCGTTCCAGAGCCGCATGAAACACAAGCCCTGTGAACTGACCTTGAATAGCTGCCACACAAAACAAACAAGATGACAGGGAATAAACAGAGCTGCAATGGAATCATTCGGGGAAAATGATATTCTCTCTCGGATTAACAGGATGGCACGCCGCTCCTTTGCCCTCCATCCTTGGAAAACTTGAATGTCAGAAGTCATTTGGATTAAACCTCTGTGACAAATATGATGTTGTGGGAGGGATGGGGTAGAATGCATGAAGCAGACATAAAGCTTTCATCCCTTCTCCCAGTCTCCTGCTAATTGGAGTTCAGTTAGAAAGCGATGACATGTGCATATCCAAAACACTAATAGCGAAAGTGGAAGAGAGAAGTTACACACTGATAAACAGAAGGTGATCATATAAATACAACTGTAATAAATTCCAGTGGAATTGAATCCAACTGTCTCGTGTTTGTTTTCACAGTAACCATGCCTTCTTCACCTCGAGGCACATGGAACTATATTAAAAACTATATAAAGATAAATCAATTGTAACACCACTCAGTTGCAAAGTGAGGGCAAAGTATTAACGTCAATTTACTTTGTACTTAGTATGTTATTGAGATGCCATATTTAGTGATAAATGCATGATTTTTCCCCTATTAGCTTGCAAACCTTTAACATATTTGTATGATATTTTTCTGCCTACAACCCAAACTGAGGTATTGGGCTGTTTAATGTACAGAATAATGTCAGATACACACATTACCCATTTTCATAGAAAAATTGCAATTTAACAATGCCTATATTTTACTCTCTAAATAAAGATAGAGAAAAGGATTGCATTTATGTGGTGTCCTTAACAATTTCAGGATACTCCAATGTGCTTTTACATCAATAACATATTTTTGAAATGTATTCTTTGTAAAGTAGGAAATGCAGTAGCCAATTTTTGCACAAATACAGGTGCACAAACTCTCGATCCAAATAACGAAAACGAATAGCGACATTTTTTTCGGTCCTTGAAGAAATGAAAATCTGCAGGGCGGCTCAGCGGAACCTCCGGTCGGTCCTCGAAGAAAGGGGAACTAAATCCCCATTCATAAAAGAGAAGATGAGGGTATATTGCGCGGGAGGGTTAATAATTGACAATATGCTGCTTGCCAGCTGCGTTAAAACATTTCTTCATACACAGTGTAATAACTTTTTATTCTGCAGTAGGGCTCCCTTGTTTCACCCCCACTACACCCCTCTGCTTCCCGGCCATGTGTTTGACCCCTTCCCTCCCCCTCTCCAGCTCCCCGCTCACGGGGGCTTTGTACTTTCACGTCGCGATGCTGCACGAGTCACCCGTCATACGGTCGCCTGCAAACGGATTTTCAACACGCTCCCCGTATGGGAAAAAGCCACGTCTTGCGGCGACCAGAACACTTGTCGCCATAGGTACAGACTCCTTGGAGGGGGGTATTGGCGATCGCCCCTACTCCAGGGACAGGGATGCAGGACTTCGACCCCAGAGGTGACAGACATGTCAGAAAGGGTGTCGCCATCCATAAAAGAGAAGGTGAGGGTTGTGAGTAGTGCTCGTCTCTGAGTTAAAAGTCCCACGGTAGACACGATACACAGTGCAGGCCAGCAAAGACCCTCTGCTTCCCGGCCATGTGTGTGAGCGTCTTTCTGGTTCCCCTCTCCAGCTCCCCGCTCATTGAATGTTTCAAGTCGGCGACAGGTCAGTGCAGTCACCGGAGACGTCAGGATCAATTGGACGTCGACCACCCCGGGCCCACCGCAAGCACGGAGATCCCAGAGACCCACAGCCAACAGCAGCCCAGCCCAGCCCCGCTCCAACTACAGAGGAACCTGGGTTGCGGATGACGGGGCGCAGCCGTAGGGGCACATCGGGGAGCGGGTTCCTGCCAACGGCCACCTGCTATCCTCCGGGAACTGTACCGCCAGGAGAGTGGGGTTGTTTGCAGTTGCAGAGGGAGGGGGCAAGGGTGGTACAGTTCCCAGTCTCAGCTCCAGATCATAGCTGCCCACTGCAAGCACGGAGATCCCAGAGACCCACAGCCAGCAGCAACTCCCGCCCAGCCCCGCTCCAACTCCAGAGGAACACGTAGGGGCAGAAGTGATGGTGTGCAAGGTGTTCTTGGGGGTGGCGCAGCTCGGGCTGTGGGAAACTGCCCTGTTAGCGGATCGGGGAGCGAATTCCTCTGGAGTTGGGTTGGAGGGGAATGTGCTGTTTTTTATCCCAGGGAGAAAGCAGAGATACTTTTTAGACTGGTGGGCAATCACTTAGTTCTGCCCACACAAGGTCCCATGCATTTCATAAACATTTATTCTGCAAAAAAAAAAACCACATTGAAGACTCAAGCTCGCGACCGAGTAACTGCCGGGATCGAGGCGCAAACTACCTTGTCATGGGTACCACGAGCCAGGCAAAAAAATTTCCACAGTGACAAATTCTGAATTACGAAAAGTGTCTGGTTTTTAAAAGGTTGTGTACCTTACATTATGCTAATCTCAATGCTCTTTTTGAAAGATAGAAGGTTAAAGACTATATCAATTCTTAAGGGCTGTCCACTTTTTCAGTGCACAGGTAAATTTTCAACATGTAGAAAATCCTGCGGCGACCAGAACAAGGTACGACTCTTTTTAGTATACAGGCAAGATGTCACCACATTGAAGTCGTCTCGTCAGTCACCCAATTAGCGTCTTTCTGGTCGATATTTTCAAAAGGTCTCCAATGAGAGAGTGGTAGATCAGTGACTGCTCTCAATCAGTATGTGTGTAAGTGGGATGATTCCGTTGCCTGAGAAACACATACTGGGTCTTAGAAAGATGCCACGTCACTGAGTTTTCTGCATGGGTATACAGGAAAAGCTTTTTTCAAACTTCTTGTCCCGCATAAAGGGGTACAAAAGGGATGACATTGAAAGTCTCCAATGAGAGATGGAATCAGGACCAGTTGTGGGGTGGGATCTGGTCTTGAAACTGTTGATTCTGCTGGCGGCCCGGGGTGGGACTGTCTTAATTATGCTGGCGGCCTTGTGATAAGTGTTGAGTTTATGGAAGTAGGGTTGGTTTGCGTGATGGTCTGGACTGCGTCCACAACTTTCTGCAATTTCTTGCAGTCTTGATGGAGCTGTTACCAAACCAGGCTGTGATACATCCCAATAAATTGCTTTCAACGGCACATCTGCGGAAGTTTCTGAAGGTTGTTGTCAAGAGTGTTTTATTGTCATATGTCCCGGACGGGACAATTAAATTCTTACTTGCCGAACTTCCAAAGCCTTCGAAGTAGAGGCATTGGTGTGTTTTCTTGGCCACAGCTTTGATGTAGCTGGTCCAGGACAAACTGCTGGTGATATTTATTCCTAGAAACCTGAAGCTTTTGACCATCTTGACTTTGGTGCCATCAATGTATGCTGGGATGCGAGTACTGTGTATGTGTACTGCTTGGCCGCCTGAAGCTTATCACCATCTCCTTTCTCTTGCTGACATTACATTTCCTCAAATCATACTTAAAGTCAGTTTAGATTTTAGTGCTAGAGTTAATGAATTTTAACCCACATGCTTATTCAATACTGCGAAGCATCTTTAACAAAGCTTACGCAAAAGCAAACTCCATAAACCTCTTGGCTCTCTCTCATACACTATTCACACCAAGTCCACAGATTCCACTGTCTGGAAATCAAACACTTTGTGTGAAATCGTGTTCTTTAAAAACCACTGTTTATAGATATATATTTAGTATAATTTATTATTCCTATTCTATAATATAGAAGGAGACATTGCAGCTTGGCTCTGTAGCCATAGTTAAGTTCACATTGCCATTTTGGTGTTGCGTTGTAAATGTCAAATATAATTTTATGTGCAATATAATACTGAAATGGCACCAAGCTGATATGATAGCACTTTGACTGAGCCACAACACACCTAAATTACACAGTCACAAACAGATGGGATCCCATTTCTGCAACAGTATCTGAACCGATGTTCATCACCCAGTGAGAAATGAGTAAAAGATTGGCAAGGCAAAAGTAATAGTGACCAGTGTTTTTTTTCTCTGAAATCCATCATTATTCCAGGTAGCATTTCATTTATATGCATCTGGCAAACAATCGGTAAGAAATGTGTGTTGTCATTGGTAGTTTGCTCATCAGCAGGTAGCAAATCAGATGATGTCTTTAAGGGCTTGCACCAAATTTATATCGCCAAAGGAAATGAGGAAAGTTGTGGCAATGTCTGCAAAAAGATAAATGGAAGCAAGAATTTAAGCCTCACGTCAATAGATACGGCTGTGCAGATGATTTTAGAATAATTTTGAGATAGAAGAAATATCACTTTCTCCCAGATATGCCAATAATATCGCAATGCAAAAAGCTAATTCGGGTGGCTCCACCAGCAGTGGCTGCCTCGCCAACAGTCTGTGTCCTTTCTTCTTTTTTGTTATTTTTAGTATGTGATAAAAGTATGTTTTAGTGTTCCATGGTTTGTTTTATGTGGGGTGAGGTTGGGGGAAACTTTTGTCAACGGAGATGCAATTTTTTCTGTTTCGTGTCTCCGTCCACACTGCGGCCTAACATCGTGGAGTTGACGGCCTTTCCTGGGGATGGACGGGCGCTCCAAGCCGCAGAAGTCTGCGGCGGCTTCTTTTTCGGCCCCGGTCAAGGCCCCATCCCAAGCCCTGGGCTTGGCCCTCCACTCCAGCACCACCGTCCCTGTCCGGCGCTGGCAGCTGCCGCCACTGCAAGAGCTGGAGTGCCCCTCCATCCCGGAGTGTCCCGCCCTGCCTTGCGAGTTCATTGTGACGTCACTCGGGTTTTTTTCCTGAAATGGGCGAGTTTTCGGGCTGCTTTTAAAACTTTAAACGATTAAAAAGTTCAGAAATATAGGTGGGAATGTGACAGGAAGATGTTTACCACCTCAACGGGAAAAATGTGAGTAGAATGTGTGAAAGTGGGTAGGCTGTGGCCTAGCGTTTTTGGAAGAAAATAGGAATTAACCAGATTGTGTCCAGATGACACACACACACATATACATAAACACAAATAGGAGAAGAGTTTTAGTAATATAGATAGGAATAGGAACTGGAATACTTTATTGTCACATGTGACTGGGCACAGTGAGATTCTTTGCTTGCATACACAATGTCTACAAATAGCAGCCACCTTCATCACTGACAAAGTTACAAAACACTCCGGCTCCCCCTTTTGTCCCCCACCCCCCAGTGGTTCCCCCATTGTCCTTCGTTTCCCCCTACCCCCCTTATTGTCCATGGTTCTCCCCCCCACCTCCCTCACGGCGCTGCCCCCATATCCTCAAGGATATAGGAGAGAAAGCAGTTTGGAGAGCAAAAAAAAGATGTGTTTATTCTCTTGTCCAAGGGCATTTTAAGAGAATTCCAAAATCTTTTATAAATATATTAGAAGCAAAAGAGTAGCCAAGGGAGGTGTTGGTCCCCTCCAAGACTAAAGGGGGAATCTTTGTGTGAAGTCAGTGGATATATATGGTGTCCGCAGTGAATATTTAATGTCAGTATTTTGACAAGTTGGCAGCTGGCTAAACCAGAGGGCATGGATTAGATAGTTGTCAACATTTTTTTTTTTTAGCAGTTTTGACTGCAGGGCTTCTTCTCCTTGACACTTGACCCATGTGATAGATTTACATTGACAAGGTGTGATCATGGTGCAGGCACACAGTAACGAAGATGAGATGGCTCGGATGACTAAATGGTATTCTGACATGCAGGAAGTGGTGGAAAATGTCATCATCATTTCTCATCAGTGTCTCAGCAGAGCTGTGGGATGGGGATTGGTGGTGGTGAAGATTGGTGGAGAATCTGAAGTAAAGGCTCATTCTCTCACATATTTTGGTGAATGATTCTACAATAAAAAAGGTGAAGGAAAGAGCGTTCGCGTCGCAGCCCTCTTTCCACCACCACGCACAAGAAGCGCAAGACAGACACCATTGTATGTAGATGCCGAGATGTGTGTTCATCTCTGGTTGAACACCTAATCTTGTGTGTGGACTGTTTAAGAAAGTACTGCAGATGTTGGAAAAATCGAAGGTAGACAAAAATGCTGGAGAATCTCAGCTGGTGAGGCAGCATCTATGGAGGTCTCGACCTGAAACGTCACCTATTCCTTCGCTCCATAGATGCTGCCTCGCCCGCTGAGTTTCTCCAGCATTTTTGTCTATCTTTGTGGGTGGACTGGACAAGAAGAAGAGCTCAAACTCTAAATGTGTCCGTAATCAAGCTACTTATTTGTGTGTTGCAGCTGAATAACTGGAAAAGGGAAATCTTGATTTTGATACCCTTGTGTGATAGACTGAACAGTTTTCTGTTTATCCTGTGGATAAGCTCACTCCAGTGGGAAGGTTCAGCACTGCAGTAAGAAAGTTCAAAAATCAATAGCGGATGATCTGGCATTGTTTGAAACCAGTCCGCACTGATATTGCATTCGTTGTGATGCTATTAAATTAAGATCATGGCTTATATGGCATCACGTAGCAGACATGAAATGGAAATGAAATTCTGCAGGTCAACATTTTAACGGAAACTTTGCAGCTAAAAAGTCTATACAGTACCTGATATACTGCTCCCTACATTTATCTTGGAATTGATAAATGGAGAGGTTCATAGGGTCATAAACAATAGGAGCAGAATTAGGCCGTTTGGCCCATCAAGTCTGCTCCGCCATTCAATCACAGATTCTTTATAGATAAGTGCAAAGAACCTCTGCAACACAATCATCATGACCACCTTCACAAAAGGTAGCAAATGCATTGCAATAACTAGAGGGATGTTTCTTACTGTCAGTGATGGGTGGTAACATCAACAAGATGTCCCTCAACTGCCTCCTTCTAGTGGTCAAAATGATACTCCGAATTGTAGAATGTATTCTATCCCTTACAAGTACACAGGCATGCTCTGCTAAACAATAAGATAATTATTATTTTTCTCTTATTCTTTTCACTGTTTGTCAGGATTCCTGGATACATTCTGTTTGATTTATTTTAGTTTTCTTTGTAACAAATCCCTTTTAAGTCATGAAGGGCATATATATCCAAATGGGCTTTATGCTAGTCCACCCACTCATACATCCAGGTTGTCCCATACCAAATAACTATTTAGTATTTAGGATGAACTTCTCCCGAAGTTGATGTATTTCAAATGAATTCAGTAAAAAAATTTTTTTAATATTTACGTGTACCTTTCATTCTATCTAATAAATTGCAAGCCACTGAAAACACGTAGTAATTAAAAATGATTATAATATATAACCTAAGCTGGTGGTGTTTGTTTAACCACTTGTACGGTATGTATACATCGGACCAAATGCTTAGTTCTTTGTTAAATAATCATATTGAAATATCATAGTCTTTCAAATTATTTGATGTGGTACAGGTACGTATGTGAAGATTTATATTCTTCCATTAACTAACTTATTATCTGCCAAATTCCTAATAGCGTTAAGAATGAATCCTTTAACCTGCAGCACAATTTTCTGCTTGACCTTTGAAAATCTGTGGGAAGACTTCATTTCAACCTTTTAATGATGCATGAATGGCACAGGTTATTAAGGTCATTCCATCACAAATTAGAAGACCTCCAAATAATATCTAATACAGTGCATTCAGAAAGTATTCAGACCCCTTCACATTTTCCACATTTTGTTACATTCAGCCTTTTCTAAAATGGATTAAATTCATTGTTTATATCATCAATCTACACACAATACTCCATAATAAAAAAGTGAAAACAGGTGTATAGAAATTTTTGCCAAGTAATTAAAAAGAAATAACTGAAATAGTCAAGTCAAGTCAAGTCAAGTTTATTTGTCACATACACATACGAGATGTGCAGTGAAATGTCACATTTAGACAAGTATTCCGACCCTTTACTCTTTGTTGAGGCACCTTTGGCAGCGATTACAGCCTCAAGTCTTCTTGGGTATGAGTACAACCTTAGTACACCTGTATTTGGGTAATTTCTCCCACTCTTCTCTGCAGAGTTGGATGGGGTATGTTGATGCACAGCTATTTTCAGGTCCCTCCAGAGATGTTCAATCGGGTTCAAGTCCAGGCTCTGGCTGGGCCACTCAAGGACATTCACAGACTACGTTGTCTTGGCTATGTGTTTAGGGTCATTGTCCCGTTTGAAGTTGAACCTCCATCCCAGCCTGAGGTCCAGAACGCTCTGGAGCAGATTTTCATCAGGGATCTCTCTGTATTTTGCTCCGTTCATCTTTCCCTTGATCCCGACTAGTCTCCCAGTTCCTGTCGCAGAAAAACATCCCACAGCATTATGCTGCCACCAGCATGTTTCATGTAGGTATGGTATTGGCCAGGTGATGAGCGTGCCTGGTTTCCACTTGGCATTCAGGCCCAAGAGTCCAATCTTGGTTTCATCAGACCAGAGACCAGAAATAACTGTGGACTTTAGGAAGAAACAGACAGCACACCCCCCCACTCACCATCAATGGCAGTGCAGTGGAGTCTGTGAAAAGCACCAAGTTCCTGGGAGTGTACATCACAGATGATCAGACATGGTCCACCAACACCATCTCCCTAGTCAAGAAAGCACAGCAACGCCTCCACTTCCTTCGACGGATGAGGAGAGCCGACCTCCCCCCTTCTGCCCTCACCACGTTTTACAGGGGTGCCATTGAGAGCATTCTTACCAGCAGTCTCTGTCTGGTATGGCAGTTGCTCTGCTGCTGACCAGAAGGCCCTACAGAGAGTGGTGAGGACAGCGGAGAAGATCACCAGATCACCCCAACCAGCAATCCAGGACTTGTACCCATCTCGCTGTCGCAAGAGAGCAACCAATATCATCAAATACACCACCCACCCAGCACACAAACTGTTCACCCTCCTACCATCCGGCAAGCGCTACCGCAGCATGCAGAGCAAAACCACCAGATTCAAAAACAGCTTTTTCTCTCAGGCCATCAGACTACTCAACACACTCAAGAAAATGCCATGAACATTACACAAACAAAGACCAACTGACTGTCAAAATAACTTTAACTCAATGTCTGCAGTATGCTATTTGCATTTTTCTATATTGCACCTTTATTATTGCACCTTAACAACATACCTTAAAATTTTACTACACTCTGGCACACTGTGAATATTTTATATAATGTATATGTCCATTGTCTATCTTTATTGGTATATAGTCTGTCTGCATTATAAATATTACTTGCACATTTGGAGTATGGGGAAACGCAATTTCAATCCTCTGTGTAACTATTTGTTGCATTATTTGAATTGACAATAAAGTTTACTTACTTACTTACAGATAATCTTATTTCTCATGGTCCGAGAGTCCTTTAGGTGCCTTTTGGCAATCTCCAAGCAGGCTACCATGTGCCTTTTACTGAGGAGTGGCTTCCGCGTGGCTACTCTACCATAAAGACCTGATTGGTGGAGTGCTGCAGATATAGTTATCCTTCTGGAAGGTTCTCCCATCTCCACAGAGGAACTCTGGGGCTCTGTCAGTGACCATCGGGTTCTTGGTCACCTCCCTGACCAAGGCCCTTCTCCACCGATTTCTGAGTTTGGCCGGGCGGCCAGCTCTATAAAGAGTCCTGGGGGTTCCAAAGTTCTTCCATTTAAGAATGACGGAGGCCACTGTGCTCTTCGGGACCAGCAATGGTGCAGAAATTGTTTTATACCCTTCCCCGGATCTGTGTCTCGACACAATCCTGTCTCAGAGGTCTTCATGGCTTGGTTTTTGCTCTGACAACTGCAGGAGCTTATATAGACAGGTGTGTACCTTTCTAAATCATGTCCAATCAGTTTAATTTACCACTGGTGGACTCCAATCAAGTTGTAGAAACATTTCAAGGATAATCAATGGAAACAGGATTAACCTAAGCTCAATTTTGAGTATCGCAGCAAAGGGTCTGAATACTTATGTAAATGCGATATTTCAGTTATTTCTTTTTAGTTACTTTGCAAAAATTTCTAAACACCTGTTTTCACTTCTTCATTCTGGGGTATTGTGTGTAGATTGATGATAAAAAAAAGAATTTTATCCATTTTAAAATAAGGCTGTAACGTAACAAAATGAGGAAAAAGTGAAGGGGTCTGAATACTTTCTGAATGCACTGTATATGGTAAGATATATAACTAAGAGAAATGAGTCAAAATTCCTCAGAGGTTTTGTCACCACCCTATCAAAGCTCTGGTGGGATACTGACAGAATATATTTTGCAGTAGCATTGACTCAATTCTTCCATCGCAAACCGGGAAAATGGAGAGCGTAGTATTTGGGGTTTCCCTATGGGCGGTCCTGTTCATTTGCCTCAACTCTGACTCCATCGGATCTGTAAAGATCATTATATCAAGTGAACAGTGGTGAAATGTTCAGCTTCAAGAAAAAAGTTGCTCCCTCTTTTTAACTTCAATGAAAATACTTTTCACTGTGTAAATTATGCAAAAGTAACCTGGTATCATGCTGGTGACTCTATGCAAACAGTTGATTCTTCTAAAATAGTTACTTATTTTTTCTTCCATTCCATGTCATTTTTTTTCAATATGTGGACCTATTGCAATTCCCACAGCAGATGTTCTGCTGGAACCTGTGAAAAAATAATGTCAGTACATTTACAACACATGACTAAAGTTGCGCCACATTGTTCATCTATTTGAGACAGAAACCGTTTAAGAGCAGAGGTGGCAGAAAAGGAAGTCAAGTAGAACGCTGTGCAAATTAAGAAAATAACTAACTCTGAATCATCCATCAGAAGAGATAGATTTTCAAACATTGGGCTGGACTGCATTGAACTCAGCTGATGTCTTATGGGTGCAATGTCGGCTTGCCCTGAGGTCATACAATTTTTTTACGACAACATGGCTCCTCGACAGATTATCAGTAGGTTGGCATCATGCACAAATGGCTCAGTGCATAACTGATGAAAGAGAGTGGGGAAAGGGCATCATAGCCAATTGCATTAAAATTACCTAATTTCTCAACAGAAAGTAGAAGTATTTCAGCATAGAAGAAGAAGTACTGGTCGTTCACTTTATTAAAATTCCCTTTGCATATTCAGTGATAGTTAGTCATAGAATCATAGAATCATACAGTATGGAAACAGGCCCTTCAGTCCAATTGCCCATTCTGACCAAGACTTGAACATTCACCTCATCTTTTCCTCTAACTATTTTGTAAACCTCTATAAGGTCACCTTCTCAGCTTCCGATGGTCCAGGTGAGTCCCAACCAACCCAGTGTTTCCTTATAACTCAAGCCCTCAAGTCCTGGTAATATCCTGGTGAATCTTTTCTGCATGCTTTCGAGTTTAATGATATCCTTCTTCTAGCAAGGCGACCAGAATGGAGCTCACTACTACAAATGTGGTCTCTCACCATCATCTTGTACAGAAGATAGACACAAAATGCTGGAGTAACTCAGCGGGACAGGCAGCATCTCTGGAGAGAAGGAACGGGTGACGTTTTGATTCAAAACCCTTCTTCACCTCGCATAGCATTAGTTTGATGACCCAGCTACCGTAATTAGTACTCCAGCCTCACTGAACTATCCTGCCTACTATTACTGATATATTGGGTTAAATTTGTTATATTTCACTTTGGTGTTACTTTGATTACTTTTTTTAAAATAGCTGAAATGAATAAAGCACTTTATAAATTTACCTTATGAGAAAAGACGAAACAGTCAAAAATAAGAACAATTGTCTCAAAAGCTTTGAATAGTGTTAAACAGAGAAGAAATATTACTCAGAATAGATTTGTATTAAGTTTTTGGAATGTGTTCAAAAGCCAATAAAACCTCTTGGCATGTCAAAACATTCTATTAATCTGAAAATAATAGTGGAGCATGTTTGTTGTGAAACTCCACATAAGGCGCCAAAATCCCAACATGCCAATTAACCCACCATATAATTAAATGAAACAATATATAGGATCTTGCATCCCACACACCATTCCCCCCACAGTCATTGGCAAACAGCTTGCTCCCAGATTTCTGCCAATGCCACCTACTCGCAAAGTTTCCATTCCAAGTATTTAAATGTCCTTTGTATGTTTAACACCACTCAATATGCTTGGCTTCGATGTGGATTGTGAGAAAAGGAAGCTGCATACAATTATTTTAAACTGTATTTCTGTTATCACTGATGGGCTGACTAGAATCTAATCGAGGAAAGAAATTATAATCTATCATTAGATGGGGTCATCGACATTTAATATTTGTTCAAAGAGAAACTTTATTGATTTGTGAGGTCAATTTCACTAATTCATTTGAATTATTTAAGGATGTCACATGCATTGAGGATTAAAGGAAACTTTATAACTGTTAAATATGAAAAAGAGAAAGGCCATCTGTTCTACCATTCAATAGATTACAACTGATTACATACATTAAATCTATTTCCCCATCGTTGTTTCATGTCCTTCAGTATCCATGACATAAGAAAATCAAAACACAATCTTAAATTTTCTTAGTTTACAGTAGCTTTAACCCACAATGTTTTGATGCCAAAGTTCCAGATTTCCATTAAACTTTTTTGGAAATAAAGTTTAGTAACTCTAAATACATTTTATTCTGAATATCCTAAATAAACAGTTCTAATTTTAAAGTTTATGCCTCGTGTTTGGATTTTCTACTCACAGAAACATGTTCTTAACATCTGCCCCTTTAAAACATTGATTTTAATATCAAGCTTTTTCTCTGCTATTTTCTCTTTGCTTTGGTAAAATCACTGGTAGTGCCACAAGACACTAGACAGGAGAGTTGTTGTTAGCTCTGCTGGCAGGAACAAAGGTCACAGTACCTCCCTGTTTTGAGCTATCGTCAGTCTTTCATACTGTTGATCACAGTCATGAATTAAGACTTATTGGTGCCCTGGGCATTCAGAAAATGGATGGCCCCTCATGCTTCAGAGCTTGTTCTCGTTGGAGATTGAAGGTAGAGCTTTTGTGGGTGAGTCCACAACATGCCCTAATGTATAACAAGATCACGGCACATTCGCAATAAATCCGCGATTAAGTGTTGACTATCTCTCTGCCTCCACAGATGCTGCCTAGCCTGCTCAGTTCCTCCAGCAGTTTGTTTGTTTGCTCCCAATAAGACAATGGACAATAGACAATAGGTGCAGGAGTAGGCCATTCGGCCCTTCGAGCCAGCACCGCCATTCAATGTGATCATGGCTGATCATCCTCAATCGGTACCCCGTTCCTGCCTTCTCCTCATATCCCCTGACTCCGCTATCTTTAAGAGCCCTATCTAG
The DNA here is from genome assembly GCF_028641065.1 of Leucoraja erinaceus. Classification (NCBI taxonomy): domain Eukaryota; kingdom Metazoa; phylum Chordata; class Chondrichthyes; order Rajiformes; family Rajidae; genus Leucoraja; species Leucoraja erinaceus. The sequence goes on from NC_073390.1 coordinate 43,399,888, forward strand.
CTCTCTCTTGAAAGCAATCGGCCAGTTACCCATACTGTATCTGAAATCACTGAGTCATATTTTTGAAAGCACGAGCGACCTCATACAGTTTGCTGTTACACTCAGAGGTGTATTCTGTGGCAATACTCCAGGCCATTCACAGAACAAAATACAAGCTGTTTTTAAAACATCTGCCTAGCTGGATACATCTTCCTCTTAGAAAATTAACATTTCCCACACCCTTCAAAATAAGGAAATTGGTTTAATTTCCTGACTGTCCACCCTCAATATCCAATGTCCTTTACAGCATCAGCTTTTTCCGACACGTCATCAAGTGCATGTACACACACAACTCAGAGAGTCATAGATTCGTACAACATGGACACAAGCCCTTCAGCCCAACTCATCCATGTTGGCCAAGATGCCCCATGCTAAATTAGTCCCACCTGCCTGAATTTGGTCCATATCCTATCTTTTTCTATCTAATAAAAGTAGAATCGTGGAGGCAACTGTGGACAAGAATGGTACATTACACGTCATTGTGCTGGTACCAAGTGTTTAATAGGACTCTAATATTACAATTGCTGCCAGAGAGAAACCTGTACCCACAATCATATACCATGTATTACCGAGAGGCAAACCTGTCCCTCTACATTCTGAAACACATTGTCATACAGCCACTAACCTATACCCTACTATATTGTTCTTGTGTAATGGACTTTCAGTTGGGTACAGTGACAGATCTGTGCCATCAGACACTGCACCCAATGTTATACCATGGTAGAGCTATGTTTATTGGTACAACTCCTCAATGTTATACAGTGGCTCATATTGCACTGTGAGAACTGCAATATCAATTTAATACTTGGTACAGACACTTTGAGATACTCTGCAAAGCTAGACTTTGCATCAAATGGATCAGAACTAGCTTTGATGGATCCTAGGGAGACTGGTAAAGCATGGTTTTAATTGGGTTCGACCTCCAACTTCATCAACAGTTCCTCCAGCACAGTCTTCAGTTCATGCCCAAACTCTGATCCTTGACGCTGACTGGAATCCTCTTCCTGTCTGTTGTTTGAGATTGAACCAAATGGTTTGTGAACTTGATATTGTATACGGCCTGAGAGGGGCATCAGACCAAACCTGTGCTTTTCTTAGGTTGGCTTCACCAACCTCCATGCTGTTGGTGACTTTATCTCTGCCTAAACTCATCTGCTGTGAATTTATCTGCAGTGAATACATTATCCACGCATTAGTTATCTCCATTCACAAGAACTCACTCATTTTAATTGATCTTAAACTCTGAAATTAAGTCCCTAAATATTCCGACAGCTCTATCTCTGCACATTTAAGATACTCTTGACATATTTTTTAAATCAAGCTTTTGGTCAACTTGCTTCATTTTGTGACTTGGTGTGAATTTTGTTTCATGATGCTCTTGTGATGCCCTTCTGGATAATTGTCTACATTAACGGAGCTTTATAAATATGGATTGATGATGTGTTGAGTGATTACTGAACGATGATGAAATTAGCCTAAGAATAGAGATGAGCACACAAGGAAATGATAGCCTTTTCTCATCCTGTACTTGTGAATGTTCTTGCTAAGGAAGCTCGTTGGCATGAGATTGAGCCGGAAATATGCATAAATCAGGAATGTGTCGTTCAAGGTGACTCAACATCAGTGTTCCAGTTATTTCTCTTAATTGACCAGAATTAAGTGGGAAAGAGAACAGACCCAGATCACCACAGTACTATCAAATTTAGTGTCAGTAGCTTCAGGATATGAGGAAGACTGAAGAAAGATGTAATTAGCTACCGAAGTCTCTGCATCTAGAAGTTCCATCCATCATCCAGCCACCTTCATTTCCAATGTTAAAGTACCATGTAGAGCAAGCATTATATTAAGTCAAAGGATACAATCACTGTGTACAATCACAAAATGATTCACAGAACACCAAGCATTTTAAGAGTAATACATTTTTGGAATTGGATTTCCACTTTGCACAGAGGAGTCATTTGTATTGGGATAGATTACCACAATAAGAGATGAAAGAGACAGGCTTTTGTAGAAGTATTATAACACATTTGATGGCCAAAGCAAGTGAAGAATACTAATGTGCATAAGATTTAGGGCACCACTTCACTGGTAACAAAATTCACCAGTGGTTATGTTGTGGTAACTTTTATTTTCAAGAGAAATGGTTATCTGATAGATGTCACCAAATATATTTTCCACGTTACTGCCCCAGTGCACTGGCAACAGTTCAGCTTTGAGTTAATTCTCATTATCCTCTCCAGATGGCTAACCTTTCTCTTTCACTTATCGTATGGTGACATTTCTTTGGACAGTATATTTGTCTCACTGTGATTGTCAACATCACTGTAGGTGCAATGGGTCATGCACCTGCCTTGACAATTGGATAACTGCTTCAGGAAGTAAACACTATTTGCAAATGTGATGCATTTGCGAAAAAAATCTTTCTGGTTTGAATGCCAGATTTCATATTTCTACCTTGAAACATGGCTTAAATGGCCAGGTGAGGCTGAGCTCTCTCATCTCCAATTTCTGTGAACTAACAGTGCCATTGGATAAACATATTTCATTTATATCGATGTTAATAACTTTGCTAATGTTATCTCTATTGGATTTACGCGCATCATTCCCATCCTCCCTGGTGACTCTTTAGAAAACAGTGCCATAGAGTCATTGAGATATATAGCATGGAATCAGGTCCCGTGGCCCACTGAGTCATTGAAAGCCATCCAGAATATATTTACATACATTTACATATCAGATGTTTGTTCTCTTTACATTTCCATCCACTCTCTCCAGATCCCACAACGCAGGGGGCCATTTACAGTGACCAATTTACCTACCAAGTCACGTGTTCGGTGTGTGGAAGGAAAATGAAACATCCGGTGGAAATCTATGGGGTCACGGGAAGATTAAGGAACCTCCACACATACAACCCCCAAGGTTAGGATTGAACCTGGTTCTCTAATGCTATGAGGCAGCACGCTACTAGTTGCACCATTTTGTTGCCCAAAATATAAACATGCAGAATTACCATCTCCAGTTTCAAACAAATCTTCATCATTTATAATCCAGGTTATGGGTGGAAAACCATCCTGTCTTTATTTGGAATAGTGATATGGATATTTCTATTAAATCCACGAGATAAGTAATCTAAAAGATGGCATATTTGACAATGCAGCACTCTCTCAGTATCACTTGTCAGCCTCGATTTTTGTTCTTATTGACCAGAAAGGATAATCTCTAAATCAATGTTATCGATACAAAGACTGTGTAACTCTTTGTTTCAATCATTAATGAGCTGCTCTTTGTTCTCTGGACCATAAGGACTTTATTTCACAAGATCATGGCACAATTGTCACAGTTCACTGATGCTCCTGAAATTATGATAAAGAGTGAATTTTAAAAAGTTTATTTTTCAAAATAAAAGGATAACGATGACTAAAAAAAGAATGTTTTCCACCCTACCCCATCCCACCTCACCTTCCACCCCACCAGCCATCACATTCAACATACAACTCCGACATTTTCGCCACCTCCAACGGGATCCAACCACTGGCCACATCTTCCCATCTCCTCCCCTTTCGGCTTTCCGCAGAGACCGCTCCCTCTGTAACTCCCTGGTCAATTCGTCCCTTCCCACCCAAACCACCCCCTCCCCTGGTACTTTCCCTTGCAACCGCAGGAAATGCTACACTTGTCGCTTTACCTCCCCCCTTGACTCCAACCAAGGACCCCAGCAGTCTTTCCAGGGGAGGCAGAGGTTCACCTGCACTTCCTCCAACTATATCTATTGCATCCGCTGCTCTAGGTGTCAGCTGCTCCACATCGGTGAGACCAAGCGTAGGTTTGGCGATCACTTCGCCCAACACCTCCGCTCGGTTCGCACTAACCAACCTGATCTCCCAGTGGCCCAGCACTTGAGTTCCCATTCTGAATCCAACCTTTCTGTGCTGGGCCTCCTCCATGGCCAGAGTGAGTGCCACCGCAAATTAGAGGAGCAGCACCTCATATTTAGCTTGGGCAGTTTACACCCCAGCGGTATGAACATTGACTTCTCCAATTTCAGTTAGTCATTGCTTTCTCTCTCCTTCCCGTCCCCTTCCCAGCTCTCCCACAGCCCACTGCCTCCGCCTCTTCCTTTCTTCTTCCCCCTCCCCACCTCCACATCAGTCTGAAGAAGGGTCTCGACTAGAAACATCACCCATTCCTTCACTCCATAGATGCTGCCTCACCCGCTGAGTTTCTCCAGAATTTTTGTCTACCTTCGATTTTTCCAGCATCTGCAATTCTTTCTTAAACTAAAAAAAAGGATAGTTTCAAATGAGTTTTTAGAATATCCCTTTGTAAAATATCCATTCTGCTTTGTGATATACGTTATCAAGAGTGAGTTTTGCCATCCTTGAATCTTCGTTTTCTTATATTTGAGTGAATACTTTTCTTTTGTTTCAGTTTAATATCTAGTGGAATAGGAGCAAAATAAGAGGCTCAAAGAGAGTGGTGGTTTATCATGGATAGTGATTATGGAGATGTCACTGACACCATCTGTTGCGTCAGATTCTGCATTTAAAATGCACTCTGGGAGAGAATACATGAATCACCAATCTAGGGGGAAATGGATATGGGTGGGTGGGAGCTGCCTTGTCAAATAGAACATAGAGAACAGAACTGTTTGAGTGCATTACATTTATAGCTGTTCCTGTTGATCTGACACAGGTTTGCAGTGAAGTAAATGTCACAGAATAACTGCAAGCTGTTAATGATTCAGCCAACCTTGAAATGAGCATAGGTCATGCAGATTTACCCACTGCCATTAACGAGATTTAAATTTCATCCTTTTCAAAAGGAAAATTGTTAGTTTTATTCACAACACTGTCAACACAGTCTCTCTGTAGTTAAAGGAAAAGCACTGCGATTGGAATATAAACTGGACAAAAACATATGACTTCTCAGTTTCAAGGAAATAAAGACATTGGAATTTTTCAATAAGCATGATTTTCAATGCTCAATTAGACACGGAAGTGGCAGCGTACACTTCCGACAAAGAGACTTCCCGGATGCATCTTCACAAAAGCTATATTGCCTCATCAGCAAAATGCTGCGATGAGTGCATCATTGTTTGCTGCGTCAGACCAGGTGCAAGTTGTCATTTTTTTAGGTGGCAGTCAAACTTCCTTTCCATTAAGACTTGCTATCCAAGACAAGGCCAACCCCAACTGCAAGTTTCATATTTGCACTTTAATCTCATAACAAAGGTGTCAAGCATGTGTTGTATGCCAATTGACACATCTGCTGCAGCCTCATGTCCACCATATATGGATATGTGGAAAAATTAAACTACTAAGGGAACTTAGAGGGCCAAGTAGCATCTATGAAGGGAAATCGACTGATGACACTTTGGGATCGTACCCTTCTTGAGTTGCTGCCTGACCCACTGAGTTCTTGCAATGGTTTTGTTTTTGTTCAGGATTCCAGTGTCTACAGTCCCTTGTACCCACATGCTAAAAAACCCCATCACATTTTCCATCCCGATGTCAAGAAATGAGAGTTACCAAAAAAAAGTTTATTTCACATTTTGTATGTATTTATCCAACCCTACATATATTCCGTAAAATAAATTTTATTCCGTATCTTAGATTTTTGGGTAGTGATTTTGTGAATTCTGTAAAGACAAACTTCCATAGCCTGAATGATGCCATCTGCAATAGATGTTCCAAGGAAACCAATATATTTAAAGGGGTGTGGGAACTGGTGACCCAATGAGATTATGGGAATGTGGGAACAAGGGTGCAGTGAATTTCAGGGGGCACGGAAACTTTGCATATGTCAAGTACCAAATGATTGAAATTTATGGATTGTGGGAGTTTTACATGGTTATTTAAACCTTGTGCGGCTGTTATTCTGAACAATATCACAACTGTAATCTGAGAAAGATTAGGCAGATTATCCATCATTTGGTACACATCAGTGATTGCAGCCCCAGTCTGGCATCCATGTCCTTGAGGAGTCAGCTGCTTTGGTTGTGGTAGAGCTACTAAATGATTTCTAGCAAAGAACTGTGAATTTTCTCCATTAAATGCATTTATTGCCCTGGTTATCCCCAGTACGTTTTGTAAATGATATTCTACATGGATATTCGGTCGGCATCCAGAAAGGGTAAATGGTAATCACTGGTTTCTTGGTCACGTTTGATATGTTGGCATGACATTTCATGAGGCCCAAAGTCGCAATTACTCTCAACCCACCTATTGTATTACTGCCACCAACTCTCACGGGTTGGTCCTGACATGTAAAAGAGTTATGACGGAAGATAGTAAGACCTTGACCAGGGCAGGGTGTTGGTGAAAAATTCACAAATACTCACTAAAGGAATTTTACAGAGTCTACTGAGCTGGCTGTGTCTTCATCGTTTTCAAATTGTGCTCAATTCAATTGTGGATTAGTTGTATTGTATTGTTTGTACAGTTTCTTTATTGTGTTTTGTTGTCATATTTTGGTACGTTAGTTTCAGAGGAAAGTTATGAGTTCACCATATTGCTTGGGTCTGCATTTAAGCATAGTAAATAACCGCCTCAAAACTTAGTGAAGTCGATGTTTTTATGTCCATCATTCTGTTTCACAATTATTATTGTTTTATACCTCATTAATCCAATTTAAATGTACTGTACAAATATAAACACATCTCTGGATCTTTAATCCTGATCTTTGATTCAATAACAATGCCACAACACGGCCACAAATAACTTTTATTTGACTAAACATAGATATACAGTGTGGCATTCAGGCTTTGGGAAGAATCAGTAATCATAAGATCCACTAACCAGTGATGAATATTGGCTTCAAAGAGTTAAAGACAAGAACTCATTTGGACTCATTTCAATCAATAGTTGAACAGGAATGAAATTTTCATTGTGTCCTATGTTTAATGACTAACACTCTTCAGTTGCAGTTCCCTAGCAAATCCTAATGTCATTAATGTATTTCAAAATTCTATATGATCAACTATTTTTAATTTGTTTTGATATTAAAAATAACTAGACACAAATTGCACTACGTCCATTCTATAATTACAATTTGATTCCAATTTCAAGCCAATTAAATTCAGAGATTTTCTTCACTGCTGTTAATAAGATCCAAATTGCAAATGTCCAGGAATGGTTTGGTGCATCAATGCGTAGTCACAGCACCTTCGACACAGCTGTCACCAAATTAGGGAAGGAAACTAAAATGAATGGACATAATTAAGGAAGAGAATTGAAAAATGTCAACGAGTAACTATTTCATCCTAATATGGATTTAAATCACAAAGTCATCCATTAACAACAGTTTAAAAAAACAATGCAATGGCTTTGACGAATAGAAATTTCACTTTATATTATAACACGGTAGTAGTTATTCTAGATCTGCTTTTAGTTCGAATTTGGAGGCAAGTTAATCATTTTTATTGCCCACAGCTAACTTCTGTATGCTAAATAGAAACCCCCCTGTAATTACAGAGTAGACATTTACAGCAATCATCTTGCAGGATGCATGAGCTCATCTAAGAACATTTGAACAAAAAAGTGGACAAAAAAGTGACCTCAGTTTGTCGCACCATTTAAATTAACAGCCATGTATAACAATTACTCAACCAAACAATGGTCTGCTGAAACAGTGCAATGTGGATTTTTTTCTCTTATTTTTGTCATAATGATAATAGTGCCTGACCTCATGTTATCATCCATTGCCTGCAATACTGTCACAAGGTTATAGTTGTGGCATTAATTCTGGCAATTTGTTGCAATTAATTTTGGTAAGAAATAATTCTAAACATTTTTGTATCCATTCCAAAATGTCATTTTAGATTGAAACTGCAACATCATAATTGTTTTCCTTAGTAGTACCTGTAGTTAGATTTATCCTTAGTGATGTACAATGGTTGAAAGGAAGTTTCAGTACATGTGTTCCCTTGGAATGAATTTCTAATGCAATTAAACTATGTGAAAAGCCAATCCTAATAATCCAGATGCTATTTAATATTGCTTTTCATCTAGAGTCAAGTCAAGTCAAGTCGTCTAAATATTAAATGATATTATTTGGTCAAATTGTCATCCAATGAGGAAAAGCTGGCTTTTGAGCATGTACAATTAATATAAAATTCTTTATTCATTTGCCTCCAACTGTGCAACAAGCACCCGTAGTCAAGTTCAAACCCGGGTCTCTGGTGCTATAAAGTGCCTGTCCCACTTGGGCGACATAAATCGCGAGTTCTGGCGAGTCTGCCCTCGACTCATACTCATGGTTGACACGAGGTCGTAAGAGGTCTTCGTAACTCTCCTTCATGTCCGAGAGTGGTCTCAGCGTACTCGAGGCCTCAGCTAGGCCGCGGTGTTTTTTTCAATATGTTAAAAAATGCCTGCGAGTAAAATAAGGTCGCCATGGAAAAAATCGATACTTTTTTTACTCGTAGGATTAGTCGTAGTTGATCGTAGTAGGTTGGCATGTTGGTCGTAGGTAATCGAGGGTAGTCGAAGGTAGTCGTAGGTAGTCTTCATCATAGTCGAAGGGAGGTCGAAGGGAGGTCGAAGGAGATCAAAGGAGGTCATCTTCACTCTCCACTATTCGATGTCCAATTTTCCCGAAGCTAGTCGAAGCTGGTCTTCAACATAGTCGAAGGAGGTCGAAGGAGGTCTTCTACATAGTTGAAGGAGGTCTTCAACTTGTCATATTTTCAATCTCTTCTAAACTCGCCAATTAGGTCACCCAAGTGGGACAGCTCCTTAAGGCAGCAACTCTACCCATGCCGCCCTTTATGTTTGTTTCTTGTGGTATGTTCTGAAAGCTCAGGATCAACACCCATGTGCATGTTACAACTCAGAGTTCTCCATCTCCAGCATTTAGTCATAGATTCATAGAGTGATACAGTGTGGAAACAGGCCCTTCGGCCCAACTTGCCCACACTGGCCCAGCGCCACTAGTCCCATCTGCCTGCTCTTGGTCCACATCCCTCCAAATCTGTCCTATCCATGTACCTATCTAACTTTCTTAAATGGTGGGATAGTCCTAACCTCAACTACCTCATTTAGCTGCTTGTTCCATACACCCATCACCCTTTGTATGAAAATGTTACCCCTCAGCTTCCTATTAAATCTTTTCCCTTTCACCTTGTACCTATGTTCTCTTGTCCTCAATTCCCCTACTTTGGGCAAGAGACTCTGTGCATCTACCCAATCTATTCCTCTCATGATTTTGTGTACCTGTATAAGATCACCCCTCATCCTCCTGCACTCCAAGGAATAGAGACCCAGCCGACTCAACCTCTCCCAAAAGCTCACACCCTCTTGTTGCGGCAATATCCTCGTGAACCTTCTCTGAACCCTCTTTCAAGCTTGACAATATCTTTCCTATAATGTTACACAACTGAACACAATATTCTAAATGCAGTCTCACCAACGTCATACAACTGCAACATGACCTCCCAACTTCTATACTCTGTACTCTGACTGATGTAGGCCAATGTGCCAAATGCCTTTTTGACCACCTTATCTACCTGCGACTCAACCTTCAAGGAACCATGCACCTGCACTCCTAGATCCCTCTGCTCTACAACACTCCCCAGAGGCCTACCATTCACTGTGTATGTCCTGCCTTTGTTAGGCGTCCCAAAATGCAACACCCCACACTTCTCTGTATTAAATTCCATCAACCATTCCTCAGCCCACCTGGTCAATCGATCCAGATCCTGCTGCAATCTTTCACAACCATCTTCACTTCAGTTAAGAAGCCAGAGAGTATGGTTGGCCTTTGTTTTGCAGAGGTTGGAATTTAAGAAATAGTGACATTTTTGTACAGTTGTACAAGGTGTTGATGAAGCTGCATCTGGAGCACTGCACACAGTTCTGGTCCCCTTACTTATAAAATGATAGAGTAGCATTGGGGGCAATCCAAAGAAGATTCACCAAGCTAATTCCTGGGAAGAAATAGTTGTCCTATATTAATAATTTGAATGAGAATGTAGTTGAAATGGTCTAACTGTTTCTTGAACGTTGGGATAGTCCCCGCCCTAACAGCCCCCTGTGGCAGCTTGTTCCATACACTCACCACCCTTTGTGTAAAGTTAAGTTGGTGAAGGAGTCAGAAGAAAGGTCCTGACCCGAACTATTACCTATCCATGTTCTCCAAGGATGCTGCCTGACCCGTTGAATTACTCCAGCATTTGTGTCCTTCCACTGATTCATTATCAGTTCCAGATTAAGTTTACCTTCAACCCGGAATGATAAAATATGGCAGAGTGCTTATATTTCTATATGTGTTTATAATTCTACATATGTTTAGACACTATTGAAATATGAGAGAACAGAGGAGAAACATTTTCCACACAGAGGGTGGTGCACATATGAAAAGAGCTGCCAGAAGAAGTCGTGAAGGCGGGTACAATTATGGCATTTAAAAGACACAGATAGGTACATTGATAAAATAGGTTTTGTGGGATTTGGGCTATATACAGACGGGTAGGACTAGCTCAGTTGGGGAACTTTGTTGGCATGGACAAACTGGGTCGAAAGATCTATTTTTATGATGTATAGCTCACTGACTAGAAATAACTTTCCTCTTAAACAATAACCAGATGTGAAATGAATCTTGAACCTCTCTTCGATACAAAAATCTCAAATGCAAAATTACTTGAGAGAGCAGAAATTGATCAATGTGGCACAATAATCTCTAAATAAAATCATAAAACATTATATTCTGAACAATTTCAAAAGAGCCAAAGTTGAAACGTCAAACGTTAATATTCAGTATATTAATGCTGTTAACTGCAATTGCTCATATGAGCTACTCCAATTTTATCGCTGCAGTTTATGACCTCAGTGAAGGTTGCAATTACACCTGAATATCCATTAATCTGCAATAAAAGTGTCAGAACGTATCAAATCTGCCCAATTTTGCAATTAATATACCTGTTGCAATACTAATTTCTCAGTCATAAACCACTGTAAAACTTCTAAAACCAAACATTCTTTCCCAAAATTACTGTATATCTCTGAACATAAATCCTTTAGCATAATAAAAAATCTCAATTTGCTTGGTCACCTTTTTGTAACTGCACAAGCATGACATATTTTTATATCAGTTTGTCTATAATTACTTTAAAATAGTACAGAACAAGGTTGTGGTGGAAAATTGTTGTTTGTCCATGACCAAGGATGCAAACATGTTTTTTAGAAATTTGATTTGGGGCACAAAGTCTCTTCTATCTCTAAAGTTCTAATTCCTTCATCATTCCCACTCCCTTCAAGGTGGTTTCCGCCTAACCATATCTGAAAGTTGATTCACCCACAATCACCTGCTGTAGCTACATGTGGCCCCAGCTGACCTTTTAAAAAAATAACTAGACTTGGCAGGTCCTACTGCAACCAATGACAGTGGTTCCTTGATACCTTTTTCAGGGTTATCGCTGGAAATATAGTGAGAGACAGTGTAATTTCCCAAAGAAAATCTTTTGCAATGTGATCCACCTACTCAATATTTCAAAGTATAGTAAGTTAAAATTTGACAGTCCTGTGATCACAAGAAACAAATTTAAAAGTACTGTGGTTATACTGTGATTGTGCCCATCATTGCTGGGTGATGAAAAGGTGATTGAATGCATCATGTGGTGATAAAAAGATCAAGTTAAATACACTGATCAGAAGGTTCCTCACATTCTTTTTTGTATGAAATCCGACTGAAAGAGCTTAAACAAATTGCAAAATAAAATAACCTAAGAGAATTGATCAAATACTAAAATACATGAACTGCACCCAACCTTGCTTTTAAAAAATGTAGGATTAGAAAGAATATTTACTTTGCAATAAACTAATCTTTCAATATCCTACATATTATAATTATCTTTAGAAATGCTGCAATGAATATTAATGAAACATTCTTGACAATTAACTACATCTAATTATTTGGAATAGGATTGAAACCTGCAGCAGCATATTAACTGAGTCATTTGAAAATGGCCCAAACAATAAAATTATCATTGACTTTTAATAATCTAGTAATACAAAACAGGAACGCAGTCTTTGCACAGCTAATAGATAATAGACAATAGGTGCAGGAGGAGGCATTTCGGCCCTTCGAGCCAGCATCGCCATTCAATGTGATCATGGCTGATCATCCCCAATCGGTACCCCATTCCTGTCTTCTCCCCACATCCCCTGAATCCGCTTTCTTTAAGATTTCATGTGCATGACAGGATACACTGATAATTATGGTTGAGAATTCATGCATATATTCATTGCTGACAATGGTCAAAAATTCACACCAACAGTATAACATTGGAAAATTACCTACAATCAGAATATTTAAATAAAAATAATTACAGCATGGCTGCATAAATATAAAATATTTAGGCCGTGAAATTCTTCCACATCTGCAATGTGGTGTTAAATAAGCAGTATGCTGAAGGTAAAGCATACAGTAGTTTTGTGAGCACCTGTGATGAAATCATTTTACTTTCAAAAGGATCAAAGACATCATTGTGCAAAAAAAATAATTAACTCAAATTTAAATCCATTGCAGCTATCTCTGCATTCTGCAGATGTTAATTAATTGTTTATTGCAGCAACATACTCCTTAATTGTATTAAAAACATGTGAATCTCCTTTGAATCTAAACTAGTGCAAGAAGTGGAATTCAAAAAAACTTCAGGTGCTGGACGTTTGAAATTATTAAAAGTGAGAGAGATCATGTGTTCTTGAGCTGAAATATTAAACCTATTACACAAAATACTGGAGTAACTCAGCAGGACAGGCACCATCTCTGGATAGAAGGAATGGGTGATGTTTCGGGTCGAGAACCTTGGGTCTTGACCCGAAGAATTATCCATTCCTTCTATGAAGGGTCTCGACCCGAAATGTCACCATTCCTTCTATTCAGAGATGCTGCCTGTCCCTGGAGAATTACTCTGGCATTTTGTGTCTATCTTCGGTGTAAACCAGCATTTGCAGTTCCTTCCTACATATCTATCTATCTATCTATCTATCTATATACTAAAAGTCTTCTTGTACGTGTGTGTGTGTGTATGTATGTATGTTTTGTATCTGCCTCAAAATGCTACATGCTAGCGCTGAAATTTTTACATATTCTAACACATTTTCTCCCTCCACGCCATATTCAGGTTCCCTTCAGGTTTCATGTTATATTTTACGTTACATGATTAAAGCTTTAGAAAAAGCCAAATTTAACATGATTTTTACTGTTAAAATCACTCTTGCCAGCTTCCAACAACTTCAAAACAAAGTTACAAGACAGGAACACTCTGAACTTTTCACCTCAATGGGATAGTACAACAAGTGCTTCAGCAGGAGGGGGAGGGTGAATTGGTATTGCAATTGGAACTGCTGCGGCAGGCAGGGAAAATTCAATTGGAATTTTTTTTAAGTCCACTGCTGAGGGAGGCAGGGGAGTGCTGGAATTTTATGTTTGGGAACGGGTTGAGTTGGGGGACCATGGATCCCATGGGGGCTAAGTGTTAGTGGTGCAATATTGCGTTGGGGAACGTGTTGCGTTGGAGGATCAGGCTTCCTGTGTGAGGCCTAGTCTAGTTAAATCTATTTCTTTTTCTCCAAATGTTGTGTGAACAGCTAAGTGTCATTTTCTTTTCATCAAATAGTGCGACTTCTGTGACTAGTTAATCCACTTAAATACTGAGGAAATGCACAAACTGAAGAATCTCAACCCGAAACATCATAAATTCCTTCTCTCCAGGGATACTGCCTGTCTCGCTGAGTTACTCCGGCTTTTTGTGTCTTCTAGCATTCGAAACCCCAGCAGGTGTTTACCCAAAGATTTCAGAGCTTCTATTGTTGCATACATTTGTGCGAGAATCGTGAACTTCCTGAGACGAAGGGAACTCCTGGTAATTCTCGCAATAACATTAGTAACTTCAGTGTTTCTCCTACAGGTTCTGCAATCAGATGAGGATCTGCAACAACTTTGTGCTCTATCACAAATTCCACTAGGAAATTGCAGGGGGAGCTCAGCCAAGATATTGGGAGTCCTCATACAACCAGGCGTCCCAAGGTTTCTGACAATTATTGATTAGTATTAATATTATTATTAAATGAATGTGTAACCATCCATGAACTTGGATTGTTTTAAGGAACAATTGTTAAAATACAATAAGGTTAAAATGAACAGATATCTTGTTACAAGTTCTCAGTGAAACTAACAATTTGGAGAGTTTGATTTAGATAATGTGAGGTAATTACAGGATGCATTTCACACTGGCTACATGGCACAGCACGGCAAACAGAAAAAGTGGAAATTAATAAGCAAGTATTTGGCTGATTTCAGTCCAATTCCAGCTACCCACAATTTTCTAATTTGCCTCATTTTGCTTGCTGGAGTGCTTTTGCTTAATTTTAGGTAGTAGCTTTATTAAGATCCCAGAATTAAGGCAAATTATAAATATTACAACAACAAAAAAAAAAAACATCCTGAACTATCGGTTTGAATTTTGATTTAATGTACATTGTTCCAGTGCATCAGTAGTGAACATAATGGCAGAAACGCCTTATATGACATAAACATAGAACAGTGCAGCACAGGGATAGGCCCTTCAGCCCACAATGACCACACTGAGCATGTTATCAAGTTAAACCTCCATATCCCTCCATTCCCTATTGCATTACACATTATAACTTATCCATAAGACCATTTACAATGTGCTTTCATTATAGATTTTGATAATATGACATTATTAACATGTATTTTAGAATATTTTGAGGGATAATCCATATTTCCTGCTGCAATGTATCTTGTAAGACATATCGATGAGATAGTCTACCAGGTCACAGGAAAATAACGGAGGCCCTTATAAAATTGAAAAGAAAAGGGGAAAGGGCACTCTGCCACAGAAGGTAGTTGAGGCCAGTTCATGGCTATATTTAAGAGGGAGTTAGATGTGGCCCTTGTGGCTAAAGGGATCAGGGGGTATGGAGAGAAGGCAGGTACAGGATACTGAGTTGGATGATCAGCCATGATCATATTGAATGGTGGTGCAGGCTCGAAGGGCCGAATGGCCTACTCCTGCACCTATTTTCTATGTTTCTATAAAGTGTTGTTCCAATATGGATATTGAGGGAAGGTCCAGGTATAAAAAGATACCTACCTGGGAGGGCTGAAATGGCTTCTCGTCAAAGAAGACATTTTTGTACCAACAGAATACTTGCTCTTCATGTTGAACATCTAACCTGCAACATCTTAACAAGAAACAATGGATCTCACGTCTCAGCATTCTCCTTGATTGCACAGCTCTCCCTAATTCTCCATCAAGATACGGGCCTCTATTCATCATTCATTTAGAGACGCACATGTGATCTCCTTCCAATTAAAATCTGGGTTTCCATTCACCATCCTTCATGTCAACTCCACCGGCAGAGTTGACTTCAATGACAATTGGTTCAAATGGTGCATCCCGCACACTAGCGATGCTTTCCATACTTCCCTCTTATCCTTATTCCCACATGCCACTTCCATTCACAGGTTCAAGTCAGAACTGAAATGTTATGTATTGCAGCAAATAAATTAAGAATAAATTGATTTTAAAGATCTGTGATACAGTTACACATTGCAATTAATTTTGCACAATGGCCCTTTCAGATACTTTGAAAAATTGCTGATCTGAAATGAATCACCATGCAACTAAGATAACATACTGCTTCAGTGAACACCAATGGGGATACCAATTTTAAATTTGTTTACAGAATGCTGGTTATTAGTGAATACAGTTTCCCATGCTGTACCGTCAACAATTAGATGCTCTGGCGAATAGTAATCTTGGTGATCATTCATCTTTAAACGTTGTATTATGCATTCCCAATACAAAGTACTATAGTTACTAGACCTACTGGCCTTTGGAATTAAAATTTGCCAACTGTAAACTTAAAGCAAACCATGAACATATCCCTGGATATAGGCACAACCATTAATTTGTACAGCGTCTCATAGAATAAGCAGCAATTTTGAATTCCAACACCTACAAGCACTATTAATTCTAATTTTAATGGAAAAAAAATTGCCTCAAATAATAAATGTCTCAAAATGATAATAAATGAATGTCAATGCTTTTTGTTAGAAGCGTACAAAATAAATTTGTCCTCATGATTTATTCATTAAAAAGCTGTGGGCTTCATTGATGAAGTCATTTAATGTCCAACTCAAAGTGCCTTCAGAAGGTGGGGGCGAGCTACCATTTTGGATCAATGGAATTCCTCTAGAATTGATGGAAACTTGGCTCAAGTAAATGAAAACTAATATATTTCCAAGTCAGGATGGTGTGTAAATTGGAGGAACAACTGCAGATGGATTCAGATACTTACTGTACCTTTCATTGATGGTAGTGATGCTGTGAGTTTGAGAGATACCTGGTCAAGTTCTTGTACATTTAATCAATGGTACAAAATGAAGTCATGGTGAGCTAGTGTTGGATGTTTAAGATAATGGATGGGGCTCGAGTCAGTGTGCTGTTTTACCCTGGATGGGGTGAACTCCTTGAGAAATCTGCCTTACAGCTACACTCATCTGGCCAAACCTTGTCCATCCAAAACACCTCAGTAATGTGACCTGCAGCCGATGGAAAGATTCTGTGGTGTCAGGTGCTCACCGCAGAATGCCCAGCCTCTGATCTTTCCTTTCAATGACAATATTGATAAGGTTGGTCGAGTTGAATTTATGGTTAATAGTGTCCTACAGTATATTGGAGGTGGGGGACCCAGTAATGACCATGTCATTCAATGTAAAGATTACGTGGTTTGATTCTCACCTGTTGCAGAGTATGATTAACCAACCTGATTTCCTGGTGGCTCAGCACTTCAACTGCCCCTCCCATTCTGAATCCGACCTTTCTGTCCTGGGCCTCCTCCATGGCCAGAGTGAGTCCCACCAAAAATTGGAGGAGCAGCACCTCATATTTCACTTGGGTAATTTACACCCCAGCGGTATGAACATTGACCTCCAATTTCAGGTAGTCCTTGCTTTCTCCCTCTTTCCCCTCCCCTTCCCAGCTCTCCCACAGCCCACTGTCTCCGCCTCTTCCTTTCTTCTTCCCGCTCCATCACCCCCACATCAGTCTGAAGAAGGGTCTCCACCCGAAACATCACCTTTTCCTTCGCTCCATAGATGCTGCCTCACCCGCTGAGTTTCTCCAGCATTTTTAATCTACCTTCCAGCATCTGCAGTTCCTTCTTAAACAATAGCTCAATCTATAGATTTCTTCTTTTGCTGTATTGGGCACATGTAGTGCTCTATTTCAACTTCAAATTACTGGCACTTCATATTTTAAGATGTGTCTGCTGTCACATTGCCATTCTGAGCTCCTCTATGTAAAGCATGGTTTAAAGATTTGATGGGATATATTAAAAGCACCATTTACACATTCTAAGCCAGGTAATGTTTGTTATGTTGCCTATATTCAAGCATACAGTACTGCAGATAAACTTATAATAATCAAGAGGCCATTAATCTTCAATAAACAATTTGGAGTATTGAGATTGTTTTATTTCTCAGGATTGTGAATAATTCAGTTATGTATTATCACTGTAAATTGCCCTTATTATTTTTCATGTGCATTCACTGTGTTTATTATTTAGACCACTGTTATTATTCAGTCCCATGCTAAACAATATCATTGAGATATGACCAGGACCCTGCAATGACAGAATTGCTGTTGTACTGCTCAATATTGTTGACAGTATATTGTAGTGCTTTCAGTCTTATGTGGCATTGCACTGCTCTGCTGAAAATAATTTATTTTTTCGTGTTTCCATGATCTATCAACTAATTTATCTTCGGGGCAGGCATCAATTAAATGTTTTTTTTTAATTTACTGTTTAGCATCAAATAGAGGAAATACTTCAGAATCCTTAACTATACAAAATGTCAAGCTAAAGAACTGTAGCCACTTTGTCAGAATCTTTAAATCAATAAAATTGTTCGGGAACTTACAGGGCCCTTTGACAATTTTGTTGCTTTGGAACTGAACCAAGCGTATAATACAACGCAGGTCCAGTTAACTTACAATTAAGCCGTGTGAAATAAATTAATGAGCTCTATTCACAATAAGCAATTAGAGACTTTAAAAATGTTTTAATCATGACCTAGAATATGTGCAAAAATATGATTATTTAACAAAGTGACTTTTTCTTCTTTCATTCCAGATGTGGTTCTCTTTTTTAAAATAATAGGTAGGCTGGATTATGAACAACAAAACAACTGTTGGAGGAACTCAGTGAGTCATGTAGAATCCACGGAGGCAGAGAATTGGTCAATGTTTTAGTACTGAAAGTGTAGAACGGAGGTAGCTAATGTAAAGACGTTAGAGGGAGGGGTGAGCCAGGCGAAAGCAGATGAGGAGGGGAGGAGTGGAATACGGTGGGAGTGGGGAAGGGGTGGAGATGGAAGACTGGCTGGAGGGCATGTAGGGCCTCATAAGGTGAGTGAAAAAGAGGGGCAGGTGGATCAAGTTGGGTGGGGAGGTGGTGATACAGACAGAAAAGCCAGAAAAGTGTTAAGAGGAGACGCACATGGCTGTAGATGTTCAAATCTGATAGATGCAGTCCCTCCTTCACCACCTTCTCTGGCTAGCACCCCTTTACAATTGCAGTCTTGATGCAGGCTGCCATTCCTCAATTAATGCTGCCTCAAAGTTTTGAAATTCCCTCCCCAACAGAACTCTGGAGAACTTGATCTGAAGGACAATTCAAGAAAGCAGCTCATCAAAAGTAAATAGGGACCGGCAAGAAATTTTGCCCTTGATAAAGATGCTCATATTATGAAAAATAAATTAATAAATTCATGATGGAACCTCTTCAGGAAATGGGTTGGAATATGCATTGAAATATTTGCAATTACGCAATTACGCAAGCACCTCTTGGTATGGATATATATAAATTTTGAGGGCATTGGCCTAAAATATTGAATTTTTTTTTTTTCACTTTATGTATAAATACCGTTAGCCAAAGTTGGTACACGCCACATTATAGTAGCATTATAGATTCACTATAACCCAATAACTTATTCAACACAAGGTTCTTTACTCCTCTGCGAAGATACAAAGCTTGAGTTTAAAACTTAATAATCCATTCTGCTGAACTGTGATAGTTTCCCTTTATTTAGTAGAATTTCTAGAGCTATATTCATGATTTCTTTATATCATGAAGACGGATTCTAACACATTATATACAAAGTGAAAGGCGAGGATTACTTGGCAAGTGCCACAGGCATGGAATTAGTTCAAAAATAATATTTACATTAGCAGGTACTCAATTACATTTCTTTTAAATAAGGTCAATAAATGTATCCACACAATAGTTAGAATGCTGCTTGTAAAAGGCTCTTTAATATTCAAATATTCGGTTCTTTTGAATAGAGGTTAACGAATACAGTTAAACCAGTTTTAGAAAAATGAGGCTTTAAAGACTTATGTGTCATTAATAATGACAAACAATGTTCTAATAATGAAATATCTTTTGTGATTTAGGTTTATTATGGAAATAAACTAACAACAACAGATTGTGATGGTGTCTGTTGGCCCGTTAATTAAAATTAGGGAATTCAATGATCACACCGTTGAGTTGTAAGCTACTCAAGCGAATATGAGACCCATCCAATGACCCTAGCAGCCCTTCCTTGGTTCGCCCATCTATTCCCACCCAAACCACCTCTCCACATACTTTCCCCTTTAACCACAGGAGGGACACACCACCTGTCTTAATACTTCCTCCCCCACATCCATCCAAAAACCCAAATAGCCTTTAAGGTGCATCACGGGTTCACATGCGGCTCAACTAACTGCTACCTCTTTCCGTGCTCCTGATGTAGCTTCATTTACATCAGCAAGTCTAGTTTTTGGTGTATCGCTGAACATTAGCATCCAATCAGCTGGGGCCCGCTGGTTCTCCCAGTTGCTAACCATTTTAACTCCCTTTCCCATTCCTATACTGATCCTTCTGTGCTGCCTCATCCATTGTCAGAGTGAGGCCACATGCAAACTGGAGGAACAGCACCTCATATTCCGCCTAGGTAGCTTATAACCCAAGAATATGAACATTTATTCTCCAATTTTAGGTAACCAACCTACAGACATACCCCCCTCCTCTCAGAAAGCATTTGACACAAAGCTGGGTGGCAGTGTCAACTGTGAGGAGGATGCTATGAGGATGCAGGGTGACTTGGACAGGTTGGATGAGTGGGAAAATGCATGGCAGATGCATTAATGTGGATAAATGTGAGGTTATTCACTTTGGTGGCAAAAACAGGACGGCAGATTATTATCAAAATGGTGTCGTTGGGAAAAGGGGAAGTACAACGGGATCTGGAGGGTCCTTGTTCATCAGTCAAAGAAAATAAGCATGCAGGTGCAGCTGGCAGTGAAGAAGGCGAATGGCCTGTTGGCCTTCATAACAAGAGGAGTAGCGTATAGGAGCAAAGAGGTCCTTCTGTAGTTGTACAGGGTCCTAGTGAGACCACACTGGGAGTATTGTGTGCAGTTTTGGTGTCCACATTTGAGGAAGGACATTCTTGCTATTGAGGGAGTGCAGTGTAGGTTCACAAGGTTAATTCCGGGATGACGGGACTGTCATATGCTGAGAGAATGGAGCGGCTGGGCTTGTATACTCTGGAATTTAGAAGGATTAGAGGGGATCTTATTGAAACATATAAGATTGTTAAGGGTTTGGACACGCTAGACGCAGGAAACATGTTCCCAATGTTGGGCGAGTCCGGAACCAGGGGCCACTGTTTAAGAATAAGGGGTAAGGCATTTAGAACGGAGATGAGGAAACACTTTTTCACACGGAGAGTTGTGAGTCTGTAGAATTCTCTGCCTCAGAGGGTGGTGAAGGCCGGTTCTGTGGATGCTTTCAAGAGAGAGCTTCATGGGGCTCTTAAAGATAGCGTAGTCAGGGGATATGGGGAGAAGGCAGGAACGGGGTACTGATTGTGGATGATCAGCCATGATCACATTGAAAGGCGGTGCTGGCTCGAAAGGCAAACAAATCCAAAAACTATTTTGCAATGATTTTCTATTCTATTTTTTCAATTTACAATATATTCACAAATACATTGTACACAATAGTGTCTTAAGCAGTCCCCTGAGGGTTGAGGATAACCTGTTGCAACTCAGATTTTTTGTGGGGTGTGAGGTGACTGTTGAGGCCTGCATGTAGGTCAAGAAATGTTGGTTGAGAAAAAAAGTGTTATTTATTTATATTTTCTCACATAAATTCAGTGAGTGCAAATTTTATTCCATATCTCAAATTTTTCGGTAGAATTCTACAAGGGTGAGTTACCTGAATGGCTCTAATGCGAGGATCATCTGTATGTCAGGTCTTTACGCTATTGGTTATTGACGGTCTGAGACAATGTTATATTGTTGCAAAAAGGCACAAAACATTACACTCCTGTCCAACAAGATCACAAGATGCTGAACATAACAGCATGGTTATAATCGTGCAATAAGGTACACGATTCAAGGGTCTTGACCTGAAACGTCACCCATAGATGCTGCCTGTCCCGCTGAATTACTCCAGCATTTTGTGTCTATCTTTATTAAAGCCACAGCTGCTATTGAGCTAAATGTCAAATTATGATCAGGCCTGTTTCAATGTTACCAATTTATACCTTTCAATTTTATATTTTAAAACGGCAAACTTTGAATGTTAATCTATATATTTTTTTCAATGTCTATTTTAAGCTTTTATTTTTTACTTAAAGGGACATTTTTTAAATAAAAATCAGATTTAAGTTAACTTCTCCAGTAATTATAAAGACTAAAACGATCACAGCAAACATTAATGAGTCATGGGTTCGTAGAGGATGGAAACAGACCTTTCATCCCACGCTATCTGGGTCAACCATCATATACCCATTTACACGTATAATAGTTTCCAGAACTTCGCCCATAAACTTCTTAACCATTTTATCAGTCTATGCTTTCAGGGATCCTTGCTCAAGTACAGCAAGGTTCCTTTGTTTCCCATTACATCTGAAATGCATCACCTCATTTATTTTGGAGTTAAATTTCATCTGCCAACGCTCTGTCCATTTTACTGACTCATTAGCATTTCTTTATGGCTGAAGTTTACCCTCCTCGCATTCAATTACTTTGTTAATTCTTGTATTATCTGCAAACTTTTTGAATAAATCTCCCATATTCACTTCCAGATTGTTAATGTTTTCAACAAACTGCAAAGATCCCAGAACTGATCTCAGTAGGACTCCATTACCCACTGGCTTCCAATTGTAAACCAACCCCTAATCATCGTCCCATGCCTCCTATCACAGAGCCAGGTTCTGATACAAAATGCCAAATACCACTGGATCCCATGAGCTCTTGACTTTTCAGCAAAACTCCATTCCATGTGGGACCTGGTCAAAGGTCTCACTGAAATAAGTAGACTTCATCAACCACATTAGTTCCAACTAACCAGGAGTGGGCTTGTCCCACTTAGGCGGCTTTTTAGGCAACTGCAGGAGACCACGCAGTCGCCACATGTTCGCGGGTGGTTGCCGGGGAGTCGCCTTCATGGTCGCGAGGAGTTTCTTCATTCTGGGAACTAGTTGCGGCCTCATTATGATCACCGCAAATTTTTCAACGTTGAAAAATTAGCGGCGACTAGAATGAAACCGCCATGGAGTGTAGCGAGAATTCTCGTGCCGTAGGTGGGTCACCAGGATGTCCTAGTGGGTTGCCAGGAGGTCGAAGGTTCTTGGAGGTTCGCATGGGTTGTAGTTGGCTCATTGGGAACAAAAAAGGTAAGCAGTAGTTTTCAGAACCAAGGATACCCGACCGGTAATGTTAAATTTCCGCCGAGCTTCACAACCATGTATCTCTGGCTTATTAAAAGTTGGCTCCACTCCTTCTTCCCCCCCCCCAACCTCACCCCCTCTTTTAAAGGACTTACCGTACACTGTGCTAGCCATCTTAATTACAGTGCCAACCTTCCTGTTCATCGCGGTGTGTGTCTGTATCACCTTGGCTTTGCACCGTGTGAATTTTTCAGACAGCGCTCCCTCCGCTTACCCTGTCCCCCGCCTGCTTAACGGACTGGTGAAGGAAGCGATGTGTTTGTGTGTGTGTTCCACTCTGACGGTCGCTGTTTCAGTTGCCGGTATTTCAGGCGACTGCTGGCTTGACAGTTGCCGGCAGTCCACTGAAAAATCGCCTAAGTGGGACAGGCCCATAACACATTTAGTTACCTCCAAAAAATTCAATCGTTAGTATAGAGTGCAGGAAATTAGTCATACGTGCTTCAATAATGTTAATGTATTTAAGAACGCTTAGTATTTCAGAATATGGAAATATTAAATTCAAAATATTAGGATTAATATAGAGAGTTCCAGAGCAAATACCTCAACATCAAAACAATAGAAAATGGAACAGAACAATGGATTATTCATGCTCTTCATGTCTGACAAAAAATGTTTGAATAAGTAGCTATTGTTTATATCAGCTGTTTATATCATCCAAGCAGGTAACTTTACCATAGGGAGTCTGGGAAATTTATCTGCTCAAGTCCAGGCATTGATGCAGGCATTAATCTAGATTTAAAATACTTCTCAGAGCAGTGTTTTTTTCTGATTACATTTAGAGTAATTCAGACAGCAGCAGAATAGATTTACAGTGATTTCAAACTAATCTTCATCAATGAAAAGTAAGTTCACTTTCAAGCATCAGTGAAGTAAGAATATCAAGCAGATAATTAACAGATCAATAGACCTTAATTTTATTTTCTAACAATACACCTGTGTTTTTGTGTACCAACATTCACTAACAACACAAGAACAACTGAAAAAAAGGGCATAACCATCAGCTGATCCCTCAAACCTGCCACACCACTTAATACCATCATCGGTGACTTACCCCAGGTCTCAACTCCTCTGTCACATTCTCATAGCCCTCAATCCCCAAACCATCTAAAATAGTTCTACCTCCATTTTAAATACTTCATATGTAGTGGCCTCCATAACTCTCTGATGGAGAATTCCAGAGATTCACTATTCTCGGCAAGACATTTCCATATACCTTGGTTTTAACTGATTATCCCTTATTATGAAATGTTGGCCTCTCTTTTGAGAATCTCTCACTAATGAAAGGATCTCGACATCTATCCTGCCATGAGATCATATATGTATAAATAAGATCACCGCTCAGCTTATCCTAATAAGCTCCAAATAAAACCTTACTCTGCTTAGCTTTTCTTGATGGGGATCAACATTCATTGTTCAAATAATTTTATGGTGCATACATAAAAACATAAGTGCAAATTATATATGGGATCCAGAAAGGTAAGCATTTCATTCTAAATACATTTCAGAAACAGCCTGCATCTATGAACATTATGTATAAGATTGAACATCACTCTTTTCTGGAAACAAATGCATCAAAGAAACAAGATATTTAATATAAATCAATGGATAACCAATCTTCTTTCTAAAAGGTAGGAACTTGTCTCAGTAACTCATGGAGTGTTTTTCTCAAATATCCTCAAGTTGTTTAAGGTGCTTCTTAGCAACATATTCTTGGACACCTCATGCTAGACCCACTGAGGCAACAATCCTCAAGCATTCAGTATTTTTCTCTTAGAAATACCAGACCTATATTAAAATCGTTTGTGGGGTCTTATTTAACTGTGAATGGATGGTAATTATGATTTGAATTTGGAAAGGCATTGGCCCAAAATTTCTTCAGCATTAAAAGAAATGTATTAACTAAAGGGCCTGTCCCACTTAGGCAACTTTTTAGGCGAGTGCAGCAGATTCTGCGCTCGCCACGTTTGCTGGTGGTCTCTGGTGAGTCTCCTTCATGGTCGCGAGGAGTTCCCGCATTCTGGGAACTCTAGTCGTGGCCTCATTATGGTTGCCGCAAATTTTTTAACGTTGAAAAATTTTTGTCGACCAAAAATTGGTCACCATGGAGAAAATCGATAATCCTGTAGTCGTAGGTGCAGTTGTAGTGGGGTCGCCACGTAGGTATAGGTAGTCGAAGTAGTCGTAGGTAGTTTTAGTTAATCGCCTTGGCTGACCAGACATTTTCATTGGCTCATTGAGGAAAAAAATGTAAGCACGAGTTTTCAGAACCAAGGATAACCGATCGCTAATGTTGAATGCCTGCCAAACATCACAGCTGTGTCTCTGGCTTATTAAAAGTTGGCTGGCTTCTTAAAAGTGTCTTCACTTCTCCCCCCCCCCCCCCCCCCCCCCCCCTTTCCCCCCCCTCCCCCCCCCCACTCTTTTAGAAGTTTCAGTGCACAGTGTTCTATGTGTCTATCCCCCCCCTTTTCATCGCGTGTATCATCTTGGCTTTGCACCGTGTGATTTTCAGACAGCGCTCCCCCACTTTCCCATTGCTGTGTGTGTGTGTGTGTGTGTGTGTGTGTGTGTGTGTGTGTGTGTGTGTGTGTGTGTGTGTGTGTGTGTGTGTGTGTGTGTGTGTGTGTGTGTGTGTGTGTGTGCGTGTGTGTGTGTGTGTGTGTGTGCGTGTGTGTTCCACTCTGGCAGTCGCCGTTCCAGTTCCCGGTTTTTCTGGCGAGTGCCGCGAACTTGTCAGTCGCCGGCAGTCTGCTGAAAAATCACCTAAGTGGGACAGGCCATTAAGTGTGTGTGTAGACCAACTAATGTTTACACGAGTGTCCACAACATACAGTTATTGTTGGATGCCACTGTGCATGTATTAAAACCTTTGTGTGATCATATATTCACATACAAAGAATTCAGAAAGAAAACTGTGACCGTTGCAGATTACGCAACAAGTACTAGGTCATATGCTTTGTCAGCTGTTTTGTTGAAATGTTATCACATTATCTAATGCAAAAGATTTTCTGGACTTAATAATTTGCTTCCTATATACTATTTAAATGATATCAATGGGGATATCATTATTCATGAAAATTTGGCCTCAGGTGCACTTCAATTGTTTGGTCCTATTGTACACTTTCAGGTTTATCCTTGCTATAAGAAAAGTAAAATGGCATTGATGAATGAACAGTAGGAAGTCATATTTCAGCTCTTTTCAGAGACATTGTTATATGATACAAGAAAACTCCAATGAAAGGAAGATAAAATAAGGTTATCTAAAACAGCACTAATAAGTTAAGTACTTTGCTGTCAATTCTGTTAAATAAACTAACAAATCAAAATCTTCTCCTTATCTTTGTTAGTCAAATGGAAACGATTGTTTTTATTCATGGTCTATCAGTTAGAAAATATGTTAAATTATATTCATATTAAATCTGAAATTGTGTTACATTGAATCATGAATCTTTTAGATAATGGTATTTAGTTCAATGTCATTATAAGTAAAAACAACAGGAATTCAATTTAGATGAAGGGCAGCTTGAAACTCATAAAATCTTGTGTAATTTTCCCCAAACGGAATTGAACCCAGGTTCCCTGACAAATTTTGTTTGAGACGGCTCTTTTTAACAATAAATCATGAATGTCTTTATTTTGTATTTTCCTCTTCAAGGTTTGTGATATCTTTTGATGATGTGGAAGTCAGATACTGAGCACCAAACCAATGGCACCTGCAGGATACTCCACCTCTTCCTTTCTTTTTCCCGCCCCGCTCCCCCCCCTCCGCCCCTCCACATCAGTCTGAAGAAGGGTATCGACCCGAAACGTCGCCTATTCCTTCGCTCCATAGATGCTGCCTCACCCGCTGAGTTTCTCCAGCATTTTTGTCTGCAGGATACTAACTGTAAGTTGAAACCACCTGGCAACATTTAGTTAAGGGCGTGCATTACGCGCACATGGCGCGTGGTGAGACATGGTGGCATAGGCAGTGACGTGCTGTCGTGCACGGCGCCCCAGGATTCTGGGATTCACAAAATCTTTGCGCGCCACCTTGCGTGATGCGCAAATGACGCCCAAGTGGGACAGACCCTTTAGCAGACACTGCGGGAGGCTTGTGATCCCCAGATGAATGGAGGCAAAACTGGCAAGTCTGACCCTTACATATTCTAAAGCTAAGAATAATTCAAATTGTTTAAATACATTTTCTGGGTAATTTCTTATGTGTCATTTCCATCACTTTTTAAGAATCTTAAACAAAGGTCACCAAGTACAGATGGCCCAGTTGGCTTACCTAGCATCCCATAAAGATATAAATCTACATTTCATCAATCATAATCTCAAACCATCTGCTAAATAATTGCAGTAATGTTTTACAGACAGCATTTACTAAAGTGGAGCTGTCACTCTTGCTGCACCTTCTAATGACTTCACCCAAGCTCTTGTTGCAACTTTGCAACAGCCGTGTTGCTCTGCATTCAGCATTTGGTAAATAACCATCATTCTGTTGTATTTATGCTTGCCTAAAATATTGATCCGATAACTAGTTCCTGTACAAGGATTATTGGCACTTCTACTGTCAAAAATATCAGTCCACACATCGAGAACAATTAGATGTGTAGACTTTTAAGAAGAAGGTAAGGAAGCATGTTAAACACTTGTCCAAGTGTATCAACATTTTGTTAATTTTCCCAAAAGCAATAAAAACTAAGCTTCGAAAAAGTATTCCTAATTCCTTCACGTTGGCTCAGAAGAGCAGTCAATATAATCAAAGACTTTTCCCACAATGGTTATTCCTTCTTCTCCTTGCTCCCTTCTGCCAGAATACCGAAAGCACGCTCCACTACTCATGAACAGCATTTTCCCATTTGTTATCAGGCTTCTGACGATTCTTCCATAAGCTAGGGTATTGTCTGATTCAACTTCTACCCCATTGTGGACATTGGACTTTGACTATGGAACTGATCTGCTACAATGTTAAGAATTATATTCAGCATCCTGTATCTTTGCTCCATCTATCGTACTTGAGTCTGACTTGGTCATATTTATGTATAGTATTATCTGATCTGTTGGGATAGGGATAGCATGCAAAACAAAGCTTTTCACTGTTCCTCATTACACATGACAATAATAAACCTAAACCTATGAACATGTGAAACAACCAATTAACTAATCTAAATGGCAATGGATCATTATAAAACATAAGAGGTTTTGTTTTCTTCTGAGCAACTCTACTTCAAGGCCGGTGATATTTAAAAGCTGATAGAGATCAATTGAAACCATATTGAGTTGGAACAGTGGGGAACGATACATGAATTATATAAATGTTTTAAAATGGCACAGCCAAAAACTACACTCAGTCCCAAAGTGCAAGGTGCAAATTTAAAACTGTTGCATTATTGTTGTAGTTATCACCATGTTCTAATTATGTCACATTAAAAAAAAAGTGCCTGTATAAATTTCATGTTTCAAAATATGAAATTTATG
Organism: Leucoraja erinaceus; assembly: GCF_028641065.1. Classification (NCBI taxonomy): domain Eukaryota; kingdom Metazoa; phylum Chordata; class Chondrichthyes; order Rajiformes; family Rajidae; genus Leucoraja; species Leucoraja erinaceus. The sequence goes on from NC_073390.1 coordinate 43,428,211, forward strand.
CAGGCACTATTTTAAAATAAAGTGACATTTTTGAGCAGGAGAAAAATAAATTGGACCTTTAATAACTGATGGGTTTAGTAAATTATAATTCTTTCTATGGGAAATACAGATAGGCACATATTCAAGATTGGTGAACATACATGTTCACGTGTAATGAGGAACATACATGACCCTGAAAGATCTGAGAATTCAATGTCTTGGAATTAACGAAGTATATTCTAAATATTGGAATGTAGCAGATAAGGCAGCACACTTCTGTAAAAGGTGATTCATTAATAACTATTACTCTGCCCGGAGCTTCAAAAGCTTTTTTTTGCCCTCCTTCCCTGCATTTTTACGTATTATTTGTCTCCACCAGTTCTGACAAAAGGTCTTTGATCTGAAACGTTGACTTTTCCCACATATGCGGCCTATTTTGCTGAGTATTTCTACCATTTTCTATTTTGTTTTTGTTTTAATATGCATGTTTTATTAATTGACCTTGGAATGTTTGCACAGGGACAGAAAAGAAGTAACAGCGTTGATGACCATTCAATGGCTGTTGGTTACATTCCAAGAATGTCACCTGTGCATTCTGTCCGCAGATGCTGCCTGACTCGCTGAGTTGCTCCAATATTTTATATTTTGCTCAAGTTAAAGCCCCTGTCCCACTTGGGCGACTTCCACCGTGACCTCTGGCGCGTTTGCCCGCGACCCATAGTCGTGGCAAGGTCGCCACGAGGTCATAGGAGGTCTTCATCACTCTCCTTCATGGTCGAGAGTGGTCTCCGCGTAGTCGAGACTTCAGCTAGGTCACGGCGTATTTTTCAAAATGTTAAAAATTGACTGTGACTAAACATAGGTCGCCGTGGGGAAAATCAATATTTTTTTAGTCGTAGGTCTAGTCGAAGCCGGTCGTAGCAGGTCGTGATGCCAGTCGTAGGTCGTCGAAGATGGTCGAAGGTAGTCGTAGGTAATAGCTCTGGGGTGAAAAAAAAGTCAGTGGAAAAAAGAGATTATTTAAACAGCAGAACATCACCTCTTTCACCCCAAGGCATGTTCATTGATAGCTGGAGAGTTTTTTGGAGAGTAGACTTGTGTTTTAGAGATGGCACCAAAAAGGCAGCAGCACAGGGGGGAGGGCACAACCCTCAAAAAAACCTGCCGCGCAGGTGTTGCCCACCCAGGAGGAGGAGTGGCAGGAGGTGATGCCACAGGAGGTGACAGTGGAGGAGGAGGTAGCCCTGCATGAGAGACCCCTGGAGGAGGAGACCAGGGTGGTAGTATATGTCCCCACCACCACCCCATCATTCACTGCCTCGTTTGAAGGCAGCAAAGCAGCCCTTTCTCCTGTGTCTGACACAGCATCAGAGGCAGATGCCCCACTGGTGGTGAGGGAGGGCTGGAGGAAGATTATGCCCTACACCTTCACCAGGCAGCAGGAGGGTGACCTTGAGGAATGGTTCCAGCAGAATGCCATCCTGTACGAAAAGGAAAATGAGGGGGACAGGGGCAGGGACAAGAATGGCATGCTTGCCATCCACTGCCCCACGTGTGTGCTTAAAGTTCCATCTTTTGTCAAAGCCCAGCGCCACTCTCTTCCAGTCATCTGGTGTACTGGGACAGTCCATCACATCATCTCCATTTACCCAATGAGACCTCTTCTTGTGCTTCCTCTTCACGCTTGCTCTTCCTCTTCTGCCTTTCTTAAAAGGCTGCTGAAGCAAAAGGGCTACTGCAAACAGCAGTAGTTGTATTCTTACTAACATCCTCCAAACTAGTTCCTTCCTTGCTTGCATGGTTCAGAATGATTTAAAAAAAAACCTGGGAGACAATTCTTAGTGAGAAAAAAATGCAGACATTACATCATTTTGTCAGGTGATCATTTGAGCTGTAGACACTCATCACTGGCCGTTGTTGGTTTTCGGTGTGGTCTTCTGAGGTGGAAGGGGGTCGTGCTCATTCACGGACCAATTTGCCAGAGTCCATCCTCGAGTAAAACATACATGGTCGAAGCTAGTCTTCAACATAGTCGAAGGTCGAAGGAGGTCTTCTTCATAGTCGAGGGAGGTCTTCAACATAGTCGTAGTAGGTTGTACACATAGTCGTGGAAGGTCTTGGTTCTTGGTTTCTTGGTCCTCCAAAATATTCCAAATGGAATTTAAACTGGAGGTGGTGAAGGGAGGGCTCGAACCAGAAAGGGTCATAGGAGGTTGTAGGTCACCGCAAAATTGTATTTTTTTAAAGTCGCTTAAGGTCGCGGTGGAGGTCTCCTAAGGGGGACAGGCCCTTACCTATCAGATTGGTACAGAGAAATTGGAAATGTAGATCCATGAAATACAATGCTGAATTCAGAAGTTTAACACTGGCCTGCTGTTAAGTCTTGGGCAATGGAAAGTATATAAATGAATTTGACTTTGAGCATGAACAAAGATAATAAATATATTGAAAATGTATTTCCTTAGGTTATGGAAAGTTGATGGTAATTAGAAAGCCTTTGGATTCTATTTGGAGCAACATTTGACAGACATGTAGTATTATGAATGAGGTAAAATTGCAGGAAAAAATGTAAAATGCCAAGTCAAGATGAGAAATGAATTGCTCGATCTGTTTTTCAATAGAATGTGCATATAATTGGAACCCAGGAGAAATATCCTCCCAAACTAGGTCACAAGATTCTTTAAAATATAACATGGATCTATCTTATTTAGCATTGTGTATTTCCTACTCAATCCATTCTTCTGCAGTGAATGTACACGTTTAGGTGGAAAAGATGTGGATTCGTCAAAAAAAAAAGCAGATCCTGACTAGTCCGAACAAAAATAATAAATGCCGGAAGCACTCAGCAGGTCAGAACTGAAAAATTTAGAAAACAAGTATGTTGCATCGCATGGCGGGAGAGAGATGGCAAGATCATAGGCAATGTATGTTACAGATTGCAGAACGAAATTGTCAAGGTAACAATTGTTTAAAATACTGACAGTTGCAGACAAAAAAAAAGAAACAAATTGAAACAGAAAGCCACAGTCACGTCTGAAGAGGGAGAGAGAAAAATGAAGTTTATCTGGAAATTGGTAAATTGAATATTGTGCTGATAGCCTCAAAATACCAACACTGGAGATTCAGTGCCCCCCTTTTAGTGTTCTGTTAAGTCTTCCTACCCTGAGATTTCAATTCCCTATCATGTTAATTCCACAGTCCACTTCCACTCTGACCTATCTACCTTTAGTCAAATTGCTCTCACACAATGCCCAATGGAAGTTTGACTAAAAAATACTTAATCTTCCTTCTGTGTACCTTGATGCCTTTTGAGACTAAATATTGAATTTAACAATTTCAGGAAATCACTCTCGTCACAAACGTGAACATATCTTTACGTTTCAATTGTATCCTTATATTTCTTTTCGACCTCCAACTACTAGTTCTATGTATTAGTTACCAGACAATTTTGGTCCTTTCCAACCATGCCTGTCTCTGCAACTGTTTTTTTTTCACTTTTCCATTTCTGCTAAAGGGTACAAATCAAAAGGTTGAATCTGATTCTGTCCAGAATAATGCTGCTTAGCCTGCTGACAGTCATAGAGAGATACTGCAAAGAAACACTCATTACTGAGTCTGCACTGACCATTGACAACCCATTTTACAATGATTTTAGATTAATCCCATTTTTCATCATTTTTTATTCTCACCATATTCTTATCACCTCCCATCAAAATTCAACCACTCACTCTAACCCACTAAGGACTGTGACAGATTAATCTAGTGTCTTTTGAAGATGGGAGGACACAGGAGCACCCTGGAGGAAATCTTGGACCTACAGGAAGAATGTGCAAAGCCATCGTGGACAGCATTGGAGGTCAGGATTGAATATGGATCTCTGGTCCTGTGATTTAATAAGGACTGCTTAATTCCACTTCGGTGATTTTTTAGGAGACTACAGGCGACTAGGCTGTCGTCACATGGTCGCCGGGGTGTCGCCTGTATGACCGCCTCAGTCGCCCAAAGAGTCCTAGAGTCTTTCTGGTCACCGCAGAATTTTGAAATGTTCAAGACTTTTCGGAGACTGTTGTCTTATCGCCAATGGGGGTGGCCTGATGTAGCATGATGTAGGTGCTGTCGCCAGGATGATGTAGGATATCACCAGGATGACGTAGGTAGTTGCCGGTGATGACATCGGTGAATTCCATTAAAGTTATATTATAGATAATTTAAATTTTAATATCATTATAATATTTTTGTATGCACTGTTGTATGTCGTTGGGACGTTCAGTTGCCGGTTTTTCAGCGACCTGCACCGACTACGACAGTCCCGGTAGTCACCTAAACAAATCGCCTAAGTGAGACAGGACCTTCAAACCTTTTTTTAGAAAGTCAACAATAAGAAAGATACATTTGAGAATTTTATTGAATGTATAAACCCCAATTCTGACTTCATCACAATAGAGTAACAATTAAAACATATAGTTATCTAGTCACTCGATGGAAAGTCAGCACTTTGGTGTGAAGTTGCCCTCTCCAGTTTATTTGAGTACTGTTAACTCTATGACATCTTCCTTTTAAGCACAATACAGCCTTGGGGACTTAAAATTGGATCAACAGTTTCTGCTTTCCTTGTTTATATCAGCATTGGCTAGTCCTGCAGTAAGATTACTCATCTATAAAACTAATTCAATTTGTTGTTCTCCCCTTTGAAATTGCTTCATTAGCTATTATGTGCATTTCACAACTTTGGCAGTTTCTTTATTAACTCTCTCTCTCTCTCTCTCTCTCTCTCCTTATTAAACTATTACCTACTTTATAACCTTTGGATTTTACACTGACAGTACAAATTCACCCCCCACTCCCCTTCCCATCACCCACATTTCATCACCCTAATGCCCCTGTCCCACTTAGGAAACCTGAACGGAAACCCCTGGAGACTTTGCGCCACACCCAAGGATTCCGTGCGGTTCCCGGACGTTTTTGTCAGTCTCCCTACCCGCTTTCACTACCTGTAACTTCCGGCAACCACCTGCAACCTCCGGGAACAGCATGGACACCTTGGGTGGGGCGCAAAGTCTCCATAGGTTTCCGTTCAGGTTTCCTAAGTGGGACAGGGGCATAACTGGCCCAACCCTCAAACCCACAATTCCAGATCGAGAGACTGCACACAACACAATTTCTCGCGAGCTGAATTCCACACCTTTAGCAGTCATGAACGTCAAAACCCATATTTCAACCCACTCAGAATCCTTAAGATACTGTAGCGTGTGTAGGAAACATGTAACTTCTATTCCACTTGAGCAACTGCAGGGGTTTGTTGTGGGCATTGTAGAAATTATCATTGCCTCACCTGGCAATGGCCATAAGACTTGTCTTTAACAGTGTACATTAGATTCATTGAACATTTGCATTGTCTTACCAGTGCATCAATAAATCCTTGAACTAGGCTTCAGGAGTTCTCATTGCTATTTCCTATTCCAACTATTTTCAGCTACTTCAATTACCTTCCTTCCATAATTGGGATGATCACTAATGAGTATACAATGTTTAATTCCATTCACAACTCCACAGGAAATGAAGCGGTGCATACCTGTGTGCAGCAAGACCCAGACAACAGAGGTATTGGCCAATATATTGCAAATAATATTCATTTGGCAGAGGTGGCAGACCACAACCATTTTCAATGACAAAGTCAAAATGTCTATCTTTGGCAGCTCAATCAGAAACATTCTGGGGCTCACCTTGGACTGGAAGCTCAAGTGAACCAAGAATGCTGGGGATGGGGCTTGTGGGGTGAGGATGAGATTCCAGCCACAGTATATCAATTCAAGTAATTGATTAGTTCTGAAAATAAAATCGGTAAACTCAGTTTTTATCTGAGATATGCAGACACGTACACTGTGTATTTATGATCTTTTTTCATTGAATAGTTCCACAAAATCCTCCAGGTCCACTAGAAGACGTAAACCAATGTTAGCATTCTCTCCAAGGTCAATATTCCCCAGCATTGAAGCCCAATTACACTCAGTTGGGAAACTTGACAAGACTCCCAGAGCAGGCATTCTATTTCATAGGAATTTTTTTCACTGTGACAGAAAAAGATTATCAAGTAGTCAGAGGAAATAATTCAAGGACGTTTTGGAGAGTCGAGACAGTGAATGAATTTAAATTGGTTTATTTTAGAACGTGAAAACAACAAATTTACTCAGGTCGGTAAGACAGCCAAAAGCACGATGCTACTTCCACAAGTGTGGCGCTAGAATGCTACAACGCCGTAAAAAGCCCGCGAATCTCACCCCCCGCGCCCACATGATCCGTGCAGCCAACTCAAGGGTTTGACTAACCAGAGCCACCACCAGGTGTCGCTACAACATTCTCCAAGCTTCCTTGAAATATGCAACATTCTCCCCGACCTCTGGACATCCCTGGCCCAATATTATTCAAAATTGAAAAGGAGAATTTAGGATGCATCAGAAGCACGGGGGTATCCAACATAAACAATAGCAGGAATTCACCACCTCATAAACTACCCACCCACTCACCATGTCAGGCAACTCCTGCCCCAGTGGTAGAGTCCAGATGACCTTGTTTGTTACCTCACAACCCACGGAATTAAAGTTGAAGCAGGTCCAAGAGGCTGACTCTCTTAATTCATTCCTCTTCCTATATTACTAAAAGTCTCATCTTGACCACGTCCTGTTTGCACTGCATATTGATTTTAGAAAAAACGCTACTACTTACGGCTGTGATTCTTGGCCATCTTACTCAGAGTCCCCCTCCACTGGGCAAGACAAGAGGATTTTTCCCATCGATGAAAAATTAAAGATTTATTAATGTTTAAAAAATGTTGAGTGGCATGAATGTGCACAAATTTGGTGGCCTTGTACCCTGCTTGAAATGGCATGAAACTGCACTTGAATTTGGTGGCCTTGCAGCCTGCTTGAAGTGGTAGAAAACCACTTGAATTTGGTGACCTTGCACCCTGCTTGAAGTAGTATGAAACTGTACCACAATTTGGTGGCCTTGCACCCTGCTTGAAATGGAATTTCAAGGAATAGCCGTGAGTCAACTGCCAGCCCGCCAGCCGTGAGTGAGTGAGCTGCCAGCACACCAGGCTTGAGCCGCCAGCCCAAAAATCCATTCAGCCCACAATGTCCATACTAGCCCTCTGGAAACCAGTCCCTTCAGCCCACAACGCCCATACTAGCGCTCCAGAAAGCCCCCCCACACTGGCCACCAGAATTGGTGGAGAGGTGGAATATTGCGTTGGTGGACCAGCCCTCCTGTGTGAAGCTGGGACCTAACGGGTCCCACTTAGTCTAGTATTAATATAAAACTTGGACCAGTAAAGACACTTCTAATACCTCATAGGTGCATTGAACAATATTTTATACTCTGTGCACATTTAAGTCATATAGCAGTTATGAAATATCCAGTAATAAAGACAGATGTGACTAAAGTGAAAGACTACACCCACATCATCCCACTAATCGTTTTGCAATGGATATAAACCAAATTCCATGTAAGGAAATAACATTTTCTCTGTGTAGGAAGAAACTGCAGATGCTGTTTAAAGTAAAGATAAACAAAAAGCCGGAGGAACTCAGTGGGACAGGCAGCATCTCTGGAGAGAAGGAATGGGTGACGTTTCAGGACGAGACCCTTCTTCGAATATTTGGGAAGAAGGTAAAACCGGGCCATGTGGGGCTGGGAAATTATGAATTTTTGGGGAGAAGGTATACCAGGCTGTGCGGGGCTAGGAAGAAGGGTCTTGACTCGAAATGGCATCCATTCTTCTCTCCAGAGATGCTGCCTGACCCGCTGAGTTCCTCCAGCTTTTTGTGTCTAACATTTCCTCTATGTTGTCCTTCACGTTTGTTGTCCTGCCTCCTAATTCATCTCCATCAGTTAGCACCGTCTCAGCCTGTGTGCCTCAACTTTTCATATTTCTATCGGATTTAAATAATCTAGCAAAATTACGACCAGATTTTGCAAATAAAATGGGCAGAGCTCCCAATGTCAACAGGGTGTGAAACAGACTGCAGCAAAGTTTTATTTTTACATAGCAAGTTTTTATCCGAATTGCACCATTTGACAAGGGGGGGGAGGAGCAGTTTTAGTAGAGTCAAAAGATAATTGGATAAAGCACTGGAGGTGAAAACAATTACAGAGCTCTGTGAAGAGTGTGTGAGTGGGATTGATTACATATGCCTACTAAAGTGCCAGCAACAAAATTATTGGCTCTGCTGCATCATTCCATAATTCAATCAAAAAATGAAAGAAATCTACATTCTAATAAATTCTCCAATTTAGCTATGCATGCGTAGGTTTTTAGAGATTTGAATGACATAATTATCTTTTCATATGGTCTTTGTCTTTCAAAAAACCTTCAACAATATAGCCTGTTAAATTATCAGAATCCAATAACTAGTATCTTTCATTTTTTTCTGGGTAAGTAAGTAAACCATATAACCTCTAATTTGTTCATTGAACAGAATAATATCCAAATATTGTACAGAATAATATCCAGGTTTTTTTAATTTTAAAGGCTAAGCAGTTTAGGTATTGTGAAATCATCCTAAAATCAAAAGATGTGATTGAAATCAAAGAGGAAGTATGCCATCTGCATTACAGGCACTGAATGCACAATATGGGAGGAGGTTTAAGTGTTGTTTCATTGCTTTGCAGGGTACAATGTGCAGCCATTAATATATTTTATATTTTGACCCATTTGATTTAGTACAAATTTCATCCACAAATAGTTGGAATGGCATAGGTCATGTAGTAAATCATAACATCTGGTGACTACAATGTTATATTTTTCAATTGCTGGATGAAATATATATCAAAAGACGATTGCCCAAAGGCTATACAAGCCATATTGCTGACAGTAAAATCAGCTGACTTGCTATGTTATGATTTTGTTGAAAGAAATAATGTTTGTGAGAGAGCATCACATTGCCAGTGGGTTGTGCACCACAAGTAAATCTGCGGAACCTGGGAGACCCAGGCTGCCAGCAGCTCTGGTGTTTGTTGCTATCCCAGATACGAGAACAGATGACTGTTTAAACCTAACAGAGAAAAAAAAAAAACTTTGTCACCACTTTGAAAGAGAACTGTTAATAAAATTGTTTTTGGATTATGGTGTGCTGAGCCAGAAAGCACAAAGACCATTCTTTCCCCTCAGTGGAATCTACTTGCATCTTTCTGGAGAATGGAACACAGTAGGTCACATTATAGCCAAGAGCAATCAAAATGGGGAATCCCATACCCTCTGCAACAGTGGTGTTACTTGGTATGGGCGGACGTAAGTAATGCTCTCAAACATAGCCTCTTCTCGTGTATGGGGGACTCAGCGTCTCCACAGGACTCCTGCCAGAGACATTAATATACATTTGGGGCTCTATTGGAATTATTTTCATATAACATAATAATATCTATTACACTTAAGGGGTAATTCTGCTTTGCTGCACAATAGCTAATGGAATACAGTTGTTTTAACAATTTTATGTTTTTTGCCTTTTCATTTGTTTTTATATGTGACTGAAAATTGTTCAAACTTCAAAAGAATGTTTGATATTCATGGCAGCACATTCAAACCAGTGGGAAAGGTACTTTTTATTTCTATCATAAACAAGAAATGAAATCCTTTGGGAACACATCAGAAAAATAGTTGAAATGTTTCAATGAATTTTTCATGCAGAAAGGCCCTTGAAGACTAAAAAGGAAAATGCTTATTATATTCATGCACTGCTTTACACACCTTCGATCTTTATTGAAATAAATTTAACATGAGATTACTAAGCAATGCCATAGCCATCTAGCCATCTCTATATTTCCAACCTAAAACAAATTATTTATAATTTAACTTATAATTTGAAACTGCAGACATTTAACAAGGGTTATATGTGAATAGCAAATATTCATCAATAATAGTGGCCTCAATTTATTGAAAGCTCCTTTCTGAAGCAATTTTAGGCAACAAATGGTGCAACAGTCTGAGCCATTCTAAATGCCAACACTGGCTAATTTTAGAATTATTAACTAGTCTGCATGAATAAGATAAAAGTGTCTCTTTTTTTTCATGTCAAAGGTTATTGCATTGGTTCAATAACAGCAAATAAGATATCATACTGCTGCAATTTCCTGTCAGAATTCTATAGGATATTACAGGACAAAGGGTAATGAAGAATTGCAGAAACCAGACATTTACAGCTGTGACTATTGTGAATAACAGAAAAGATAATTTTAATTTTTATCATTTGACAGAAGTTAAACATAATCACAATCAATTTTATGATGTTGGCTGGGAAACTCCATCTAGAAGATGTGCTGGAATGACATTAAAAGAGAGGAACAAAGACCATTGTTGCCGTTATTCTTTTGCATTAAAGTTCATTTGCAAATGAGGTTTACAAGCCAATGGACAATGAACATTTTCATGCTTGAGAAGTTATTGGGTAACATTAAATGGAAGCCTTTCATACCATTACCCGCCGGTAGGCGGCGCGGCTCTGGCCAGCAGCGGCCTCTGCAGCCTGTCCTACAGCCTTTTTTGTCTGTGTTTTTATGTAGTTTTTGTTATTTTATGTTGGGGTGTGTGTGGGAGGGGGGGGGAAACTTTTGAATCTCTCCCTGCACTGGAGACCCGACCTTTTCTCGTCGGGTCTCAGGTGTCGTTGAGGCCGCAACGAGGAGCGGCCTCCAACGGGAAGAAGCCGGGGACTCTGGTGCCGACTCACCGTTGCCGTCGCGGAGCTGGCCGAGACCGGAGCGGGTGGAGCGGTGGAGGAGCTGCTGCTGCTGCTGCTGCTGCTGCTGCTGCTGCCGATGCCGCTGCTGCTGCTGATGCGAAGGGCTGCTGCTGCGGGTCTGCGGACGGCGGCACCGGGAGCCCGCGGATCCCTGGAGGGAGACCGCTTTTCGGGGCTCCTGCAACGGCGAATTCTCCCGCCCGTGTTGCGGGGTTGAAGAGCTCCTGGAGCGGGGCCTGACACCACTGCCCCGCGCGGCTGGAATGGCCGCGGGACTTTGCGAGCGCACACCGGGGTCTTTAACACCAAGACCCGGTGTGCGACCTCGCACCACCCGGCGTGGCTTCAATGGCCGCGGGACAATCGCCATCGCCAGCCGGGGGCTTTGACTTTGACTCTGACATCGGGGGGGGGGAGAGTGCAGTGGAGAGATAAGTTTTTTTGGCCTTCCATCACAGCTATGTGATGGATGTTTATGTAAAAATGTAATTATGTTGTGTCTGGGGTCTATTTGTGTGTAATGTATGGCTGCAGAAACGGCATTTCGTTTGGACCTCCAGGGGTCCAAATGACAATTAAATTGACTCTCTCTTGACTCTTGATGCATCCTACTGAGCAGTTCTCTCAACAAGACTTGTAGGTTCACTGTCTTTTTTTCCATGTAACATGCATCTGTCCACTGTAAATGGATTGATTGTAATCATGCATTGTCTTTCTGGTTAGCATGCAACAAAAAGCTTCACCCACTGAAGAATCCTTCGGGTGATTCCATCTCAGTCTATGAACCTGTGGACCAAATGGTGGTCAGAACAAAATCTGGTGAGTGATCCATTTTATTGGGAGAAATTAACCTGAGTTATTCTGCTGTCTTGAAGGTGTTCAGAGTGATCTGGATATTTTGGTCCATGAGAAGCTCACAAGTTTGACAAGTAGTTAGAGTCATAGAGTTATAGAATAATAATGTGGGAACAGGCCCTTCAGTCCAACTTGCCCACACAGCCAACACATCCTAGCTATAGTCCCAAGTGCATGTGTTTGGTCCATATCCCTCCAAATCTGTCCTATCCATGGTTCTTAAACTTTTCTTAAACGTTGGGATAACCCAACCTCAAATACCTCATCTGGCAGCTTGTTCCATACACCCCCCATCCTTTGTGTGAAAAAGTTACCCCTCAGATTCCTATTAAATATTTTCACCTTCACCTTTACCTATGTCCTCTTGTCCTCAATGCCCTATTTTAGGCAAGAGACTCTGTGCATCTACCTGATCTATTCCTCTCATGATTTTGTACACCTCTATAAGATCATCCCTCATCCTCCTGCACTCCAAGGAATAGAGGCCCAGCATACTCAACTTCTCCCTATAGCTCACACCCTCTAGTCCTGGCAACATCCTCATAAACCTTCTCCTAACCCTTTCAAGCTTGACAATATGTTTCCTATAACATGGTGCACAGAACTGAACACAATATTCTAAATGCAGTCTCACCATCACTTATACAACTGCACCATGACCTCCCAAGTTATATACTCTATACTCTGACTGATGAAGGCCAATGTGCCGAAAGTCTTTTTGACCACCTTATCTACCTGCGACTCAACCTTCAAGGAACCATGCACCTGCACTCCTAGATCCCTCTGCTCTACAACACTCCCCAGAGGCCTACCATTCACTGTGTAGGTCCTGCCCTTGTTAAACGTCCCAAAATGCAACACCTCACACTTATATATAACCATATAACAATTACAGCACGGAAACAGGCCATCTCAACCCTTCTAGTCCGTGCCGAACACGTATTTTCCCCTAGTCCCATATACCTGCGCTCAGACCATAACCCTCCATTCCTTTCCCGTCCATATAACTATCCAGTTTATTTTTAAATGATAAAAACGAACCTGCCTCCACCACCTTCACTGGAAGCTCATTCCACACAGCCACCACTCTCTGAGTAAAGAAGTTCCCCCTCATGTTATCCCTAAACTTCTGTCCCTTAATTCCCAAGTCATGTCCCCTTGTTTGAATCTTCCCTACTCTCAGAGGGAAAAGCTTATCCACGTCAACTCTGTCTATCCCTCTCATCATTTTAAAGACCTCTATCAAGTCCCCCCTTAACCTTCTGCGCTCCAAAGAATAAAGCCCTAACTTGTTCAACCTTTCTCTGTAACTTAGTTGCTGAAACCCAGGCAACATTCTAGTAAATCTCCTCTATACTCTCTCTATTTTGTTGACATCCTTCCTATAAATAGGCGACCAAAATTGTACACCATACTCCAGAATTGGCCTCACCAATGCCTTGTACAATTTTAACATTACATCCCAACTTCTATACTCAATGCTCTGATTTATAAAGGCCAGCACACCAAAAGCTTTCTTTACCACCCTATCTACATGAGATTCCACTTTCAGGGAACTGTGCACAGTTATTCCCAGATCCCTCTGTTCACCTGCATTCTTCAATTCCCTACCATTTACCATGTACGTCCTATTTTGATTTGTCCTGCCAAGATGTAAACTCCATCTGCCATCTTTCAGCCCACTCTTCCAACTGGCATAAATCTCTCTGTAGACTTTGAAAATTACTTCATTATCCACAACCCCACCTATCTTAGTATCATCTGCATACTTACTAATCCAATTTACCACACCATCATCCAGATCATTGATGTACATGACAAACAACAGTGGACCCAACACAGATCCCTGTGGCACCCCACTAGTCACTGGCCTCCAACCTGACAAACAACCATCCACCATTACTCTCTGGCATCTCCCATTCAGCCACTGTTGAATCCATCTTGCTACTCCACCATTAATACCCAACCATTGACCCTTCTTAACCAACCTTCCGTGAGGAACCTTGTCAAAGGCCTTACTGAAGTCCATATACACAACATCCACTGCTTTACCCTCATCTTCTATGTATTAAATTCCATCAACCATTCCTCAGCCCACCTGGTCAATCGATCCAGATCCTGCTGCAATCTTTCACAACCATCTTCACTTTTTCACAACCATCTTCACTTCAGTTAAGAAGCCAGAGAGTATGGTGGCCTTTGTTTTGCAGAGGTTGGAATTTAAGAAATAGTGACATTTTTGTACAGTTGTACAAGGTGTTGATGAAGCTGCACCTGGAGCACTACACACAATTCGGGTCCCCTTACTTATAAAATGATAGAGTAGCATTGGAGGCAATCCAAAGAAGATTCACCAAACTAATTCCTGGGAAGAAATCGTTGTCTTATATTAATAATTTGAATGAGAATGTAGTTGAAATGGTTTGCAAATTTGCAGATGACACCAAAATTGGTGGTTTTGTGGAGAGTGGAGAAGGTTATTTAAGATTACGGAAGGATCTATATAAACTGGGGACGTGTGTGAAGGAATGGGAAATGGAATTTAATTCAGACAAGTGCAAGGAGTTGTATTTTGGAAAGTGAAAGCTGGACAGGATACACAGTAAATTGTGTGATAAAAGATGCCATTTAGATTAAAAGGGTTCAGAGAAGATTCACAAGAATGCTACAATGAGGAGTATAGATAAGGTCACTAGAACACTGTAAAACCAATGCTAGAAGTAACCAAAGCCTGTTTACACTGCAGAGACTTATAGAAAGGGAAAATTGATAATTAAATTGCAGTAAAACAGCAGTACTCGTTAATTAAGTTAAAATGTAACAATCAAATCCAAACTTATTCACATACTGGCAACATTTAAAGTGAAATTTTATTGGGTTGATTTTTGTTCTAGTGGTTGTGAAATACGGACATCAGCAATCAATATCTCATTGGAGTATGCTGATATTACAGGGTTAATGCTTGCAGCAGCATCATCATCATCAATATTTATAACGTATTATACAGATCTTTATTAGGTTATGCTATGCTCCATGTCTTATTTATTATGTATTTCAAGGATAGAGTAATTAACACAAATCAAAATAAATGTTTAAGTTGTCAGGTGTGTAAATTTATAAACCACTGGTGTTTTTTTTAAATGAATTTGTCAAAAAAGCACATACTAATTTATAATAAAGTCAATGATATTGTATTTCTAACCCATTGCCTCTCATTCATGAAGTTGAACTCCTGTACATAAGGACATGACAGGTAATTTTACAGGTTGGTCTTCACTGCATGGAGCCATTTTCGATTGAAACCACATTAGGTATGAGTGCAGATGCCAATGTATCCAATTCATGCTTTCCCATTTTATTTACAAGAGGAAAAGCATTCAGTTGGACCCATTTCCAAATCTCATTGTCTTCATATTACGTGAGATTTTGCATTAGGGCAGGTCTTCAATAAATGTGTCCCAGAATCCCAGAATTAACATTTCCAGACTGCAAAATAGTCACAAAGACCTTCAAGTTTCAGTTTGTGCTCATCGTTTTATAAAGACGTCATATTGGAGGAAATGAAAAATATATATATTTTGAAATGATTAAAGTATAATTCAATTTTAAGATGAACTTTTTCAGATTCATCAACAACATAACACCTTTAAATGTTGAGAAAGTATGCCAACCCATTTTACAGAGAGAAAGGGAACTTGTGAGAGGCACATAATCCATGGGAGCTTCAGGCTTGATTAATCATGTCAACAATGAGTATATTTGTTTCTGACGTAAAAGATGTATTGAATAATGAGAATAGCAAGAAATGCCTGTTTTCCTCAGGAATCAAGTAACCTGAATCCTGTCAAAAAGAACATTTAAAATAACTTTTTACTCAGAAAGTTGACAAATTCAAATTTCATATAGATTCGAAACAACCTTGTTATCAGGAAAAATACTGACTCTTCAGAATTAGTAGGCTGGTGGAATTGATAATGTTAATGTGTTTGTGAGGCAGTTGGAGACACATAGGCATGGAGTACTCTTATTTTCCATAAACACCAAGACACAAAAGGTGTCATCGAATATGCAGCTTCAATAAAACTCAGGCTGAACATTATATTGGATATACCAGGCCATTATATAGGCACTTTATCCACAATTCACACACTCCGCCACTGATGCAGCAGTTTGTGCCATCTACAGGATGCACTGCAGCAACTCACCAAGACTCCTCAGATAGAAACATGGAGACATAGAAAATAGGTGCAGGAGTAGGCCATTCAGCCCTTCGAGCCTGCACCGCCATTCAATATGATCATTGCTGATCATCCAACTCAGTCAGTATCCTGTACCTGCCTTCTCTCCATACCCCCTGATCCCTTTTGCCACAAGGGCCACATCTAACTCCCTCTTAAATATAGCCAATGAACTGGCCTCAACTACCTTCTGTGGCAGAGAATTCCAGAGATTCACCACTCTCTGTGTGAAAAATGTTTTCCTCATCTCAGTCCTAAAAGATTTCCCCCTTATCCTTAAACTGTGACCCCTTGTTCTGGACTTCCCCAACATCGGAAACAATCTTCCTGCATCTAGCCTGTCCAACCCCTTAAGAATTTTGTAAATTCCTATAAGATCCCCCCCTCAATCTTCTAAATTCTAGCGAGTACAAACATAGTTTCTTCCAAAGCCATGACCGCTACCAACAGCAAAATAATGGGAATACCACCGCCTAGAAGTTACCCTCAAAGCAACATCCCATTGTGACCTGGAAATATATTCACATTTAAGATCATCCTCCCCACTGCTATCAGATTCAATAAAACTCAGGCTGAACATTATATTGGATATATCAGGCCATTAGATAGGCACTTTATCCACAATTCACACACTCCGCCACTGATGCAGCAGTTTGTACCATCTACAGGATGCACTGCAGCAACTCACCAAGACTCCTCAGATAGAAACATAGAAACATAGAAAATAGGTGCAGGAGTGCAACATGTATATTGTGAACACTATGAGTTTCATGCAAACAAGATATTTCATTGTACCCTAATATTTATGACAATAAAATAATTGAATCTGAATCCATTTGGCTAACCCTACTTCTTCCAATGTTCCGCACATAGTCTCCCTTGGGAGGTCTGCTCCCAGCTGATCAAGGCATACCCAACTGTACCCAGTTCATGTAGGCCAATTGATTGGTACTCCACACCACACCCATAACCGTTACTCCCTTCATCGCAGATACAATGGGGTTACAGTTACTTTCGTCTATAAGATGCAAAGCATCATTGTAAACTCACCAAGACTTCTGCTTTTTCGAACCTTCTTGAAACCAACTCCAGAGAAGTGGACGAATAGGAAAAACACACTAGCAATGCTCCCAATAAAGTCATACAACTGCTAGACAAAAGTGCTAGAGAAACTCAGCGGGTGCAGCAGCATCTATGTAGCGAAGGAAGAACGGTTTTGGCCCGAAACGTTGCCTATTTCCTTCGCTCCATAGATGCTGCCGCACCCGCTGAGTTTCTCCAGCACTTTTGTCTACCTTCGATTTTCTAGCATCTGCAGTTCCTTCTTGAACAGTCATACAACTTTCTGACTCTGAAATAAATTGTTGTTCCTTCATTTTTAGTCAAGGACTCATATACCACGGAAACAGGCCTTCCATCCAAATTGTCCATGTTGACCAAGGTGCCCCTTCTAAGATAGTCCCATTAATCCACATTTGGCCCATATCCCTCCAAACTGTTCTGATCCATGCACCTGTCCAAATGCCTTATAAATGTTATTATTGTACTTGAATCAACCACCTTGTTTGGCAGCTTGGTCCATAAACCCATAAACTCTGTTTTCCTATCAAATCTTTCCCTTCTTACCTTATTCCTATGTCCTCTGGTTCTTATCTACCCTGAGAAAAAACACTGTGCAATCTATTCCCTACATGAATTTACACATCTCTATATCACCTTCTACTCTATCTCTTCTACTCCAAGGAATATCCTCGCCTGCCCAATTCCCCCCCTCAAGCTCTCATGTACTGACAACATCCTCATAACTCATGAAGGCCTGAAACTGGGTCAGGATCCTGGATTGAGGAAGCACTCATACCACAAGGACAGCAGTAGTTTTAGAAGATGGTTTGTTACCACCTTCTCTGGGACAACCAGGAGGAGCATGGAACATTTAGCTTCCCAGCAAATCTTGTGAATCAGGTAATATTGTGGCTTAATTGTAATCTCCCACTGGGACATTGGGAAGCAGTGTCAGGCAGTCACTAGCAGGCATTAGATTTCACATTTTCAACTTGAAATAAGTACTTTAACATATAAATGGTTTTCATAAATAGTTTCAAGGTTTTCTAACCAATTAACCTGAGCATGAGTGATGATTACCTGAATTAATCGCATCTCCACTATTTGAAGGCATATTAGTAGCAAGATTTAAGAATTTTGGAGCTAATTATATAGCACAAATAAACATCAACAATATGGACTGCAGACACAAAAGGGTTGCTTCAAAATTCAGGGACTCCTTTTTGGGTACCACAAGTGGAGTTTATAAGACCCAATAGGTTAACGTAAATTCTGCTAGGCAAAGAAATCATCCATCAACAATACCAAGAGGTCGAGACTGAGGTGCTGCAGAGATGAGCAATAGGAGCTTGGTCCCATTCTCATTGATTCAGTGACATAAACGATCTATTAACTTTAGCTGATCAGAAAACCTGAGCACCATGGCACAGCTGCATTCATCCTGATCAGTGCAATATTTCAATGCATCAGTTTTTTTCTCTTCAGTCCAGTTTATCAGTTCACTACTTTTCACTACGGTTTCGGCCTGAAACGTTGCCCATTTCCTTCGCTCCATAGATGCTGCCGCACCCGCTGAGTTTCTCCAGCACTTTTGTCTACCTTCGATTTTCTAGCATCTGCAGTTCCTTCTTGAACAGTCATACAACTTTCTGACTCTGAAATAAATTGTTGTTCCTTCATTTTTAGTCAAGGACTCATATACCACGGAAACAGGCCTTCCATCCAAATTGTCCATGTAGACCAAGGTGCCCCTTCTAAGCTAGTCCCATTAATCCACATTTGGCCCATATCCCTCTAAACTGTTCTGATCCATGCACCTGTCCAAATGCCTTATAAATGTTATTATTGTACTTGAATCAACCACCTTGTTTGGCAGCTTGTTCCATAAACCCATAAACTCTGTTTTCCTATCAAATCTTTCCCTTCTTACCTTATACCTATGTCCTCTGGTTCTTATATACCCTGAGAAAAAACACACTGTGCAATCTATTCCCTACATGAATTTACACATCTCTATATCACCTTCTACTCTATCTCTTCTACTCCAAGGAATATCCTCGCCTGCCCAATTCCCCCCCCTCAAGCCCTCGTGTACTGACAACATCCTCATAACTCTTTGCTGCACTTTTTCCAGCTTAAATGGCAACTTTCCCATAGCAGGGTGACTAAAACTGAATATAATACACCATATGCAGCCTAACTTGCTTCTTGTACAATTTTCTTTCCCGATGAAGGCCTGAAACTGGGTCAGGATCCTGGATTGAGGAAGCACTCATACCACAAGGACAGCAGTAGTTTTAGAAGATGGTTTGTTACCACCTTCTCTGGGACAACCAGGAGGAGCATGGAACATTTGGCTTCCCAGCAAATCTTGTGAATCAGGTAATATTGTGGCTTAATTGTAATCTCCCAGTGCACTGGGACATTGGGAAGCAGTGTCAGGCAGTCACTAGCAGGCATTAGATTTCACATTTTCAACTTGAAATAAGTACTTTAACATATAAATGGTTTTCATAAATTGTTTCAAGGTTTTCTAACCAATTAACCTGAGCATGAGTGATGATTACCTGAATTAATCGCATCTCCACTATTTGAAGGCATATTAGTAGCAAGATTTAAGAATTTTGGAGCTAATTATATAGCACAAATAAACATCAACAATATGGACTGCAGATACAAAAGGGTTGCTTCAAAATTCAGGGACTCCTTTTTGGGTACCACAAGTGGAGTTTATAAGACCCAATAGGTTAACGTAAATTCTGTTAGGCAAAGGAATCATCCATCAACAATACCAAGAGGTCGAGACTGAGGTGCTGCAGAGATGAGCAATAGGAGCTTGGTCCCATTCTCATTGATTCAGTGACATAAATGATCTATTAACTTTAGCTGATCAGAAAACCTGAGCACCATGGCACAGTTGCATTCATCCTGATCAGTGCAATATTTCAATGCATCAGTTTTTTTTTCTTCAGTCCAGTTTATCAGTTCACTACTTTTCACTGAGCAATCCTTTGCTATTGGTAAAATCCTTCTCATTTTCATCTATGCAGCCATCATTCACAAGCAACCATATCTGCATGTAACATCATGACTCTTTCTTTCATAGACTCCATTAACAAATACTTTTCAGATATTCATTCAACGTGCCATTTGTCTCATCTATGGATCCCTCATTTCATTCCCAGCAAGTGAAGAGAATACATAATGTCAAGGAGAGGCAGTCAACCAGATTTCTGATAACTCACATCTAAACAGAGGCAACAACATTGTATAAAAACATAACCTTAATAACCATTAGAGATGGGAGTCTTATTGCTTCCCAGTGACAATTTTTCCCCCAGTTTAGTCAGATTGCATACAATACTCACCCATGTGGAACTGTAGTCAGCAGCAAGTGAAAAAAATGTTCTTGTGCACTATGATAATCTTAAACAATCTAAACTTGACAGTTATAATTCATGTTTTTAATCTCCAACAGAGCTTTGATCTATTCCTCTGGGCATGCACCAGGATGATTGACTCCTCCTTCTTAGATGAAGAGATCATTCACTCTGATGTTGTTCCATCAAAGGACTCACACTTACCATGCATCACCTCAGATTGTATTGTATTGTATTGTATTTTAATGATAGTGTATTGCTTTAGTGTATCCAGTAAGAAAGATACAGTAGCTGGTGGCTTGCATGTCACGAGTGAATAGGAGTAAATGATAATGAAGCAAGCGGCACCATGCTCAAAACTCTACATACCCAGATGCAAACATTGCACCTCAATGTCTGCTTATGTGCAGTCACTTGTGATGCAACAATGGTAGACATCCCAGCAGCATGTAGGGTCTGATCTCCCAGGCTTTGTCCATGGAAAGATACGTGGAGCAGCAATATAATCACACTCGTGCATTCAGGTCGTCACTGAGGGAATGCATTCCATGAATGCAACTTTCAGTTGAAAAAACTTACATCTTGGATAGAGCCATTCATTGATGTAATAATCTGCAGTGAAATGCTCATACCCTCATTTCTATCAGTAAGATGAAAGAGAAGGATGGATGGTGACAGGATATATGGAAAGGTGGACTCTGATCAAAGCACTCTAATTTTTCACTCGTGGCATTTCAACCAATGGTCTACATTAGTACCTGTTCAGATAAAGAAAGAATATTCAGATGTGGGGCCTTTGTCATCTCAAAACAAAGAGGATGTCAAGCATTTCAGTTCAGTTTAGTTTATTGTCACGTGCACCAAGGTCTCTGGTGCCGCAAGAGCTGCAAGGCAGCAACTCTACCGCTGCGCCACAGTGCCACCAGAGCACATGGCTCTTCTGGGATTACAGGCGTCATCTCTGCCCAATGTGACAAGTAAAGGATTCCATTCCTTCAATGGCCAGCTGACATATGTCACAAGTAATATAACTATCCATTGTCCAGTATCCTGGCAGCCGCTATGATGCCTTCTGTAACTATCTATCATGCTCGCTGAACTTTTTGAGCGGCAGCAATAAACAAAATTTTAGCTTCTAGGAAATAATATCCACAAGCTGATGAGATGGCGGACGACTTTGATTTACAGCTATACATGTGCATTTAATGAAGACCATATCAAATAAAAATGTTAATAGAGCAAAGTACTGGTGTACATGCTATTGCATGGAATACTTAAGGATCCTTAAGAGAGTCAGAGAGTAAGAGAGTCAATTTAATTGTCATTTGGACCCCTAGAGGTCCAAACGAAATGCCGTTTCTGCAGCCATACATTACAGACAAATAGACCCAGACACAACATAATTACAATTTTACATAAACATCCATCACATAGCTGTGATGGAAGGCCAAAAAAAAACTTATCTCTCCACTGCACTCTCCCCCCCCGATGTCAGAGTCAAAGTCAAAGCCCCCGGCTGGCGATGGCGATTGTCCCGCGGCCATTGAAGCCACGCCGGGTGGTGCGAGGTCGCACACCGGGTCTTGGTGTTGGAGCCCCCGGTGTGCGCTCGTAAAGTCCCGCAGCCGTTCCAGCCGCGCGGGGCAATGATGTTAGGCCCCGCTCCAGGAGCTCTTCGACCCCGCAACTCGGGCGGGAGAATTCGCCGTTGCAGGAGCCCCGAAAAGCGGTCTCTCTCCAGGGAGCCGTGGGCTCCTGGTGCCGCTGTCCGCAGACCCGCAGCAGCAGCCTCCGACTCAGCAGCAGCCTCCGACTCAGCAGCAGCCTCCGACTCAGCAGCAGCAGCAGCAGCAGCAACCGCTCCGGACTCGGCCAGCCCCGCGACGGCGACGGTGAGTAGCACCTGAGTCCCCGGCTTCCTCCTGTTGGAGGCCGCTCCTCGTTACGGCCTCAACGACAACGGAAACCCGACGAGAAAAAGGTCGGGTCTCCAGTGCAGGGAGAGATTTAAAAAGTTTCCCCCCCCCCTCCCACCCCCCCCCCCCCCACCCCCCCACACACACACCCCAACAAAAAATAACAAAACCTACATTAA